>NC_134172.1:2928048-3254841 GCF_964188355.1 Buteo buteo | reverse complement strand
TGGCCTGCCGGACCCTCCGCTCCGGGTGCGAACATCCCCGTCGGAGGAGGTGGCGGGGCGCGGAGCGTGGCAGGCGGCTGTGTTAAACAGATGTCACGCTGGAGCTGCAGCTTAGCTGCTCCGTTCCGCAGTCTGGTGGGGGATAGGGACAGCTGTGGATGATCCCTTCTCCCCCCCCCTCTTCCCATCCCCAATGTCTTATTTCAGGGAAAGAATTCAGTGTCTCCAAATGTGTGGCCTGGCGGGGAATTAGTGCACGGGGACAGAAATCGGGCATGGTTACACGATAACAAGATTGTGTCAGCATGTAGTTATGTCTGTGTCTGTCCCACGGGGGCAGCTAGCGAGCGGGAGGGGATGCTGGGGTGGGAAGGCCACGGCTGGAGAGAGCTGCTTCTCTGTATGTCTGGCCCTGGTGTTCTTAGAGGGATGCACAAGCAGCCCAAAATGAGAAATGCCCTCTGGAAGGAGAGCTTGGTGTACGGGAGATAAAGCGTCGGTGCAGATGGGGCAAAGGTGGACCTGAAGTGATGCTGATGCGTAGCGGTGAGCAGAGCTGAGTCTCTATAGGCACCTGCTCAGGAGGGGTTTGCTAGCCCTAATTCCCAGAAAGCGGCTCAAAGAGGCTGGCTTCTGGGATGTGGTGATGCTACAGCTCCTAAGCCGTGTTCTGATAGCAGACTTTGGGATGCTAGAGAGGAGAAAGCATGCCTCCAAAAGCGAGCAGGACCTGATGGCTTGTGGTGGGTTTAGAGTTGCCCATCAGGATGCCTGATGATGATGATGATGGGTGCATTTTAGGGTAGGAATCCGTATGGGAGACTGTTACTGGCTGAGTCTATACCAGAGGGGGAAGCATTGCCTTGAGATAAGCATCAGCTGAGACTGGCTTGCTGAGATGCACTGGCTGCTCTAAAAGTGAGCCTGCTTTTATGTTCAGCCATCTCCTCTGCAGCTGGGCTGTCTGAAAACTAATTTGCACCATATTGCAACTGGCTGATGGGGTAGTTTGGAGCAGCCCCAGACTGCCGGGGTCCCTGAGAAAGCATTGCGTTTCACTTTTCCTCCCTGCTCTGCTTTTCTTGTGCCTGACAAGCTTTGGGTGTGGGTACCTCCCCCTCCCTCCCTTTCCTCTCGCAACTGTGGCTGGGGGGGGGGTGGTGGAAATGCCACAGCAGCATCTGGGAATTGTGTTGGGTCTTGCACTACTGGGCTTTGGAAGTGGCAGATGACAAGATTAGCCACGCTGGGGTGACAGGCAGGCTGATTAACTTCAGTCCTGCTGTGCCCTGGTGCTAGCGGGAAGGCAAACCAGCCCCGCAGGAGCTTGCTGCTTTCCTGAGCTGCCTGGTCTGTGGGTCTGAGGTTGCGACCTGTCCAGGCCATAAAGCAAAACTCCTCTGTTTCTTTCTGGGTGTTCTCATTTATAGTCTGATTCAGTTTTCATGTACCCTTTCTTTTTTTTTCTTGCTGGAAGAAGGGTTGGTGTATGGGAGATAGAGCCGAGCAGCTCTGCTCCCTTTGCAAACACTTGTCAAGACAGTAGTAATGTTACAAGTGGCTCATGCTTACATAGTGTTTATATTGACAGATTGCAATGTTCTTCATAAATGTAACTGATCTGTATGCTGCACGCAGGCAACAGGAACCCTTAAATGCTCGGGGGGTGGGGGGGGGAGGGAGGGGAAGCATAGCTTGCCCTAATTTACCAACACATCGCTAGTGAGAGCAGGTTCCTTGCTGCATGGTGGGTTGGTTTTTTTTGGTGTGGGAAGTGCAATATATTTTTGTTCCAATATATTTTTGTTCCCATAGGCAGGTGCAGAATAGGTCCCCTGCTATGCTTTAGGTGCTGCCGGGGTAGAAACCCTGCAACCGTGGGTGTGATTTTACTAAAATTACTTAGAAAAGATCTGAATGCTGGAGTTGAAGAGGTATTCAGGGCTTGTGACCACCCTGATGGGGTGGGATCTGGAGGGGGCTGAGAGTTAGCGTGAGCTTCTGAACTCTTGCTACAAGCGTGTGGCATCAGCTTGAATGTCATCTCCAATACAAGCAAAAGCCCGCTGGTGCTGGCAGGCTTTGCCGCTCGTTTTTTCCAGCCTGCGGGATACGCTAGGTGCTAACGTGGCTGTTGCGTTATCAAGAATTTCTGTACCTGTCACTTGATGGTAGTGTGGGGCCACACGCTCGCGTTTCCAGCTTCGGCTGAAGGCGTGTGAACTTCTGGGGAAGCCGTCGCGTCGCCAGGCCACAGCGCGTTGGCTTTCCAGACGCGCCGGTCGTCTCTGGCGTGTGTGAGATGGAGCAGCTGGTTCTCGGCGCAACCCAAAAAAACAAAACCTGGACTCGGGTGGCGAGGGAGGAATGCGGCACGCAGGCAAACACAGCTGGAGCGTAAGGAGGCAGCTCCCCAGGGCTGGGAGGGCGGCTTTGCCATCCCACCCTGTGGTGGTCTGGTTTTTTAATAGATGGCGATGCTGGTTTTTAAGGTGCTGGGTTTCTGGTTTTCCTTGGAATAGGGTGTGCCTGGCTGTGTTGTGTGGTTTTTTGTTTTTTTTTGTTTTTTTTAACCCTGCTCCTTTTGAGCTGGGTGAATTGTCATGTAGATACTGATCCGAGTCCTGACTGGCTTCTCTCCCAAAGTTGGCCTCTCTGGGTCAATTCAAAGCAGCGTTTAACCTCCATTCCTTTGCGAAGGGGAACCCCGTGTCCAGAAGAAGCATTTGTAGATGTTTGAAGGTGGCACTGGATTTGATGAAGTGCCATAAGGGTGGTGACAAACCCAGGAGTAGTTGGAAAAATAACTGTGCGTGCAGCTAAGGTCCACCAGACCTGCATCTTCAGCCCTGGGGACTGGGGTCTGTCCCAGATCAGGCTGGGAAGTACCTGAAAGCGCCTTCAACCTGCAGTGTACTTAGAGGATGGAACAAAACTTTATTCAGTCGGGGATTAGTATGTCTTAGGCTTCTATACGGGATTGATCATGTTGCTTGAGACTTGGGCACCACTACCTTTGTGACTCAGTTTCCCTTACTTGGAAAGACACTGGGGCTGTTTTTCTCTGAACTCAACTTAATGGTGAACGTTGTATGCAGCCTCTGTGTCCAAAAACTGCATGTTTTTTTGCAGGGTTCATCAGTGCTACAGATGACTCCTTAGGGGGAGAAGATGGCTGTTGGGGAATATTGAGTGTATACTTGGCAAAGCAGGAGGCCAGTGACTTTATTTAGTGTGACTGGTGATGCAGAACTAGAGACCAGGAATCTATAGGACTCTGGTCTCCTGGTGAAAGCCCTGGTCAATGATTAACTTGCTTTCTGGAAGCTGCTAACAACAATAAAAGGGAGTCCAGCCCCACAACCCCAACACAAAAAGCCCATGAGTGTTTAATAGTTAAGGGCCTTGTGCTTTATCGCAGGGTAATGAGAATCGCCTTAAGGCTTATTCAGTGGTAGGTAATTGAATTAGGTTGTGGGATTGGGAAGGGGGGGAGGGTTAAGTGGAAGGTCTGGAAGACTGCACGGAGAAGCCAGTGTGATGCTTCGTAGTTTGAATCTTTCTGACCAGACTGGGTTTTGTCAATCTTTGCTGCTTGCTTCTTTTTTTTTTTCTGTCTGCTTAATGCGCTGTGCTGGCAGACTTGGTGCAACTGCCTCCTGGAGAAGATGTTCCTATTCCAGGGATGCTCCGTTCCATTCCCTTCATTTAGGGAGATGTGAACAGTGGTTTTTATTCCTGGTGATTTCCTCTGTGAAATATTGATATTTAAAGGCTCCTTGAGATATTTTTTGGGTTTTTTTGGTGGAAGAGCTAAACCAGAAGGAACCGCTGAACTGTGCTATCCGTATTCACGGAGGAGCCTGACTAGTCGGAGGAGGTACCCAGCCAGGGATCATCATGAGTGGTTCCACTGCGTGAGGATGCTTCTGATGCAGAGCAGACCAGAGCTGCACAGGGATGGTGGGACCTCGAAAGCTCAGCTCAGAATAGCTGCAGGCTACACTTGCCTGCCCCATCTCCCTCTTAAGTCCCTGTGCATCGCTGCTTTCTAAGAGGGACTTAGGTTGGAAGGGGGTTTTGAAGCTGTTTTTAGAGACTGAGGAGATGCTGCATGTCCCTGGGAGGGAAACGGTCTTGAGCATGGTCTCAGGCCACCAGAGGTGTAAGGACTTCTGCTGCCAGAAGCCAGACAGATCCTCTGCTCCAGTTTCATGGCACCTTCAGGACTTGGGTTCTCTGGTCACTTGAGTTCTCTAGAGTACAAACGGGCCAACTCATCCTAATGTTTACCTGAGGCATCTGAGAGGAGAAGGCTCAATGCATTGAGACTGGCTTGATCTGGTGTATGTGAAGGCTCTCGCTGTGCCTACCCATGCCCCTCCAGCTACCCCCTGGAGGAAGCACTCTTGGGTGGGATGGCCCTTGCTTAGTTCATACTAAAAGCCAATGTTAGACTATGTTAGTCTAACAAACTTTTTTACCCCAAGCTCCCTGACTGTCCAGGTAGCAACCTGCCAGCTTCCCTTAGGGGATATGTTGAAGCAATCCAAGAAGTCTCATGTACCTGGCTTTCCAGACTGCAAACATGCTGAGCCTCTGGCTTCCCTCCATAATGAAGCAGCCTTTCTCTGGGCAGCCAAAAAAGAAAATCTCTCCAGTGGCTTGTAGCATGTTAATGCAATTGGTTTCTTAATCTGAGCAGCCCTAAGCAGGGGGTCTGTTGCTTGCACTCTTAAATGCTGGTGGGAGGCTCCTGCTGCTCCTGCAGAATGTGGCTGCAGGGAGGCTGGTGCTGCAGGTCCTGGACCAGCACATGGTCTGGCTGTGGGCAAGGACAGGTAGGCTATGTTTTCCTAACTTGCTGGATCCAGAGCTGGGGAGCCAGCTCAGGTCAAGTTCAGTAGGAGCTAGAAATTATTGTGATGCTGGGTGGAAAGGGTTAACCCTTTAGAAGCTGGTTTTTGGTGTTTATTCTCAAGTTTTTCCTCTTCCCCTGTTTTTAACTGCTTTTTAAGGTTCCCTCAGATCGTGGCTGTAAGTGCTAATGAGCCTTATCTCTTGAGATACTGTCATAAAATACACTTATGAAGCTTATCAGCTCGGTAAGCTTTACATTTTATTGTAATGCCTGTTTGCACTGTGCTAAGTGGAACAGGGAGTATTTTGACTACATGGATAAACATAGCAGTTACAGGATTTGCTTTAGCTGATAGAAAAGTCTATTCTGACTTTTTTCCTTAGCTGTTGCAGAGAACTCTTTCAAATGGATCAAGCAGCTCCTGCGTGAGCTATGTGGTGTTTCAGTCTGCCTGTGATCTTAAATCATTCTTCTGTAAGGTGTGGGGAGTATTTTGTTAATTCAGTTGCTGAAGGATTTCTTCTGGGGGAAGGGGAAATGACAGGTTAAAAAAACTTGAACTCTTCCTTTGGAAAGAACACAGAGCAAAACAGCTCTTCTATACATCCACTGTAGAACATGCAAACTCAACAGTATCTGACATTAATGCTGAGTCTGTGCTGGCGTGGAAGGTAGCATGGAGCGTGCAGTTCCTGTTGATGGGACGTCAGGCTGTATGGGAGTTGGCATGAATTTTGTGAGCGGATTCATTTGGCCTAGGCTCATTAAAATAGTGTTAATTGGATAGCCAGATGCTTATGGAGTTTGGGGAAAAACTAGCTTGCTCTGACTTCTGCGTTTGCCATGCGCTGGATGGACAAGTTTCACAATTGTGGCAAAAGTTTCCTTTCTTGGAAAAACTGCTGTGAGTCTTCCAGAGACTGAAGTAGCATAATTGACCATTTACTGTGCACAGTAGGAGGTAGCTGCTTGTGCTGCGGAGCAACATGTGATTTCCCCTAGATGTGAATGAAATACTGAGATGCCCATAGGAGTATCTGAGCTTTGCTGAAAAAACCCAACCTGTCAGATGGCCCTGCCTAAGGCAATCCTGGGAGGAATGGGCAGAAGTTTAGCCCAGAGCCTTGGTCTGCTGTTGGGAAACCTCCTGAAAATCAAACTATAGAGCAACCTCCCAAAGCAAGTGGGGTCAAGCAACTGTTGCTTTCAAGGCCAAGTCCTTTTGGAAGAGGTCAGCTCATGAGCAAAAGAAGTGGCTTCCATTGGATTACTTGAATTTTTTTCTCCATCTTTAGGCTCCAGCAACAGTTTACTTTGAGGTACACAAGGGTGTGTTTTGAGTCTGACCCCTGGGTGATGCCTTAATGTATAACATGCAGGTAGATGTGACAGGCTGCCAAGATGAATTACTTTGTGCAGAGCCTGTGGCTTGAAACTGGTTTCTTGCTTCTGTGTCTTAAGCACCTCTTAACTTCTACCCAAAAGGAACTGGTCATGACTTGGTTCCAAAAGCATCAGTGCTGCCAGGTGAGCATCAATGGAGGTGGGCTCACCCATGTCTTCAGGAATACCTGTTCTACCTTCCAGTCAGAGCAAGTTATTACCCTTTAAATTCCACCTCCACAAAGTGCCTTATTTATTTTCCCTGCTGTCATCAATCAGCTGTATGTGACAGTTTTCCCAGCTCTGCATTTGGGAGTGTACTCTGTGTTGCTGCAGCATGCAGAGGAGTGCCCTGGTGCTAGCTGACCCCTCCGTAGGCTTGGCTGCGGGGGCTGCGGGACCACCGAGTGCTCATCCGCTCAGCTCGGGCATGCATGGCCCGGCAGGATGCTCTTGTGACTTGCTGTGATTTTTGTTGACTTCCCCACCTGATTGCTTAAAAGAAACTGCACAGAGGTGTTGCTCACCATCTGCCCGCAGTGAAATCCCAGTGTAGATCTTGCTGTGTGAACCCCTGCTGAGCTGGGTGCTTTGACTGGCTTTCACTATTATGGTGAGCTCAGACCTTTAAATATCCTCATTGTAATGCCTTTTCTGCGGGTTGATTTTTTTTTTTAAGATCAGTGATCTCATGCTTGGTATTGCAATGAAACAAAGAAGGGCAGCCCTGGGGGTGCATAACTGCACTGCTGTTGGAGATTGCAGCTGAAGATTGGAGGTGAAGCTGGCTCTGCATGTTGCAGAGGACCTCTTGTGGGGCTTTCCAGTTCCATCTTTTAGGATTACTGTTAGTAAACACCTTGCTCTCTGAAGCTGCCAAGGTGAAGTGTTCAGTCTTCTGGGTGTTGAGACAGGGCTCCTTGGCTGTGCCTGAAGCTGAGCTTATGGGGGCTTCATTTTATGCTGGTGTTCAATACAATGCTTCACTTTGAATCAGTGCTAAGACCTCTGGTAGCCGACTGCTGGTAGGGTGGGTTTTTCTTTTTTTTTTTGATGGGGATCTGTCCTGCTTGGCCTTAACACTGAAGCTCCTCGCTCTGCCTGCAGGAAGGGTCGGTGTCTCGCCTGCAGGAACTCTGGCAGATCGTTTCCCAGATGGCTTGCTTCCCCAAAATCGTGCTTTGACTTCAGTGTCTCCTGATTCCCGTGGGAAACCAGTCAGTCCTGTCCCCTATGGGTGCAGAGCCTCTTCCAAGGCAGTGCCTTCCAGCTCTGGGCAGCGTGGGTGAGGGTACATTGGACAAGGCATTGCAAAATACTCAGGCAAGCAAAGAAAATGTTCTTCCACTTGAGTTTAGCAGAGGAAGGCCACTGTGTATTCGGGTGTTTCTCGGCTGCTTTACATCCTTCTGCTCTCTAGCCTCAACTGCAAGTATCCCAATCCGCCCAGGTCTGAGGACGCCTGGATATCTCCTCCAGTGGTCCCAAAGGGGACTTCTAGTGTCCCCCCCAAGTATGGGAGCATCTGTACCCCGCTGACCTGGGCCATCTCAGAGCTGAGCTTCTCCAATGTATAGAACCAGCCTTGGTCTTGCTCTGGTCTCATCACTGGTGTGAATGAATGAGCTATGACGTGTGCCGTGACATCAGAGCGTCTGGGGGCCAAGTCCAGGGTGGGATATTCACCTGGGAGCCAGGGCGGCCGGTGGGACTGGGTACCTGGGACACTGCTGAGCGCGATTGCACTTAGGGTGAGGATCCAGCATGGGAAAAGCCTTTTGGACTGGCTGCAGGGACCTCTCCCGGTGCAATCGATGACTTCGGTGGAGCTTGGCCACCTCAGGGACACGGGGTTCAGCTTACTGCTCCGCTGCAAGCCCTGCTGTGCTACAGCTCTCCAGGGCTGCCCATCTCTTCCAACAAGAAACCCTATCCTGGAGCCCAAACCCCTCTGGGGACGGTTCACCAGAACTGATACTTTATTTAAAAGGACTGACTTGTTTTGCTTAATCTTGACGAAATTCTTTTCTAGCCCTAATCCTCTTCCAGCGTAAGGTGAGATCTTGAAATACCTGGCAAACTTAGAGCGTAGCTGTCTTTCTGCATCTCTGGGCCTCTCTGTAATCAAAGGTGAGGGGGGGCAGGGATGTTTTCAGCCCCTGCCAAGGATAAATCTGCTGCTGGGAGCTCGCAGGGAGCTATTTCCCAGTCTGTGGTTAGCAAGTTGATCTGACAGGCCAGAGGTGAAGCAGCCACTTCAGCTGAATTACAGGGTCTGACCAAAGATCCAACATGTCCTTTGGCTCATTAGCACGGCTGTGTTGCATCTCTGGTGACTATTTCTATCTTCTGGCTTGTCCCATGTTGACTCTGGAAATCCAGAGGCTTAGCATGAGTCTGAAGAGAGGACTGAAGCCGAAGAGCTGCTCTTGGGAGAGCATGAACTGGACTAACCAAGGCTTTGAGCAGTCCTTGTGGTCAGCGTTACAAGCCATAATCTCCATGCTGGTTTTTATTGCTGATGAAAATGTGTTTATAGGCAGAGACTTGTTTCCGCAAGGTGCGGGACAGATGCTGGGCCGAAGAGATGGCATTTGGAGGGGAGTGGGACCAGATGTAATCCCGCATCTGTCTCCTGAGCTTGCAGAGGGGTCAACAGCCACGCAGAAACATCTCCACTGCATCAAGTGAGATTTGCCTTAAAACTAGCTGCAGTTTGTCTCTGGGGAGCTCGTGGTCCCAGTCTTCCCAAGTGCACGGACTGGGTTCCCGGTGGGCTGTCCCAGACACTGCCTTGTGGGAGGTACCGGGGTAAGAGAAGGGCATCCTCCCTCAGCGCCGCATCCCTTGAGGCACTTGCTTGGGCTGCTGCGAGGCTCATGGAAAATCTGAGAGCTGGAGCTGGCACAGGGAGAGGGGAGGTGAGCTCGAAGGCTTGGTCTTTTCTGACTCACTGGAGTTTGGGACAGCACCAGGCTTGATGACCCCGTTACGCGGTGACACTGGTCGTATTTTTACCGTGTCCCCTAGCAGCTGGCTGGAGTTGGGTGCTCTCCCCTGCAGACCGTGCTGGAGGCAGGGGGGGGCATCTCAGGGTGCGGAGGTGACTCCCAGGAGCCGACTGCTCCAGCGCTGAGGGTGGTTTGAGGCTGGGGAGCTGCTCTCGGGGATGCTGAGCTTCACTTGCTGTTGGACAGATGAGCAGCGCGGGGGCAGTGGGGTTGCCTTGTCCAAAGAGATGCTCTTGCCTGGGGCCGTATACTCTGTTACCAGAGCTTTTTGGAGCACTCCTTTCAAGCGCTTTCAGCTGAAGTGGTTCTAGAGCTGGTGGCTGATGTGTCTGGATGTGTTCAGAGGCCGGGAGTAAGTTTTACCTTGTTGCTCCATGGCGGTGAAGGGAGCAGAGAGATTGCCAGGCATCTATACGACTTTGGGCATGTTCGTTAACCTCAGGGTGCTTCAGCTTGTAAAACAGGGCTGTCTTCAGGGGGAACAGGCTGTGAGCTGAGTTGGGGACTTGGTGCTCATCCCCTGGCTCTTCCCGGGACCCCCAAGGGCTGTTAGATTATGGACTGTGTCTGAAAGCATCTTCTATAGGTGCCTGATGAGGCAGAGCCCTCTGGGATTGGAGTTACTGCTCCTGTTGCAGCAGTAAAGGGGCTTCAAAGGCAAACCTGTGGGGGAATCTACTGATGGCTCGGTGATCTCTGAAATGCTAGTAAGCAGGAAAGCACTCACTTCAGCCTGCAAGATCTGACTGCAAAACACCCTTCATTTTAGGGGTGCAGCGTTGCACCAGCTATCCTTTTCCAGAGCCTTGCTGGGAGATGCAGGGCTGGATTTTCAGGGCAGCTGCTGCCCTTGCATAAAGCACCAGCCATGCATTGCTCTTGCTACCGTCAGCTGCCTGAGCGCCTCTGTTTATGTATCTAAAACTTGAAGGCTGGAGAAGGAAGAAATCTGACCAGTGCAATGGAAACCTTCAATTCCCTGCGGTCCCAGGAGGAGAAGAGTAGCTTCAGGCTGGAGCAAGGAATGAACTTCATTTGTACACTGCCTCGCCTCTCCAGGAGGATCAGCCAGGAAAAATATCAACAGTTCCATTAAAAAGTCTGCTGGTTTGCTAAAGTAGTGGAATAAACATACCTGTAGGCATAACGGCCTGAACCGCACAGGAAACATTAACTAGAGCGAACACACGCAGACTTGCTCCCTCTCCCCCTGTATATCTACCAGATAAAAAACACTGCGCGTCCATGGTAATGTGTAAATCAAACAGCAGCTGGGGGGATTATTCTTAGCTGGGGAAGAACTGGCTTGGATCAGAGGGCCTCGGTGCTTTCCTAGAAAGGCAAAACCTGTGCTGAGCCTGCTCGGTGCTGCTGCCTTGTCTGGGGGGGGACCTGCGGTAGGAACTGGGGCAGGACGGGGTTTGGGGTGGTTGTTAGCCCTCTCTTTGATTCCCCTTGCCCCTTCTTAGCTTCCCTTTCCCTATTTCTTTGGGAACTGTGTGGGGCTGAACTGCTTTTGCCCTAACTAGTTGAGTCCAGTCGAAAAGCTGGGGTGGAAACCAGTGGGAAGTGGGTGACAGCCTGGGAGCTTGCAGCAGAGTGGGGTGGGTGTAAAAGCACTAAATGGGGAAACCACCCACCCCGGCCATTAGTGTTTGGTGGAGGTGGTCCCTTCGGTCCTCCGCTGAGCCCACAACACGTGTCCTGACATCTCTGGGATGGGGAGAGTAGAGACCTGAAAACTTGCGTTACATATTTCAGCCAGGGGATGTGAGCTTCAAGCGTGGCTTGAATGAGAGACGCTGCCAGCGCTTTTTGGACCAGCAACCTGGTCCCCGAGCTGCCCATAAAAACAGCTTCCCCCTTGGCCATACCCAGCGTATATGGTATGTACAGAAAATACATGTGGAAAATGCCTTCAGTTGCAACCAGATGGCACCTGTCAAGCACAAGTAGACATTTCTATTAGTGTTCTTATTTGAGTGTCTTGGACCACTCCCAGCCTCTCTGGATAGCAAAATAGCCCTGCTGTAGCTGTCCTCCCAAAGCAGCCCCAGAGGCAGATTGATGTGATTTTTGCATGCTAGAGACAGTCCCTGCGCTCCCCGGCCTCATCTGCACAGCCACTTAGCACAACTAATCTGAACTGACTTTTAAAGTGGATTAGTTCAATTACTCTTAACTAGCCCTGGTGGAAACGCTCTCCTTGGGGATTAAAGATCCTTAATTCACTTTAACGCACTTGATTTCAATGCAAATCAGGCTAAACTGAATTAAAGGCACTTTAGAGCCTTGCGCGGAGGCACTCCTTCAAAACTGATGTGGTTTAACCACCCCACTTTGCATTCCTGTGCTCAATTCATTCCAGTTAGCATTGCTGAAGTGTCCCCTTACAGATGACTAATATAGGCAGCCTCTCAGATATAAAGCTGCAAACACATTACCTAGGCTAATGTGTGAACCAGCTTCTGTGAAGACCTCCTGCATCTGCTGATTCAGTGCTTAGAATGCTCAGCCAGAGTGTTTCAGAGGTGTTTGCTCTTCTTTTTTTTCACTCTCTTTTCCACATCTTGCTTTTTTAATTCTTCAAACCAAGCTCTTTGCTTTTTCACTTAAAAATGCAGGGCAGTGAGTCACACACCAGTTTTTCTCTGCTGTCCTTAACTTGCTGGATAAAATGGAAGTACTTCACCAACAGCGCGCTCATGTTCTTAACTCAGTAATTTAACTCTCCAGTTGAAGATGAGCTGTGGTTGTGAAAGAGATTGGCCTGTTTCCCTGAAGCTTGAGTGAAAAACAGTCATTACATGTGATGTCCTGGGCAACTGGGCAGGATAATTCTTCCTTTGGAGAGAGTTGGGTGGGACAGGGGTTTTCTTCCATGTTTTAAGGATGGTTTTAAGGGGTTTTCTTCCATGTCAGATAATGTGTGTCTTGGGGAGAAGAGGGGAATCCTGCCAGCACCAACTGAGGGGGAGATCCCTGAGCAGGGGGGAAAAATTATCACAATGGTTTTTTTTCTTCCCTTTACACTGACCCTAAATGTTTTGGCTGTGCTTTCTGAAGGAGACAGGAGGTAGCACTAACCCCTCTGCAGATAAAGCTCTCCATCCCCTTGCCTGCATCCCTGCAGTCCGTTAACCAATTTAATACCATCCTGACCCCTTGGGCTTCACCTGAGACCCCTGTTTTGCTGCTCTGAGCTTAAATTTAATCCCTGATGAGCTGCTGCCAGCAGACTGAGGAGGGGATGGCTATTTGGCACAGCTTTGCCATCTTTCACAGGGATGGTGGCCCAGCAAAGGAAGGGTTAAACCCCATGATTGCAATGAGTGCCGACGTTGCTCTTGGTAATTCTTCGGCTTGCCGGAGAGAAAGTTTATTTTGCTAATAGCCCTGCGTAACTTCACTCGCCCTCCCTTTGCGTCTCCCCCTGCTTATGATATTTCAGCTCCTTGTAGTTTAGCATCATTTAAGGGCTAGGTGAGCAGTTTGGGTGGTCACAGGAGCAGCTGGCAGCTAGATGAGCTTTTTTTTTTGGGGGGGGGGGAGTGGGGAACAAACTTCCAGTTTCTTTAGCTCGGGTTTTTCATGGCTCTCATGACAAGTCCCCCGGTGCACCGCAGGCTGCGGAGAAGGGAACAGGCGTTGCACGCGAGCGGGATGCGGATGCTGCGGCAGCGCTCTGTGCCGCGATGCTGCAGCTCCAAAATCCCTCAAAGGACCCGCTGTGCCGACGTCTACATCTCGCTTACAGCCATGGGGATGCTGGAGGAGAGGCATGTCCAAAGCTGCCGGCGGTCTCTTTCTAATTAGGTGTTTGGAGATGTTCAGGGTCTGTTGGGTTTTGTTCTGGGGAGCTGAGGTAGAAGGACACAGCAGCCTGCTGTGGGTGGATTATAAATTGGGTCTGGAAAGGTCCCTGTTTTAAGTGTCTGAACGATCCCTGGCAGATACTTTCCCACCCCAAGCTTTCAAATGCTGAATGAAAGATGCTCTGCTGTGAGCCTGGGCGCTTTTATCAGTGCTTCACTTCCTAGCAGTAAAGGTTTTCCTCTAACAGGTGATGGGAATTTCTCTGGCTGAACCATGAGCTGATTTAATTTTAATTTCTTGTCACTGAGGAACTCCCCCTTCCCTCTCTGTAGCAGCTTGTGCATGGCTGAAGAACATCATCATGGTGCTCTTCAGTTCCTGGCCTTCTTCAGGCTTGGTCATGAGGTGGGCACAGACAATGACAATATGGATGTTTGCTGATGCAGTTATGCTTTAAATCTGGTTTCTTTGGCTAAGTTTCCTGGAGCAGTAATGTAAATCAGTGGCCGGGCTTGGGGAGTTTTTTTTCCTCTTCTTGCTCAAAGAATACCCTCAAAAAGGAATAGTCAGGGTATTCTCTACCAATATGGGGAAAAAAAACCAGTCGTATAAACTTATTATATCCTTAAGTTTTTAATTACCTGAGCCAAGACCTCTGTCTTGCTAGGTTTTGGTGGCAAGCCCTAATGAGTTCAGCACCAGGAGGTGTTGGTGTTTCCTCCTTTAAGACTTGAGGCCATAAACCTAATCTTCAGCATCTCTCAAGATTTTCTGGGGGCTATTGCTCTGGGGCAGTAGTGAAAACAATGATGACTGATCACACATTGCTTTTTGGGTAAGCAGCCAACTTCTAGCTTCGCTCCCAAGAAGACAACTGAGGTCTTGCTGAAAGATGATGTTTCACCTAGGTGCAAATTTTTATTTGGGGTTGATGCTGGCTTTCAACCTCATGGTCTATGAATAGGTGCATTAATGCATTCTGCCAAACTATGCCATCTTCAAAACCACCTCCTCTCCTAGGGATGCCTGGACAAACCTGGGGGACCTTTCCAGAATAGCTCTTTGAAAGCCTCTCTGTTGAAGCCATGCTTGTGTGAAGTCAGCTTTTCAGTAGAAGACAGCAAATAGGGTTGCAGGTGCTGGGAGAAAAGGTATCCCAACAGAAAAGAGAGGCCAGCTCCCTGGGGGAATTGCCATCCCTCTGTGCAGCATCTTGGGGTTGAGGATCTGCTTTAGCTAATTATTCTCCTGCCTCTATCTTGGGGGTGTCACCCTTACTCAAAGCTTGTGGCCAAAAGACCTCAGACTTCAATGCCTGAAGGCATCTGGCATTTGATTGAGTTTGTAACCATCGTCTGAAAGAGGGAGGCTAATGAGCTGCCTTTGTGAAGTGGGAATTGCTCACATCAAAGAGCAACCCAGAGGTTGGCTTTCCATCCCTTGAGGCTTCTTAGAGTGGTGGCAGAGAGCTCCAGGGCTACTCTTGTAAGTAGTCAGGAGCGCTGGAAACCTAAATGCAAGACCTGCTTAGACCTGCGAGCTGCATTTTAGACTCAAATGAAATGATTCTGCTTGAGGTGTGACTTCTTCCATTGTGTATTGCTACGACCATTGGGCAGAATGGTAAAGGACTTGCTGGATTGGCCCTTAAAAATGGGGTTTCAGTAGGTGGAAGATATCTGGCAACATCTGAACTGAGTTCTCCCTCCTGTGAGCATTCAGTCTGAGGGAACGCTGGCCTGTGGCATTCATGGGGTCTGTGGGGTTTCCTTGCTTTGTTTTCAGGCTGTGTACATTGACCCCTTCTTTCTAATCCTGCAACTTGCCCATAGGGCTGGAGAGTATCTGCTGTAGAAGATGCCCAACTTCCATCGACAAAAATGAACTAAGCACTGTCAAAATTTGGAGTAATGGATCAATTGAGATATTGGTGTAAGGGTTTTATGGCTTTTGGTTATTTCAGGTTGGTAAGTACAAACCCCAGAAGCTGAATTCTTGCTGTAATCAAGTGATGACTAGGAGGAGGACTGGGTGAAGGACCTGAACAGAACTAAATCTGGAGTAGTATCTAGGCTGCTACCAAGTCCTGTCTCCTGTTGCTATGAGGACTAGTTTACAGGATACCCAAAGGAGAGATTTCTTTACAGACTAAGCTTTTCTCTGCTTAGATGAGTCCAACATCTTCTCTGGTACTTGCAAACATACCTTTAACAAAAAGATGGTGTTCTCTTAAAATCACTGAAAACTCTTAAAATCACTAAAAATCTCTGCTGTGGGATTTTTATACATCCTGCTTAATGGGTTCAGACCGGAACACTTCTTGATCTCTTGCTGCCCTGTTTTCAGCAGCCTCTGAACACCGGTGGGCCATTGCATTTAGATGCCAGTATAATTTGGTAAGGATTTGTCCCTTTTAATGGTTTCTTTCCCACCTCACTTTTTAAAGCTGCTCTAATTCCATATTGCCCTAATTGTGATATGCAAATTTTAAAAGGAAAATTGCAGCCAATGTGTTTTAAGATCCTTATGGGCAAGCAGCCCCCTGCTTAACGTGATAAATTTGGACAGCTTTTCTCACTAAGGCAAATAAAAAGCCTTCCAAATCAAGAAAATTATGTAAGCAAATCCGATGAGTGTGCTCTAAAATTAAACCTGCCTTGCAAGTTCTGGGGCCTTCACTGTGAAACCAGTGAAGATTATTTTGGGGAGCCTGTACAGCCTTGCCTGGGGGATGTCCAGTGGTGTCCTGAAATTCTCTCCCTCTGTTGATCCACTCACCCGTTTGTTGTAACCAAATGGGTAGGAACGTAAAACTGTCGGGGACCATCCTTGCCCAGGACCAGCTCCCCATCACCCTAAATGACCCACAATAGCTATTGAGCCCAGAAACTTCATAGAAACACCAGATAACTTGTCCCCTGCCCTCATGCAGCTCCTGCCATGCAGCATCCTACTCAAAGGCACGACTCTGCAGCACCGTTGTAGCTCGGTGTGGCTTTGTGGTGGAGCGAAGCAATGTCTCATCGTCTGTGACCAAAGATGTGTGGTGTGAGCTTCCTAACCCTGGAGTTTGCAAGCTGTGCGACGTGCACTCTGCAAATAATCATTATTCTAGGGTGAATAGAGTAGTTTGCCCTCAGCCAGGGCAAACTGAGTTAGACAGGCTTTTCCTTGCCGTCTTGCCATAACCCCGTGTCCTCCTCACTCTATGCGCGTTGTGAGGAATGCTCTTTTCTTGCTGTCGTGCCTTCCTCCTCCCTTCTGTTGTGTTACCTAAACTTTTCTCCACTTTGCAGTCACACAAAGCGTGTTTTTTCTGTGGTCCGTGGCCAAAGCTGCTTTGGAGACCTTCATTCCCATGCTGCAAGTTGTACTCGGAAGAGGTCAGCGTGATCCTCCAGGGATTTGAGTGTCTCCGTGAGGTTTCCCCGTGGGGACTCTGGTGTCAAACTCCCCTCCAGTTTGGGGTGGGTTGAGGGCAAGACCCTCGTCTCCGCATGCGGTCGCTAGCGCAGTATCTTCAGCCACAGTGGGAGTTAACTGACCTCCTCCTTAAGGATTTGTGCTGAGACAGCTTCGGGCTGTTGATAGACTGGGGTGATCTTAAGGGGTTTATGGCACTTCTGGCTGAAGCCAGATATAAACACCTGGAAAGTCTTAGCAGGGAGCACCTCTCACATTATGCTCGTAGTTCTTGTTATGCCCAATAGATCCGTCAGCTCAGCTGCACAAGGTATTTCCATCTGGGGAAAAATCTCCCTTAATTTTGTTTTACTCTTGTATTTGCAGATTGATGACAGGTTTCTAGCAAACATGCAAAGCATTTGGTAGCGTTGCTATCATTTCCCTTCGCCTCAGTCATTTTTTCATTCTTGGCCCTTGGTCCTCCTGAGCTCTTGCAGCCAGGAGATACTGAAATCACAAATGTGCAAAACACAAGATGGATAAACATCTTAATCTCATGGATACTTCAATCTAAATGTTTTCTGAGGCCCTCCTTCAGGAAGGATTAGCCGGTAACAGCGTCTGAAAGGTCGTAGCCTTGCTTTGACTTGCGCTGCTGCTCAAGATGCTAAACGTGTGTGAAAGCTTCAGCAAAAGGCCTGAGATGCCATCACTGTTCTCTAAGGCTCCAGGGAGCATCTGTGTGTCCTCTTGGGCTTTGGACATTCGCCTTGGAGCTCTGCCTGCCTGTATTAGCCATTGTGATAGCGTTGCTTAGAGCGCCCAAATGTGACATGTATCAACTGGCATTTTGGCTGCGCTAAGTGTAAGATTTTTCCAGTGTAGGTTTATATCTGTTTTTTTTCTCTCAAGTGTGTGCATATTACTGTTATGATTTATTTTCAGGCTGTAACTTTGGTTTTATCACTTGAAATACTTTGGAAACTTGGAGGGCTTTTTTAATTAGTTGCAAGCCCTCTTTAACTTGGAGGAAAATTCCAGTGTGAAGAATGCTTTTGATTCACAAAGAAATCATGTTACAGAGCTCCGGTAGAAAGGCTTCCTCCCATCTTTGTGTTATTTGGGCCTTACTTTCCTCCCCGAAGCTGCCGTTTGCTTTGATAAAGTTGATTTTGCTTCTTGACAGCTCCAGAATAGATCAGAGTTTGTTATTGAAATGTCAAGACTATCAACATGGATATCCTTTGGCAGAAAGCTGGGTGGGAAATCATGAGCCTAGGAAACTAGTCTTGGGTACTTAAACTCTTTGACACAGGGTGGGAGAAATGAATACAAATAGTGGTTTTTGATGATAAATAATAGCAATAGTTGTGTGCTAGGATGGGTTATTCTTGCTCCCTTCTGTCCTGAGACCTGCTAGTCAGCCTGCAACAACCAAAAAAAGTTCATGTCTCCTGGTTGTTCCTTTGCTATAAAATAAAATGTCTTTCCCTGATTTTAGTTTCAGTATTGCTTATTGCTCCAGCTGCGTATGAAAGTTATACGCTGTTGGGGCACTTTCAACCACTGCTATTTTGGGGCTGGAGAGGGGTAAACTAGAGGGATTCCTTTCTCCACCACCGAGAAAACAAATGTCGCTCTGGGGATTGTGGCGGCGAGAAAGCTGGCGAAGCAAGTGAGATCCTGCCACTCTTGTTCCTGTGGTTCAGCCTGCAGAATTGCAAGTGTAACCAGCGCTCGCGGGGCTTCAAGGAAGCGAGGTGTGAGACTTGTGGGTTAGCGTCCCTTGGGGATGCAGGTCAGGGGATGCTGGATGCCTCCGTAACCTCAGGGAGGGCTGGAGGGAGCCGGGGAGGTCGGTGGAAGGCTTGGCAGAAGACGCACGCTCCTGTAGGGATGAGGGACCAAGGCTGGGGGTGGGACAGTCTTCTTGACACACGGCCAACTGGAAAGTCTCAAGCGCAGACGAAGAAAGAGGATGGGGAATGTGATACCATCTACCAGGGAAGGACATAAAACCGAAGGGAAGGACGTAGCCAAGTTTTGTGGCAGTGCTATTGGGTTTCAGCTGCTGCTTCAGCAATGCTGTTGTGCAGTGATTTGCTTAAAGCTCTGGGAATTCTAGTTCGGTTTGTACAAGTAGCCAAAGAGATATCTCATCTTGGTGTACGTACCTGTTTAAGTTCAAACTTCCTTGAATCTCCTCATTATTTCCCTTCAACCTGCATTCATACCCTTCCTTTCAAATATGCTTTGCCACAGGATTCAAGGGAAAACATAACTCACACAAAATTGGAGTGCAAGTGGGGTTCAGCCAGCTTTTAACTTCTTTTACCCTGACTTTTGTCTTCTGTGTGTTATCTAGTATTGAGCGGACAGCTCTGGTCCTGCTTATCCCCTATGGTGAGAAAACCTGCTGGGGAGACTTATTCATAGGCAAGTTGTTTCTTTTGTAGGAAACGTAAGTCTGTACTCTTGCTCCAGTATCATTATTGATAGTTTTTTGAGATTTCACTGCACAGCTGAACACCTTTGTGACACTTGGAAATTAAGTTAGGCCCTTCTGATTTTATTTTTCTTATTGTTTTTGACCTATTGGCTCTAATTCTGATGGGTTCCATGTAGTTGTGCCCTGTATCATCCTGGGATGATGACTCAGTCTCCAGACCCACTGAAAGAGGTGGGATGTGGGAATTGTAAAGCAAGCCCACGTGCGTTTTGAAGACAGATGGAAACTCCATTTCAGGCTGGAGCTGCTCTGATTGTGATTAACTCTAATGAGCATCTGTTGATGGAGTAGTCCAGGGAGGGGGTTCTTGGAGTTCTTTATTACTGATCATGTTAGAATATGAAGGGCTAAGTTGAAAAGGAAGATACAGGTTGTTAAGACTTACAGCAAAGCTGTCTTGCTTACAGAATATGCCCAATGTGTGTGTTAATTTTTCTTTTCCTTTTTGTAGTATTCCACATCAGACAAATTCCACCTGCACTAAAGCATTGGGACAAATATATTTATAATCTGATTGTTTATATGTGCCACAGGATTTCCCTGATGTGTATATACCCCCCCAGGTATAGGCTGGAGCCCCTGGAATTTGCTTGTCCCTTGTAGTGCTGACCAGAGTTTCTGGCAAATACATGTGAAAGCTGAGCATTAACTACTGATGTGCATCTGCAAGTGAATCCAGAAGTAATGTGAATTAATGCCAGCACCTAAAGTATCTGGGGATACCTTTTAATACACAATTACTGCTAATGTAAGGCTTCACAGTTTAATTTGGGAAACTTCAGAGGTGAGCTGTATGAGTACTCTAAAGCATGTCCTTTGTGCATGCACACTGTAATGGGATTTTGTTTCGTGATTGCACGCAAGTTTTGTTCTGCAAAATCCTTGCTTCTTTCAGTGAATGGGCAATTACTAAATATTTCTTTTTACTGTTCTCATTAACCGTGTGGCCCCAAGGCTTGTTTAGAACACATTATCCAGGTTCTGTACTCAATGGAAAACCCATTTGGTTCTCGTGGGTGTCTTTAAGATGCTGAGAAACAGACCTCAAAGAGAAAGCTATCAAGAGTCCGCTTCTCTACAGCATCCCTTCTGATGCTGAAAGTCAGCTTTCTTTTCATTACTTCTGAGTACTTAGAATTATTATAGGTCACCCCATGTTTAGTTGTCACACTAGGGAAACCCAAAGACTCAGTACCTGGAAAAAGAGGCATGCTAATGACTTGAACAACTGTAAAAGCTCTTTCACTGAATTTGCCTTCTGTCGTGGCCCTGCTAGAATGAATTTTGGATCTCAAAAATGATACTTATAAGATCACAGTTTGCTCCTCCCATGGTCCACTGCCTCCTTTCCATCTAGTTGTCCTGAGGGAATGAAGACAAGGTGGGAATCTGGAGAAGGATATCTGTCTCATGCAGTGCTTGTTTGCAGAGTGTGGCCACATGAACTTTTTAGATATAATTGATTTGCTAATGGATGCACATAATTATGCTGATGTTTCCTGGACCCCGAGTTGCTGAATTGCAAGTTGTTTGTGTATAACAATTTTGTTCTTTTCATTTCTTCCACTTACAGTTCTCAAAGGAGTTCACAAGGGATAATTTGGATAAACTTTCAAATCTCTTCATCTGCATTTCACAGGTGGACTCTAAAGCATCCTGAATTCAAGAGTTTAGGGATATAGATCATAATTATTTCAAATGAGATGTCGGCTAAATGCCTTCATGAATCTGGGAAAAACTGATCATCCAGGCCTGGACTGGGAAGATGAATCATGTATTTTCAGACCACACAAACAGTTTGTTATAAGACAGAATATCAACCTGGATCATTCTTGTAGAGTTGAGTGCAGAAAGTGCACTGGCTGGTTTTTGTTCCTCCCTGTTGCTTTTCCCTAAATGTGTGGATTAATGGGACATCTCTCAGTTGGAGCTTCTGACCTTGCTATAGATTCTCACAGTCAGCTGAACCTTATGCCATTTATTCAGCTGTAACTTGATAATCTTTTTAAAGGTAAAGATTCCAATCCTGCACTGTAAATTTATTGAAGAGGTTGGACCCAATGACATTTCTGGGGTCTAAGGAGTAAAACTATTAAGACAAATGGAAATGGGAAGTATTTTCCTTTTTCCTCAAGTTCTTTGGGGCTGTACTCTGCGTTAGATACATGGCCACTATTTTGCCTTTCAGTCCTTGGAAATGGCTGTTATATGACATATTGAAAGGCCACGCTCAGTGTCACACCATGGCAGTTTTATATATACCTCTTAATGCTCTTCAGTAGGTGAAGATAAGGCATCATGTAGTAGGCACCCATAGAGCTCATAGCTTACCTCCACGGTGTTTTGGGGTAATCAGTGATTTAAGGACTGTCTTTCTGCTCTGCTTGTTTTGCTAGCTGTTGGTGGGTGGTTTAGAAAATGGGAACTTGCACAAATTGGTTGACAGTGTCTCGGATGATGTTTGCATGCTGGGATAGCTCTAAGCCTGTGCATTCTCTTCCTGTGAGACAGCTTTTCCTCAAGATGCTTTCTAGCATGTTTTCTTGCACTTTTTACTTAGAATTGAAAATGTTTCTCCCTTTAGATGTCTGCAGGCACTGGGAAAGAGTGGTGTAGGGATTGGCATAGGAATGACATTGTGTAGCTCTGCATTTGTTGGGACTTCCTTGTCCAGCATGAGCAACTTGCAAATCATGCGGCTTCCTTACCTGGTCTGCTACTTCTGAGGTTGTATTTTATAGGCAGTGGTTGTAACTTAAGGCTTGCTCTGAGTTCGTTCTTGGAATTGCGGTGAAACAGTCCCAGCTTCATGAAGCATAAGTCTCATGGAGCTGGGAAGCAGTTCTGAATGAATATGGATACAGCTGCGGCATCCCACAATGCTGCATCTTTATGTCCAGTCTTAAAGTGAAGCTCTATCCTCCACAAAGTAACATGAAATCTGTCAAAATACTGTGAAGAACAGCTTTCACATTCAGTGAGGATTGGGCTGGCGAGGTACAGTGTGACATAATATGTCTTTGCCCTCTATAATCTTTTACCCCTTCCAACATCCAGGCGCACAAGAGCTGATTCAATTCTTAATCTTGGTGTAAAGAAACCACCTCGTGGTTTCTGTATTTGAGTTGATCTAAATTGGGATGGAAGGAGTTCTTGAATCCAACAGCTTTAGGCTATTTTAGGTGGTGAAAATCTGCCATTGGCACTATGGAAGGTATTTATAAGTAACAAGCTAATTATGTAAAATGCACACTGTCCACTTGTTAAGATCTTCTTAAAGTTTCATAATCTAATCAGAATTTGCTATGTATAACACTTGGCTTGTTGTACCCCCCCCTGCCTTTTTAATGCAACTTACTTGGATGGATGGGTGATCGATACAGGAAGGAAATGCTTTCCTAAATACTGGTTGGTTGAGTGTGCCCCACATGCCTTTTTAATACAGTGCATAAGGGATTCTTCTTTTAATTACTGAGCACAGATGCCTGGCTTTGAAGATGGGTGATATGCAGTCCTGTCTGCTCAGCATCACTCGTAGAATAAAACTTTGGCTCTCCCTGGGCTATGGTATTTTGGTTAATATGACTCTCTTTCCATATAGATTCCATATAGTATCATAAAAAAGTATGTGCTGAAGTCACCAAGTATTCTGAGGGTATTCACCCAAAGTATTGGCAAAGGTAGATGTGGCTGAGGTCCTTGCTAATATTCTGTAGTCCGGTCACCTTCAGAAGATAAGTGAGGGTCCTGCCAGCAGCACAGGTCTGTTCAAGACATCTTGGCTCTCAATATTAATTTATTCATCACCTGTGATTAGCCACTGTTACAGCATTTGCTTCCCTTCCACAAAACCGTGCATGGGTTCAGTCTTTGAGGAAGGGTTGCACCGTTCTTATAATGGTGTGGGACCTGGGTCTGTCTTGATAGTGGTGAATGGACATCGGGAGGTTGATGGCAGATGTTCACATGGTTTGTTCTTTCCCTCTTCCTCTTGCTGGGACAAATTATGGTGTGGAGGAGCAGGGTTTGGGGTGCTGGGGGAGATCAAGGGAAAGAGAGCAATATTGTTCAATGGACGGCAGTGAGGGAAGGACCATGCAGTGCCCTTGTATCTGGAGCAGAAGACAGGTTGGATGTTGGTTGGCTTCTTAGGAACTTGTTCTGGGATACATTAGCAAGAGTATAGTCTCCTGCACTGGTGGTTTATCCTTATTGTGATAAGTTTGAAACCTTGGGCAGAGCTAGTTTGTTTAGGTGGAGATCTGACTGCTGAAGTTTCAACTGAAGCTTGTAAAACCTCAGGACTGCAAAGCTCCTTCAGAAAGAAATTCATGAGACACCTTTTGTCATGGGATGACCTTGATGCAAGAGCCTTCAAGTATCCTCCTGTTGAGTTTTGTAAGGAGACAGCCTCTATGTTCCCAGTTCATTCAAACAATCTCCGTTGGGGCTCAGAATGAGGATAAACTTCTACCATCCCATCACCATAATGTGTGTCTCGTGCATCCTGCTCTCTCCAGTGCCCAGAAAGTTTGTTTTTTCACCTGTTTAGTTTTTAAACCTGCCATGAGGATAATATGACATTAGAGTGGAAAAGCTATCGCTGCTGTGCAGGGGAGGAATTGCAGAGCCGTAAACTGCTCCCAAAATAGATCAGATGAGGTGTCAAACCGCCCAACCATCTAAATACTCCACGAGCTGACCTCCGTGCGATATATAATAGGGGCTGGGTAAAATGTTTTGAGGGAAGGGGGAGGTGAAAACCCCCTTCTGCCTGAATCTACATGCTTGTTTCTAGAAGCTGTCATTTGTCCAGAAGTTGATTAGGAGCCAGTCTCTGCTTCCAGCTGGGACCTCCAGGTCCTGAATATAAAAGCTGGGGCTGGGGAAGGAGGAGGAAGCTCATTCCCCAGTTGTTTTTCTGTCCCAATGAACTCGAGGAGCTCTTTGCATTCACCGTGCTTTCCCTCCAAGGTTCGATTTCAAACCCCCAGCGTCTGAGATCTGTGTCATCTGGAGAGTAAACTTTCTTTTCTCCGTAGCCGCTGTGCTACTTGAGTGTGTGCATAGGGATATCTCCAGGCAGCCAGGGAAGCTGCTGTGTTGGCTACAAGGAGTTTCTTCCCTGCCTGCCAATCTCTGTGGTCTGGGCAAGGGCAGCTCTGTAACTGCAGCATCTGCCGAGAACAGACCGGGCAGTGTTCGGGAGGGACGGCACGATTTATCCGACAGACGGGACGGGGAGGGGGAAAGGAACGGGCCAAGTCCCGCTCTACGGTGCGTGCTGCGGAGCCGTTAAGCCTTCATCTCCCCAAATTTAACAAAAGGGCTGGCTGAGGTGTTAGGGAGACAAACGGGCGATTCATGACCGAGTCAGATGCGTTCCCTGGCAGGGGCGGGTGGGAAGAGACTGACACTAACACATGGCTGGCCGCGCTGTCGCTGGAGCCGTGCGAGGCATGCCCACGTCCCGGCGTGCGGAGGGCTGCCGTGGGTGGGAAGCTCGCCGAGGATGCGGCGGGATCGCCGCCGGCACGGCGGAGGTTGGGGTCGCCGAAAGCGAGCGCGGCGGCGGCGAGAGCTTCTCGGAGGAAAGAGCGGGGGTGCCCTGGTTGTAGGAAATCCATCAACCCGGTGTTGCGACGCGTTGGTGCGTGGGGCGTGCTTGGCACCGTTGGGTCGGGTCTCGCTCTCGTCCGAAATGTTGGAGAGGGCGGGTGGGTTAAGGGCTGCAGCCGAAGTGAGGTCCTGCGGCGCGTCTTACAGGTGCCTATCTCCGGTGCTGAGGACATAATAAGTGCCGTACGGGGTTGAACCAAAGGTTTTCTTCAGCCAGGGATGGGCATCTGGGGAAGCCAAGGAGAAGTGGGACGAGTGATGTGTCTCCTGGCGTGCCCTGCTCGCTCCTGGCAGCCAGCGGCTTAGAGGCTTCCTGAGCCAAAGGCTACGTTCAAGCCTTCATGTTTCATCACCCACCTGGGTGAACCTCCCTTTCCTGAATTTGTCTAATCCCTTTTTGGAATCTATTCATAGTTTTGGGCTTCACAATATCCGGTGGCAATGAGCCTTGCAGTTTAATGATGCGCTGTTTGGAAAAAAAGGCTCCATTCTCGGAGTGTCTAGCATTTATTATTATTATTTTTTTTTAAATAATAAAATGCTGTGCCTAGCCTGAGTCAAAAGGTCTGATCCCTGCATTGCCCTAAGCAAAGTGCTCCCTGTAGAGGTCCCAGCCTTGGGCAGATCGGCAGGACTTGGTTAGGCTTGATGGCAGTAGCCTGAGCTGTAAAGAGCCAGAAGGATGGATGGGGGGTGTTTTAGGAACTAGGACTGCCCTTACCCCATGAGTGATGCTTTCCGATGCCTTCTTTGTAAACCTGCTGGAATAAATATAAAGTAACAGCAGTGCAAAAAGCACAACAAATATCTATGGGTTTTTTGGTCCTCTTTGTTTAGATTTCAAATGCTACATATACTTTGCTATGTGCAACTCTCCCCAGACAAGGGAAGCTACCAAGAAAGATTGTGAACTTGGATTTTTTTTTTTTTTTGCTTGGAACAGTAAAACAAAGCTGTTGCTGCAGGTTTATCGCACAGATGACTTTCTGGCTTTTAGGATTTTGGGCTTCATGGTAGGAGCAGATGTTACAGAGTTTGCATATGGCTCAACTCTTTGTTGCAGGAAAATCATGCCGTTGAACACTTGGCCCATTTCCTTTGGTCTGCTGTCTAAAATCTGGGGTAAATTCTTTTGCAGTGTTCCTTTTGTGTGATCCATTATGTCTGTGGTCTTCTGGTCCTCAATCCCACCAAAAACTATTCAAAAGCAAGGCGGGGAAGGGATGGTTATGTGTATTTTCTATAAGTGTGATCTAAACATGTCACTTGTTTTCTATGTCATGGAGAGCTGTTAGGCCCAATTCTAGATTAAAATGATCTACTTTAACCCCATGTCAGGGATGGAGCTGAGCTGGTTTTTACTGCAGCAGGGATCTGAGATCCTGGGATGGCAGGATTTTCAGCAGTGTGGAAGAAAACCAACATTCCCCCTCCCCCCAAAAAACCCCAAACCCCAATCCACAAAACCCCCCAAACAATTCAAAACACCAGCCACCAAAAAAACCCCACCAACAATCAAACAAAACCCCCTACCTTATGGAAGTTTTGTCTTCCTGCTGCAAGGAGGTGTTACTATAGGGCACATATATTGTGCATGTGTGCACCTCTGACCAATTCATCCTATCATGGAAAATATTCTGAAACCCCCTCTTTCCTTCCTCCATACCATGTGGAGCTAAATGGGTTAAAACAAACCTTTTATTTTTTCTCTGAGCTTATTTCTTCATCTTCCATCGCACTGCTCCCCACTTAACTGCTTCCCTGCCCCAAAACTCGCAGCTACACATTACCTACGGTCTAGTGGGAGTTGTGCCAAAAGGAATGATGTTAAACTAAAAAAAAAAAAAGCAGTGGCCGGGATAAGGAGCAGCAGTGGTTTGCAGGTTGGGGGTCCGGGAGTTGTCCAGCTGGGGAGGGGGTCGCTGGTGGGGGGGTGATTCCTGGCACAGGCTGCCAAGGGCAAAGCTAATGCCGTCTTAAATCAGGAGTGAAATCCCCTATTGCTGCCTGGCCCGTGCATTCCACTGGCACCGCGGTTCACCGGCCGGTTTTAAGTTGGTTTGAAAATCCTTCGTAAATCTTGCTGATTGCTGTTTCATTCTTGAGAGGATGAAGGGGAGAGGAAACAACCTTCCCCTCCTCTTCTCCCCCTTCCCCGCCTCCTTTCTCCACCTCGGCTCGCTTACCGACAAAATGGGTTGTTCCACTGGAATTAGGTTGCTCTTGGGGCCAAGCTACCCGGGACCTCCCAGCCAAGGGCAGCTAATAGTCACGGAGTTGTAAGAACTGAACACCCCCTCCTCAAAAACCCAGCAGTGTTTTCTAAAGGTGTTTTGGTGCTGGGAACCGTTCAGTTCAATCCATGGGAATTGCAAGGGAGTATTGCAAATGCCTGTAGAGCTGGTCCTGATTTTTGCTCTGTCCTTGTATTGTTCCCATGCTGGTGAATTTTAGATATTTACCTAAAATAAAAATGTCTTTTGCTCTGGTGGACTGGAAACTTCCTGAATAAGGTTTGTTGTAAGGAGAGGGGGAGAAAGGAGGAGAAGTAGTTCAGCCTTGTGGTTCAGGCACACCACCAAGGGCTGAAAGACCCAAATTTGATTCCTTCCCCTGCTGTGGGGTTTCTCTGTGATTGATTGCTTGTGCCCTCCTCCCCTGGGGAAAGGGACGCAGAAGGGAAGGCAATGCTTCCTTACTTCGGTAGAGTGCTATTAGCTGTAATTCATAACCTGTGCAGGTCTTCTGCCTTGCAGGAGTGGGAAATGCTGCAGCAGCTTGAAGTATTTGCTTGTGGTGCTTCTGATTGCCACAGTGCAAAAATAGCTGTTCCCCAGGGCACCTTGGTCCCATAGGTCCCACGCAGGAATGCACCGTAAGGAGAACATCTCCAGCCCTCCACATCTGGACCGAGTCACGTATTCACTGAAGTATTTCTCATTTGGTTGCTAAAGTTTGTCCTCATGTACTCTGTGCCAAACTCTTATTTGGTAATTTGTACAGGAGAAGTTGAGGCATGTTTTGGCAGGAAATCGCATGGAAGCTTATTTATCCATGCAGCAACCATCCTGTATCTGGGAGGCAACCGTCTGTGTCTTGCCCCGTTCACAGAAAAATCCCTTCTGAACTGATGCGACAGCTCCTTTGTGGGGGTGTTGGGGTCCAGCTCCCTTCTCCATGCAGGACAGCTGGCCTGGGGAGACTTCACTTGCTTGGACTGCTGGTGTTCAGCAGCCTGGGAGAAGTCCTCTGACTTCTCTGTGAACATCAGCTAAGGCTAAAATGGGAGACTCGGACGTAAATTATCTCTGTGGTAACACCTGGGCCTGAAAAGAGCTTAATGATTTGGGATCAGAGTGGCTGCTGTGAGTGCTAGAAGCATTCAGGAAAGCGGTGTTGGAAAGGGAAGAGCTGGAGATTTGCACCAGCAAATTCTTTCTTCCAGAAGCAGCTGCTGTTTCTCTTTTTGCTGGATGCTGGAAATAACTCTCGATAGGACCTGAGAGCCTGTCAGGTATGTGTACCAGGTTCCTTACGTGCCCCTTCTTCCAGCCCCTTGCCCAAGATGCTCAGAGAAGAGGCCCAAAGGAAACCACTATATAGATCTATTCAGGTAGAGGAGTGATTGAAGACAAGTTTCAATGGCTGAAGCCTACAAGAATCTGCACCTTTCCGTCTGCTTAAAAAAAAAGGAAAAGAAAATCTGTTTGAGCATACTGCATCAGCAATCTGATGGAGACTGATGCTTCCTTCCCTGGTAAGTGGGACCTACTGGGTTGGAAATTCTCCCATGCTGTAGCTCTTCTCCTCTCTATCCTAAGTCCCACCACTCGGAAGCAGATCCAAGGACTTGAAGGCATTTCCCTCTGTGAAACATAGGCTTTCTGTTGGAGAATGAGCGTACGGTATGGCTGCTTTCCACCTGCGTGCAGTGAGGTTGCAAGGCCCTATTGCTCCTACCATGTGTTGGTGGAAGTGTGTAAAGTTGTAGTGGTCTCTGTGGTGGGGACTGCTACTTGTTTCTTTGCAAGTAGAAGCTGCAACTGAGATTTGGGCACTGTTGACTAACGAAGAAGCCCGCATTTGAGGGGTTGCCACCTAAAGAAAAGCTTTGGGGTGTGTGCTATGCTACTTGAGAGCAAGATAAGGATCAAAATAGCAATTGGGACTTAAAATACAGCTGTTCTCATCACAATTACTTGAGTTTCCAAATTTTTTTTTGCTTTGTTTAATGGTCTCCAGCAGCAAGCCACCATTTTTTATGGAGAATGACATGGAAAGCAAAAAAAAAAGAGGTGAGCACCAAGCAGAGAGTTGGTTGGGAATGACCTTGAAGGAAAAGAACTAGCATGTGCATAAAGGGCAGTGATCTGTGGGTGATAAGGGGAGGAAGCTTTGCAAAGTGCCAGGATAGATGAAGTTTTAGCAAAACTGGTTTTGATTTCTAGGTGGAGTGTAGGTTGTTTAGCTCTGTCCTGTAAAGCCCTGGATGGTCTACACTTTCCCAGGCTGGGAGAAACACGTTTCCTTCAGTCACTTTCTTTGACCCCCACAATGCACAGCACCATGCCAGAGGAGATTGGTGGAAAAATTACACCGAGGAAGATTTGAGCTAGGAGTAACTCTAACAGAGCAATCTTCATGGAGGGACTTAACACTTGCTGAGACGGCAGGATATTGTGGAAGCCAAGAAATCCTTGCTGAGGTTTGGAGAATACCTTGTGTTATTTTTTTGTAAGGACTTAAGGAGATATGGGGTTTTTTGTGTGTGTATGCATAAGCCAAAGTAGGAAACCCCTGGCTTTGTAGCTCAGAGAATGGCAGAGAATTTTGAAACTAGCTTTAGATTTTGTGCGTAAGCAAGGCAGCGATAGACATGAATGCCTGAATGCTGGGGTGAGCAATGTGTCTTGGAGCAAAAATACTTAGTTCAGACTTTGAGGGGTAGAAAAGAAATAGAGAACTAATTATTTAGTAGCAAAGAAGAGAAAGCCTTCTCTGACACCAAACGATTTGGGGATACACCAATATTTTTGACAGCTCTGGGAAGAGCAGAGCTGAGGTTGGTGGGTGCTCTTCAGATGGTTTCCTCCAAAGGATGTAGAGATAGTGTGAGCACAATGGTGACACTTGGACCTGTGAACACTTAAATCCAAACAACACAGTGCAGAATGAGATAGTTGATTCTTCAATGGCCAACTCTTGCTCCAAATACCAAGTCTTCATCACTCACCATGGAATTCACAGTTTTCTTGGACTTTTGGCTTGTTATACTTCAAACAGCAGCTAGCCTTTGTGGGTTGGGGGGGACCATGGTAAATTTAGGAAAGCTTCTTCACAGTGTGGGAGTCTGATGGTGGGAGAGAGAGAGGGCAACTGAAGGTTGTTGGATGCAAAAAATAATAATATAGGCCTGGTGCCCAGCATAACTCAATCTGACTCCTTGAGTTGTGGAGTCATTAATTTAGGTATTTCAGAGAAGGCTAGTGTTTAAGTTGTCAACTTTTCAGAAACTTTACTTTCTTTTAATAATTAAAAAAGAAGTGGTGGAAAAAAAGAAAAAGGGTTGGAAGAGTAGCAATACTGCAGGAAAAACATTCATGTAAAAAGTGAAAATAGAATCAATTTGGCCATTGTACAGATGTACCAAAGATAAATCTCCCGACAGAAGGAAGTGTCGGGATAGGAATGCAATATTTCAGCAGGGCTGTCATTCCAGGCGGGTATAGCAGAGGCGTTTCCTTGCAGGAAAGCAGCTCACCTTGGCTCGTGTCTCTGGCGGCACTTGCAAAGGAAACTCTTGAGCATGTCAAAAACGAGTGCACTCACAGGTCTGTGCAGGCGCCTGCCTTCTGTCTTGTCCCCCTCAAATTCTCATCAGGAAAATCCCCAGTTAAACAAGGGAAAATACAGGGACACTGAGGGAAGAGTGAGCTGACGAGGCAATAAAAACACTTGACTTCTGAGATGAGCTGAAAGCAGGGACCCATCATGAATTGCCTCTCTGGAAGGGCAGTAGTTCCATGGTTCTACAGATAAAACTTGGCTATGCAGCTATCAGTGCGAGTTGTGCAGTGGCAGGGGCTGTGTTTGGGATCACTCCCAAGCCTGGCTGATTGGAGTGTAAACTTGAGCAAAGCAATTAGCAATGTTTGACATGAAGTTCACAACCAAGGCAGCCAAATGCCACCAGTAATGCTACGTGCGAACCAGATAGGTCTTGCTATTTACATCTGGTGATAATAAACCTTCTGGTTTCCTGGCTTCATACTAGAGACAGGCTGAACTGGAAGGAGAATAGTGCAAATGATGTTGCAAAGGTTCTTCTCAGCTTGGTGGGTACGGCACTGAGCAACCAGGTCCTTCCTGAGGTCTGGACAGTGCAAGGGTGCCACTCGGAGCAGAAGTCAGGCAAGGTGCATGGAAGAGTAGGTCAAACTCTGAAGCAGAAAGTCTCTTGACTTTATAGGTTCGTATTGCTTTCAGAGGCCAGAGTTAATTTCCAGAGAGTTAAAGCTTCCTGGGTTGTGTGCAATGAGCTGTTTGGTCTCTCTCCAGGTTCCTAGTGGACAAACACACCTTCCTCTCAAGCTCAGTTCCCTCGATCCAAAATAATACGATTGCACAGAGTGGCTAGCAGTTTAATTGTAACAGTTGTGGATCGGGTGTGTATAAAATAAAAACCACCCCCCCGCTTCCCATGAAAAATTTCCTTGGAAGGAACAGCTCTGTCTTTGTGAGGAGCTGAGAAAGCATCCGACTCTGACACCGTTGCCTTACGGGACCTCACTCAGCCTAGGTTGCATAAAAGGGCTTTATAGGATTATAAAGGTTCCATGCAGCGGCAGCTCCGAGGCAGCATTTCAGGTGGGGGCACCAGCTCTCCTTGGCTCTGCCTGCGCTTGGTTATTATTGATGCCACGCTCCGAAAAGTGCTACCTCACCCTTCTTTCCAGGGCTGCTGGAACATGTGTGCGGAGCTGGGGCTGCTGCATCAGTCCCCCCCCGATGAAATGGGCACACGTTCAGTGCTGGGGAGGGAAAACGTGTGTGTGTGCTGCTTTTACTCATGGAGGTCTTCACCTGGAAGAGCTTTATTGCTTGTTGGCTAGGAAAAGCCTCTTTCCCCTAAACTGAGTCCTTGTTGTCTTCTGGAGATGCTTTCCTAATTCACTTGCTTTGCTCTGATTCGGACCAACTTGAAAGCCAGTGAAATTAATCTGAGCACTAAGCCAGGCGGTGGTGGATGGGTCTCTGCTCAGCACGTGCGTTGCATGGCTTGGTTTTTACCAGTTCGGACTTTCATGTCGCCTTTTCTCTAATGGGTGAGGGCAGGGCAGAGCTGGGTCAGGAGACGGGAGGTGGCAAAAGGTGGTATTCTGCCTTCTCTATAGGATATCGTGCTGGTGTCTTGTCTTTGGGCTGTTTTCTCAGGAAGGGGTGAAGTGGGTGTCCCACGCTGGCCCAGCTTTTTCGGCTTGCTGTGGCCACTACCGATGTGTCCCAGATATCAAAGCTGGTGAACTCCTACATAAGCCTTTTGCACAGAGCAATGAAAATGGATGTTGATGACAATTAGTCCATTTAACGCTTCAGTTTTCTATTGTTTCCCAAGACTTTCCACTAGTTAAGTGGCTGCTGGAGACCTGTCCTCTGGTGTTGTGCAGTACCGCACATCCTATTTTCTACCTTCTCCCTATCCCTAGCTCTTCACTTTGTCTATTTAAGTGAGTTTTATTGGAGATACAAGCAATTGGGCTGTGCTATCAGCGAGTTTTGCAAGGCTGATCTGTGGGAAACTATACTTTGAAGTATCTCAAAGCCAAGCACCTAAGGGGGAGGGTGGGGAAGGGGTTCAAAATCACCAATCGCTCTGCCCAAATCTCGCCTGTAGGATCAATTCCTGTATCCCTCTTCACTGTGATAGCCATCTGCCATATGATACTCGGAGCTTATGTTTTCCAGAACATTTAGCTGAACAGTACCTGCTTAGTTGGAAAGGTAAATCGGGGAGGGGGAGCTGTAGAAAATGTTTTTATGCCTCCTTCTCTCTTCTTTGCCAGCTGAGGGTATCTCTTGCACCAACTGTGAAAGCTTGCAGGAATGAACCTTCAGAGCATGGTATTGAGGAAGGGCAGGAATGAATGTCCTGGAGATTTTGTTACAGGGCTTTACTGCTGTGAAGCTCAGACCAAGCCACCTTTCTCATGAACAAACCTGCTCGGAGCTTTGGTTAATGAGGCACCAGGGCTGAGTGAAGTCCCATCTCCCTGGGGAGCAGTGGAGACCAAGTCCATGCTCTGTCCCAGTGGAGACAGAGTGAAAATGTAAGGGTTAAAATCTGCCAGTGCTTCAGACGGAGCTTGTTGTATGGCCTTTTGGATGTTTTTATCACTTTTGGGAAGCAGAATTTGGGGAGAAAAACCTATTTTGGGGGAAGTTACACTGGGTTGCACTAGTTTTCCATGTTTTCCACAAATCACTGACTCTTCATTTTTACCATAGCAGGGTTTTTTTTTTTTTGCAAACCCCTAATATTTCTGAAGGTAAATGAAGGAGAACATTTTCCTGCCCATCTCTTTCTTCTCCTAAAAATCCAAACCCCAAATGCAGCTATTTTTTTTTCTTCTCCCTCCTCTAGATATCTGATGTTAAATCACCTTGTCAAATCATCAGTAATGATTGCATCTGTACTGGATGTTGCTGGCTGTGGCTCAGGTCAGGATTTTGTACCCATTGTGCAAAGGAGGTTTGGGAGTTAAAGCATCCTAGCTGCTTGTCCTCAGGGACTGTGCTCCTGGCAGGATGCATCCCACTCAGAGAAATCCTCACTTAAAAAAAAAAAAAGACAAATTACTGCTCCTGCAGGACAGGTGGGGTTTTAAAGGGTTTCCAGGTTCCATCTGTGTTCAGGGAAGGGGCTGAGCGTGTGCTCCCCTCCTGTGCCCATCACCCCGTTTCCCCCAGTGGTCCTGCCGCGACAGTGATGCCTGAGCCTGCGACCCATCCCCGCGCTCTCCTGCGCAGGATTGCGATCTTCCAGCATGTTTTCAATTCTGGCTTTAAGCAATTCTTCCTTTTTGGCTAGGGAAACGTCTCTTCAGGTCCTTCGAAACCCTGCATAGTGATTCCCATTGACTGCGTGGACTGGCACCTGGCCGAAAAAGGGCAGAGCCAGGAGAGTGGGGTGCAGGCAGCCTGGCCAACAAACCGCTCCTGAGCCCAGCAGATGTTCCTGCAGCCTCTCCGCTCCCTGGGGCTGATGCCAGCCTGGTCCTTTTCCAGCAGCTCGTCACTTGACACCGGGAACGGTCTGCTGGCTTCTTTTGTTGAGCATTGTACGAGTCAAGGACCTTGTGCTCGGAGAAGGCGATGGGACACGAATGTCTTCGGGTCATTTTTTTTTAGGTTTTGAGCTCGTTCTGCCTTGTAAAAGCTTTTGGCAGTGTTGCCTGGAAAGTGCATCCTGTTCTCAAGCCTCAGGCTGTGGCTCGCTAGGTTTTATGTTGGGATCTGTTCTGCTGAGGACAGGGTGGCTGGACTTGCTTTCTCAGTGTGTCTGTTAGGGTTCTGGTGGGACGAATCATCCTCTAGCCCTTCCCAAGCTGGTTCTGGCTCTGCTTGATGTGCTAAAATGATTTTTTTTTTATGTGCAGGAGACTGGCTGTAGCGCTCTTGTATTTTTGCTAGTTTCCCAAGTTCATGCAGTTAGGTACCTTCAATTATTTCTTTCCAATTTTAGTTTTCAACACAGTCCTGTGGTGGAGATTGCCAAAGTCTTATGTCCGAACAAAGCTCTGAGAGAGCTAGTAGAGAACATAAATCCAAATATTTCTTCTTACCCTTCTCTTGCTCCCCCCCTTGCACACCCACCGCGGGGTGCCTCGCTGTAAAATCCCTCCCTGCCCCGACATCAGCAAGTCCACGTGGGTGCTCAGCCCAAGAGACCCCGATCCCACCGCAGCCCCCAGCTCTACCACGGGCTGTATTTCTCTCTCCTCACTGCTCTGCCCTTCTGTTCCCCTGCAGGCTGACGGGGAACGAACCCCTGACCATCCTCCCTCTGACCTCAGAAATGGAGGAAGCCGCCGTCAAAGCCCACTACAAAGTCTGTGACCGCCTGAAGCTGGAGAAGAAGCAGCGTAGGATGTGCCGGCGGGACCCCGGCGTGGCCGAGACCCTGATGGAGGCCATCAGCATGAGCGCACTGGAGTGCCAGTACCAGTTTCGCTTTGAGCGCTGGAACTGCACCCTCGAGGGTCGCTACCGGGCCAGCTTGCTAAAGAGAGGTGAGCGGGGGGGAATTCTCTGTTGGGGGGTGCTGGCATCCCCTGCACCCATCAGCTGTCCCTGGCATTTTGCCGAGCGGTCATCCTGGAGCATCCTTTGCCAGTGGTGGGTCACCACCTCCCCAGAAGTCCAAAAAAGAGCTTGTAGAAGGTAAACACCAAGCCAGGCTCAGCTCGTCCGTGAAAGCGCACGGCAGGCAAAGGATGTGCTATATGGTGGTAATTTATGTGCTTGTACTAGTACTGTCTGCTTCCCGTTGCTGGCCGTGGCTTCTCTCCTTGGAGGCTGGAGGTGTTTGTGCATGTGTCCGCAGCCAAGGAGCTGCGATCGCTCCTCGCTTCTGCTGGAAGTTGAGCTGTTGCTGGAGGGGAAGGTCTTGAAGTTCCCAAACCTGTCCCCTCTATTTTATTTTTTTCCTATTCATAATGTCAACCTTTCAGGAAAGAAGTTGAGGAAATGCCTTGTTAAGGGAAAGAAGGCAGAAAGGACTGTTCTGTGCTGCCCTGTTAGTGGGGGCAAGGGGAGCCCTATTGTAGTTGCAGGGCAAAACACATAAATGTTCGTGTGTCCTGAAAAGCTCCCTGGATGTGAGCAGTGGGTAATTCCCACACCCCTTCCCAGCTTGCCCAGAAGCTGAGAGCGAGCATACTGGAGGAGCAGGTCCTACTTTTATCTCCTTCTGTGCTACCTCATAGTCCAGTTGTGTGCACCCACCCAGTAAAATCCAGTTCTTATTTCTGGATTGCAGCTAACGGTGCAGCAGGACCATTTTACAGATAGTTTGCATGGGTCTCGAGGGCTTTAGTGACTCCAGAAAGTCCTACACTCAGTGATCGAGCTGGACCTAGAAACCCAGGGTCTGACATGCTCAAAGATAAGAGCAGAGGTTTGCAAAGCGCCCTCCCTTGCTAATTAGCGAGAAGGAGTAATTCAGAAGCGCCAGGGCTTAACTAGTGCACTGTCACTGACTGCGCTGGAAACAAGGAAAGTCCTTATGAAACCCAAGAGGTCCAGCCAGAGCTGCAAGACACTTAAAAATATCCCCGCATGCCAGAGGAGTCCCTGGGTTAGTGGTGCCTTGGGAAAGCCAAGCACTTTCTCATGCTGACACCTGGAGGCCACAGCTTGTTCTTTCAGATGTGCCTGCCCCGGTGGGCAGCCCTCGGCAAGGGGGATTTCAAAGCAGCCTGAAGTTGAGCTGCCTTAAAACTCGACGGAGAACCTCCCCCCGCCACCCCTTGTCAGGACCCTGTGTAATAAATGACAGCTCTGAGGGTTGCAAGGCTCTGCCTGCTGTCTCATTCTTCCATGTTTTATGCCCCTGCAACGTCTCTGCCCTCCACTGATGCTGTAAATCCTTCAGATGTTGTTCCGGTGGCATAACACGCTGCCCTGTAAATCTTTCTCCTCCTCTCCAGGAGCTGCTGGTTCCTGGTTCAGCATTGCAGCAAGCGATACCCCAGGGGAAAGGGGCACATGTATCACCCACTACGACACAGCTATTCAAATACGTCGGTGTGGGCTTGCTTCCTCTCCTCCAGGACCATTGCAGCTTTCTAAGGAGAGAAGAAAAAACCCCAAACCCCACGTTTCACTTATGAAAAGCTTCTCCCTCCGTTTTTACACTTGGTCACCAGAACAGCCTGGCTGCCGGTTTGCAACTTGGGCTGATGCAGCCTGTTTCTTAAAATAACGGGGGATTGTTTAAGGGACTTGTTATCCTCTTTGGATACTCGTGAACAATTTTGGAAATGGTTGAAACTGGATAGCTGCGGACGGCAGGCTGTCGATGCACTGGGGGTTAGAATGCCTGCATTGATTTAAAGCTCATTATCTTGTTACAAAATATCTTGGTGCAATCAAATAGTGCATGGCGGAGATGGCTTTAAATCTGGCCAGAGCCAAATGTCACATGGACTTGCTTGGAAGCCGCCTGAGCTGCCTGTGGGCGAGATGATACCCGTGCTGATGGGCACTGGGAATTTGTGAAGCTTTCAGTGATGAAGAAAGGGAGGAGTAGAGCCGAAGCTGATGGGGAGATTGATGGAGGGGGAGAACCTGGCGAACGAGCCATTCCTCCTGGCTTTCTGTCAAACCTGGTACGCGCTGTGGTTGCACGGCATTGACTTTCTGCTGAGATTTCACAACCTCTCTGAATTCAGTGCTTCAAAGCAGGAAGCCTTCAAGCAGGTTGTAGATCGAGGCTTTCTACTAAATCGGACCACATCCAGGCTGTTTGCTGCTAATTGCAGTGTCTCACTCTCGGAGGAGGGTTTACGGTCCCTATTCCACCAAAGACTTTGTTACCACACTGGTCCCTCTCCATTTCGTAGCAGAAGTCGTAGCAGTGGCAAGGGGCCAATTCTACAATCTGGGAGCATCTGTCTCTAGCAGTGGCATCCCTCTGACAGGCGCGTGGGCCGTCTGACCTAGGGCATAACCTAGAAAAAGCTGAACTAGCCTACAAAAGGCGAAAGCTGTTTAGAAGGCACTTTCTACTCAGAGGAGTTCGGTGGTCTGTATACACATGAGTTTTTCTTGTGTGAATTAAGTAAAGAATTCTCCTACTGCTCCTGATGAGGGTGTTTGCAGCGCTGAAGCTGTTTCTGGGGTGCCAGAGGACATGGTCTAGGGAGAAAAAGAGGGGAAAACTCCAAATTGGGTTTCTTAACCCTGAATGCTCTTTACAGTGTCCTCAGTGAGTGTGGTGTTGAGCCTTTTTTATTTTAACCTTCCTTTCAGTGAGGGAAAGGTTCCTGCTTTGCTTTTCCAGCAGTAGAGTGGTCGGACAATTCCTACCAAGATCTGGTTTGACTCGGCCCCCTTGGGAGGACCAAACCTCAGTCTTCTGGGCTGGATTTTCATCTCTGTTCTGCTGAAGCTCAGCATCGTACACTTGGGAGTGCTTTGGGAAGGCAGGCTCTGGGGATGGGCCAGGGTAGCACCCCATGAGCTTGCTTGGACTACCATGAACCTCCCAAGGAACAGTTCCAAAAATGACCTGGCAGTGTCTCTGCATGTCCTTGGTTGACACACCAGCTTACAGATATATCCACTACTGTCACCATCCACTTGTGTTATTTTTGAGTGGGGGATTTCTTGAGTCTGATCCAAAGCTGTTCTGGAATTGCATCTCAAATATGCAGTCGTTTACAGCTTCCATAGCTGGAGAATGAGGAGCTATAAATACTGGCATGTTTGCTTTTTATTTCTGTCTTTTATCATACAGATCGAAATCATGGGTCTCTCTGGGCCTCAGTTTACCTATTGGGGGGAGCGGATGCTGTCACTTCCCTGCAGCTGAGCGTGGAGGTGTAAAAAGGGGTTGTACATGAAAGGTTTGAGGTGTAAACTGCTTTTTTGCAGCATTTAAGGTGCTGTGTTAGGTGACAGGCTGGCTACTGTGTGCTTCCCTGCCCTCAGGTGCCTTCTGTTATCAATCTTGTTGGACTGGAGTAGGACCCAGTAATTATTTTTTTTTTCAGGAGGAGAGGAAAGAGCAAGGAGTGCTCATGGTTTCTACCCCAACCATCAGACTGGAAGTCTATGCTGGGTTCCTTCTATTTGGTGTCCCCTTGGTAGTAGTATCGCTGTACCACGGTGATGGTACCTCAGTATTGCTATACCACGGTGATGGTACCTCCATGGCCTGTCCAACTCTTGCTCATGCCTTCCTGTTTTCAGGCAGAGACTATCTGAAGAGTGGAAGTTACAGAACCAGCCAGATTTCGTTTGCGTTCTTGAATCCTGGCTCATGCCACCTCCACTGTGTCCTCTCCACCGTCAGCGATGCACGTAGAGCTTGGCACGCTTTGACATCGCTCAAACTCTTTTCACAATGGGTTTTGCCTCAGTTCCCTCATTTATTTTTTTTTCCTTAACCCTTGTTCCAGCTGCAATTAAAGCCGCTGCCTCCTCTCTCCTGCAGGTTTTAAGGAGACAGCCTTCTTGTACGCCATCTCCTCGGCGGGGCTGACGCACGCCATGGCCAAGGCGTGCAGCGCGGGGCGGATGGAGCGTTGCACCTGCGACGAGGCCCCCGACTTGGAGAACCGCGAAGCTTGGCAGTGGGGCGGCTGCGGCGACAACCTGAAATACAGCAACAAGTTCGTCAAGGAGTTCCTGGGGAGGAAGCCCAACAAGGACCTGCGAGCCAGGGTGGACTTCCACAATAACCTGGTGGGCATGAAGGTGCGTTGCAGAGTGGTCGGGGTGGGGGTTCGTGCCGTCGTGGGGGCAATAAGATGCCGCGCTTGGGTGCGGAGACAGGAATGTTGGATGCAAAAAGCATGGAGTGGTCCTTCTGCTGGAAGGGGCAAGTCTTAGTTATGGGACTATGCCTTGGTTTTGTCACTGGGCTTCAAGAGTTGTGTGAAACCACTGGAGGGGGACCAGAGGGAAAGAAACAGGACTGTCCATGCCTAGAAAACATGAGGTGGGGACAAAGATTGCCGGCTTTTCACAGGGAAGAGAGGGTCTTACACTACAAAGCGATGGAAAGACAGGTTCGTCAGGCTTATGTGAGGTAGGACAAGGAGGAAGGGGTTTACGCTGCCACAACGCAGGTTGAGGGATGCTTTTCTGGCTGCAGTTCAGTAGAGCATGGACAGTCTAGCACATCCGTCACCAGGTTTCTTTAAAAGCCGCTGGACAAACACCTGGCAGGGAACCAGGGTTCAGCTATTATTCTCTGACTGACCTCAGTCCTAAAAGTCCCTTCAGCCTTGTTTTCTGGCAGAAGCCTTCTGTGTAGCCTAGAGCTGCTGGGTTTGCAGCTGATAGTGTTTGGGTGTATAGACCCCTTTTTTTTTTTCCTTTTTTCTTTTCCCATCCTTATCCTCTCTGCTGGACGACTCTCTGCTCTTTACCCCTTGTTCTTCCCACGAAGCTTTACCCTCCTGCCTGGAAGCTTCCCTGCAGGACTGATGTAAAGGACAAAGTGTCTGCAATTGCTGCGTCATCCCAGCAAGAGAGGGGAAAGGAAGGGGCTTTCCACCTTCTCCTGTAATCTTCTTGGCTGTACCTAGCCTAGAGTTGCTCCAACACTAAAATCCCTCAGATTGGCCAGCACAGGTGCCTAGGATCAGTGTTTCATTGCGCCAACCTCAGAGGGGGACATACTGTAAGGCTATAAATAGCCTTCGAGCCTTGTTATTGTCCGTGTGATTGGATGGAGGGTTGGGGCTGGGATGGGGGACCTGGGTCTCCAGTTTCCCAGGCAAATGCAGCCCAGCCAGTTGTGCATTCTAGGAATCGCCACCCCAGCTCAGTTGTTCCTGTGTGTATGCATAAAATGTCATTCCTCGTGACAGAGTTGGGGCATCGGAGAACGCCACCAGCGAGTGCTGGCCAGCAACAATCTCCCCCTCTCCCCACCACCAGATGCTCCTAGACAGCGCTGAGATCAGGATTAGAAATATCCTGGATTTAGCTGGTGTCTGGCTTTGGCTGACAGCTTTTCTGCCTCTGGATTAAAAGGCTCAGTGCCTCTGAACTCCTGTTGCAGCTCTTTGGCGTGTGAAACAGGCTTTGCAGGGTGATGAAATTTGTTTTAATCCTTGTGGTTGGTTGTTCCTGAGGGCCTGTCCCAACTCTTTGGAGTTGGCTGTGTAGCAGATGGGACTGAAAATGGAGAAGATGGTCCGTGGAGGCTGTGATTTCATGCTGGAGATTGCTGGGAGATATCCCAGCTCTCCTTCTTTTCCAGAGTCATATAATACAGTCTCATCAAAACCTACAAGGCTGTGGCTTTAGGTGCCATTAACATGTTCTTGTAACTCTGTGAATATCTCCCTTTCAGCAGTGGTGGGGCTAAAAAAACTTGCTGAAGGGATTTGACCTGACTCCCAGTGCTCTCCACCTCAGTGGCTGCAGTCAGGACACCCATATTACTGAGATCCAGTCTCGGATTTAGGTTAGGTGTCCTTATTTGTCATTTGTGCTCTACACTGCCTATGTGACTTTGAGTTAAATGAACTCCAAGGATGAGCTGGAGGGAGTGAATCTCCTCTTTCTTGCCCTTTCTTGTCCTGATCCCACTGTGACTTATTTCCCAGAGGAAGGGGAGATGTCAGGGACTCTCTTGCATCCTCTGCCTCCACTTGGCACAGTCAGGCTCTGCTCTGGTCATTGGCAGTGGTTTCTAAGCCCTAGTGTAGTATCTGCAGCTAAACAGCTGAGTAACAGTTGTGACGGTTGTCCAGACACTGAGAGCCCTCACGGCAATCCAAGTCAAAGACCTTTGCTGCAGGTCAGTGATCCGGTGTTCCTATTTTCGTCCACCCACGCCGTGTCTGTCGTGTTGGTATTGCTGTCTGACAGCTTTCCTTGCCTATTTGCAGCAGCACTTGAAACGATTTCTCTGTTTATGCTCCTGGAATAATTGTACCATAGTCTGGTTGAAAGGCAAGCCAAGCATCCCACCAGATTCACACCACCACCATGAAGGCAGGCAGAGAACAAGCAAACTGCATGCGGAGAAGGAAGCTTTTAGGAGGATGGTGGCTCAAGATCAGGAGAACATATGTCTATGTAGTCAGGATATGGGGACCTAAACCACTGGCACAAGACAATGTCATTAAGATGATGGTCAGAGATGTCTGAGTTGGAGATGAGGACCCAGGCTGGCTTTGTAATTGCAAGGTCAAAACTTGCAGCACTTGCTTCTGGTTTCAAAATATTGAAACCGATTTGAAGCCTGAGCATTGCCCTTCTTGGTGTGGTTGATGGATTGTCTCTGGCATTGCTTACACTTGGGTGTAGATTAATATCAGGTTCAATCTGCTTACTTCCTCCTGGTCCCACCGCAAGTGCAGTGTTGGTGGAGGATGAGAGTTGCTCAGCAGGCAGTACTAGGTTGAATTTGCTGACTTTATTGATATTTTCCTCAATGAAGGTAGTGGGTTAAATATAAAACTCAGCATGTTTCCTCTACTCTTCTTTTTTCAAAGAAGCTGCCCATTGACTAACTGCTGCTGTATAGACCTTCCAACCATTGAGTAGCAGGAGATGCTAACCTAGTGACTATAACAGTCTGAAACAACTTTGAACTAACCGAGTTTGGTTATCTGAACAAGAACTCATATGTATTCGATTTGATGTGAATCAAAGGCTATATAGGAGGAGTGCAGATGGCACAAATCAAAGCTATTTTGGAACTGAACAATTCTGAACTGGAGCGCTTATTATATAACCAAGATGCTCTTATGGCTTCTAATGTGTTAAATGTCCCTGTGAGTTCCAAAAAGATGATTATGGCCATTTCAGACAGGAGCTTGAGATACAAACTGAATGGCTTTCCCAAGGTTATGCAGCAAGCTGATGATGGGGCAGGAGACTGAAACCAGCTCTCCTGAATTCCGCTGCATTTTTCCTCTAACTAAACCGCAGATTTTATGTCTGGTAGTGAAGCCATACATGCATGAACCAAAATCTTTGCACTACAGACTGCTTTGGACTGGGCTGAGAACAGACAAAGACTTTCTTTTCCAGTACTTTGTTTTGCTGCAGTGGTAGCCTATGTTGGGGTACTTAGAGTGGATGGATGGATGTGCATGTGTGTGTTCACTGAGGGAGTAGAGGAATATCTATTAAAGATATAGCACAAGCTTGGTGGTCTCTCACTGATTCTTAACAACATATAATCCTTCCCATCTAATTACTCCCAGCCATGGCAAAAACATATAAATAGTCCCTTGAGACCCAGCAGAAAAAGGACCTGTGGTTAATTGACTGATTTGGCAACCAACCCTATACCCTTCTGGTCAATGCAGCACTTTCTCCATGGTGTCACACTAGCAAACAATCTGCGTATTTCTGCGAGGGTGACATTATCCTATCCCGCCTAGTTTTAGTGTCTCTTGGTAGACGTTCTCATTTAATTATTATTTTACTTGGTTTTTTACAACCTTGATGGGCCGACTGTAATTTTGCCACCACCAATGAACTAATCACTGAACATGTTGTGGCTGTGATGGCTCACAAAGTTATATGATATGACCTCAATTGCTAATGAAAGGGCAAGCTTGTCTAGTGTGAGGATGAGGTAATTAGACCAGGACTTCTCCAGCCTTCTCTTTATTGAAAAGTAGGAGCTCTGAATAGACCACTTATTAAAAAAGCAATTTCCCTTCCTTTGCCAAATCTACTCTTGCTCATTCAGCTATTCTTTCAGAGGGGTCTTGGGTGGAAGGGGTATGTGTTGGGGGGAGATGTGTGTATGTGTCAAGGGGATGTGGGGGGCTGGTGGTGGTGAGAGAAGTCAACTGTATTAAAGGTCCGTTGCCAGCAATGAAGTTTCTTGGTTATATTAAATGAAGCACAGGCAGCCTTACTAAAGCTCTCTTCTTCTCTATATCCTCTCCCCTTTTTTTCCCCCCTTGTACACACAAGTGCAGCCCTCTTTTGTAACCCATTAATGAAAAGTCGGAATATTAGAGCACTCAATTAGTTCCACTGGGCTTGAGTAAGTGATGTTTTAATTAAATTTGCCCAGTTTCTCAGCAAAGTATCATTAAACATGACTTTCCAACTCCCTCTCTGGAGCGTTGCTAAGTTTCTTAATCCCAGGAGTGCTGACCTCTTCCAGAGGTATGTCTGGTCAAGCATGTCTTACAGATCCAAGGGGCACTATTAAAGGGGGCTGCTGTTACCCAAGGAAAAAAAAAAATTGTCATGTTCTCATTCCCTTTTCCCTTTAACCTTTCAGAAGGAGGGACACAAGGAAGCCTTTGCCTTCAGGACCCTGAAGTCAGGGCTATAACCACAGTCTCCTTGAGAGTCAAGAGTGTTTAGCGCAAAACTATCGGAGGGCAGAAATGGAGAACAAGAAAATCCCCCCTCTGGCCCCTACGAGGTCTCTCTTTAGGCAATATCCCCCTTTGAAACTGGTTCCCTTCATGAGGCTTCCTTAATTGTTTTCGCACAATATCAACCCGTGTGTTTTGGTCTGCGCAGGCTCTGTGTGTATTTCTGAAGGGTCCTTGTCACCCGTGTTGCTGTAGGGTTCAAGTCCAGACCCATTCTGAGACATGTCAGCCTGCATCTCTGAAACCCCATGGGATGCTCTGGAGAGGACAGTGGGAGGTGCGTGGACTTTTCCTTGCTGTTGACTTGGTTTGGAATTCCATGCAAGGAATGGCTTTTCCCCTTAGGCAGTGCTGGCAGGGATCTATCTCGAGGGCTGAGCGTGCCTCCTGTGCTGGAGATGGACTCTCCATATCAGGTAGATGTTTGCCCAGCTATCATCTGTCTGAGGAACTTCACGAGCTATCATATAACATGTTATCAGGGCATACCACCCTCTTCATTTCTGTATCTCCATTTTACAGAGGGGAAATTGAGACCCAGAAAGATTAAGTGACTTACTAAAGGTCACACACAGGCGTAGCAAAGCAGAGACTTGCAGCCTGGTCTCCTGTTGCAGAGACAGTGTTTACAAGCACTGCCCATCCTGTCCCATACAGCTCCTACTAGCAAACACGATTCCAGTCAAACTCCAGAGTTTAACAGGCAAGCTTAAATGCTAATCCCTCTGTTTTTCTGCACCCTCAAAAAGTGTAATAATTGCTCTGAGACAAATCTGTATGAGCTTACTAATACGGTTGATGCATGGAAAAAAAAAAAGGAGACATAACGCATCCTTTAGGCAGTTTCTTTAGGGGTGTGTTTGCAGTGAGAAATCTAGCATCACGCTTTTACTGAGGTACAAATCAAATGTAGCAAATAGCAGCCTCTCTGAGACTAGCTCTTGACTTTGTACATACAGATCAGTTTGCAGGGCCACCACTGGTATTAATTGCTCCAGGTTATGACAGGTAGGAATGCATAAGCATGCTCTCTGGATTTTTCCCCTCCTTCTTTCAGGCTGAGATTGGCTCAGCCAAAGTCTTTCGAAGGCCTGGAAATCAACACTCTGGAAAAAATTGCTTGCTGTGTCCCATAAGTAATTGCAGTTAGTTGTTTATGTAGAGCTTTCTTTGCATGTGAAGCACACTAGGAATACTGAAGGGGGAAAAAATACTTTTAAAGTTCTCAATTTAACGTAGGGTTATGTTATTATTCTATGTTTAAGTGGTTTGTATGTTAATGCGTATTTCACTAAAATATGAGTGTTCATATTTTTAGAGAAGGAAGGGTAGTGAAAAGGGAAAACTGTACTGAAAAAACAGTTTGAGCACAGGCTCAAAAGAAGGGCTTTTTTTTAACAAGAGAGAAGAAAAAAGGCAAGGGAAAAGAAAACTTCTAACTACCTGGGAAACTTTTGTACATTGACCAATGGTGATGGCCAGTGTTAGGGGACAAGTCAGGTCTTCTAGTTGTTCGGGCACTGTGAAGAAATGGGGACCGTGGCTGCTGTCCAAACAAACATGAATACTTGAGCCGAGAGAATAGCTAAGCCTGTTTAAATTGAAGGAGGATATGTATATAGAGGGTGGAAGAGATTTGATTTGTAAAGAAGCATCCCAAAGTCCTTTCTGAAGTAAGGCAAGACGAGGGCAGGCTTTTTCCTGGATGAGCTGACTCGAAGGAGGTTCATCTGCTCCCTCCTCTCCCCCAAACCATAGCGAATGGTTTGAAGCCTTGGAGCCGCAGACCAGCCATGACGACATTGGAGCTCTAACCGAGGAATTCCCACGGCTGCGCGTCCGCTTCGGACTGCTGCTGCCCAGACAAGAGTTGTCTGAAAACCACTGCCAGAGCCCCGTGACCCAGCTGGGAATGAATGGGAATCTGTCCTCAGCATTTCAGCTAAAACACTGAGAAATTGTGTGTTGCAGCATGTCTGAGACTGATCATTATGGGGGCACTTAGTCTGAGCTTCGTAGCAAACCATTGTTGTGAGGAAGGATTACATGTTGCATAGCAATGCTCTGCTGTGATCCCTTTTCCCTATGGCTCTTGTAAAGCCATTTGGGCAGGCGGTCCTGCAGAGCTATCTAATTTCCTTTTAGCAGCAAGCACCACTACAGACAGTTCAGTCTTGCTCTATCATAATTGTTTTCCTCATTGTGCCTTTGTCAGTAGTTGGTGTTCTCATGACGAGATCAATGGGAGTTTGTGTTCTTAAGTCAAACTAATTTGCTCAAAGAGCTTTATTTTTGTCCAAAACTACTCTCCTATTTGTGAGACTGCAAGACCAGGTGGTTGTTCAGAGGAGAGTGGGAGGGCATAATTTTGATGTTTGATGCTATCCCTGATCCACTGATTGTCTTTGTTCGACTTTGCTTCCATGGTAGAAGCTCGCTACAGGATATAACACGATGAGGATTCAAATGCACACTTGTGATGTTACTCCCGAGTTACTATGACCCTGATGTGTGGTAGCTGTGGTGTTTAGCCCATGGGGAGCATGATATGTTTTGTGCTTTGGATTTAAGCTAATACACTTTGCTTCTTTGCTTCACATCTGTGACAAGCTAGAAGCATGCACGTGGTGACTTACCATGGTGTAGGTGAAATACGATTATTAAATAAGCGGTGAGGCCGTGTGCATTCAAGAGAAAAGTTCAAGTCTATGTAGGATGGAGGCAGATCAGCCTCTGAGCTGTGATGTGCCTTGAAAAGAAAACAGGAGCTACCTCTGGCTCTCGAAATGATAAGCTTGTGTTAAAAGCCTTATTCTGCCTAGACTTTTTTGATAATAAAAGCTAAGTTATTCTTGCCTGGAAGTCCTTCCAGGTTTGAAAGCATGATCTAGACATTTACTCATTTGTCTCGGGGCCCAGCCAGGAAAGGTTTCTCCTACACTGCTCCAAGCAACCTGCTGACTTGGATAAGTTTTGCTCTGCTTTCTGGAGGAATGAGGTGGATTTAAATGTCTCTGACAGGAGCCTGCAACAAGAGGAGGAAGGTCTTTGTGGAAGCTGGGGAACAAGGCAAGAAACAGAAGGGCTTTGCCAAGATTCATTTTGGCTCGTGGGTGGTTAGGGGCCCGTAGGCAGCAGTTCTCCATCACGCATCACCTCGAGTAGCTGCATCGTGACTGACAGCGGCAGGGGAGGCTGGCTGGGGAAGAAATTTTTCTAGGATTTTCACTATAGCTGCCTTGTAACATTCTTGAGCCCTTCCTGGTCCTTCAAGGAGAAGGTTTACGGGGCAGTTGGGATGCACCATGCTTGCACAGTGGCCATATGAAAATCTACATGCTGGATTTCATGAACTGGTGCTTTCATGAGGACGGGGACAATGGAAACCTTTTATGCTTTGGTCCACCAGTGCATGACATCTAAGTCGTCGTAGGCACTGCTTAACAAGGAGCTAGAAGTGGATCAGGAAAAAACAGACTGGGATTCAGCAGAGGCTTTGTTCATCACCGTTTAAGCCCAGACAAGGAGAGTAGGATTCATCTACCTAAATATATGTATTTCTACCCTTTGAGAGACCTTGATGCTCCTGGAGGGGCAGCTGGTGGTGAAGAGCAATGTTTTACAGCACCTCAATGCTAGATGCTGATATTTAGACACCTGAATTTGTCCCAGAGGGTGGGATTCTGCTCATAGGTTAAGATGTCTGAACCAAGGTGCCTCTATGAGCTGGGTCCTGAGGCTCCTGTTAGTGAGTGGAGATGTGGTCAGCACAGTTGGTGGAGCCTGGAGACCTGTTCAGTGGGGCATGTGCAGGTGTTTGCTTTGCTGCAGGATCCTCTGCCTGCTTCGGCTCCACTGAGCCGGATGGGAGTTTAGAGGTGTTTCTCAAATGCAGGCATTTAAACTCAAATGTCTGCTTCAGTGAGGTCAACCCTGGCTGGCTGGCGTGATTCAAGTGCCTAAATCTACATGCCTATTCCTGACTGAGGGTCTGCTGCCATCTGCTAGCTGCCAATCCATCACTGTCCGGATTTTCAACACGTGTTGTGCCATATCTACCAGCCCCATGTGGATGCCTTGGATATACTGCACCTGCAACGTCAGCTCTCCCACCGAGCTCTGGAGAGGTGGTTCCTGACAAGAACAACCCTGTCTCCAGGTTCCCTTCCTGCATTTCATGACCGTGCCTTGTTCAACCAGCTCTAACTCCAGCCAAGCCTGCCCGTAGGAGCGTGTCTACCAGCTGCGCCAGCTCCTGTGGGTTTCTTGCTTTCCCATCTCCCGTAAAATGGTGGTCGTCTCCTTTTCCAGGTGGAGCAGATGCGAACGGCTTGGGGGAGGTGGAAGGGTTGAGAAAAGCCTGAACTGATGAATGACTGCAGTGTGCAGCCCTTCTGCATCTCAGCAATTTTGCCCAGTTTGCTGATGGTCTGGGCGTGAAATCAGGTATAGGAGCTTTGTTTCACATGAACTCAGCTCTCACTTCTGGACAGCCAGTGAAATGTGACTTTACATGAGGGACAGGATGGGTGAGGGTTGTTTTTTTTTTTTTCCCTCGGTGTTGAAACGTGTTCTGTACGCTCTTGTCTAACATTGTGGGATTTCTTGCAGAGTTGGCTAGACACTTTGGCACACAAAGCGTGACAGCCCCTAACCAAGCCGGCCCAGCTGAGTACTATAAGCAGTAACACATCTTTCTCTGTAACCCGTCACTTGTTTGAATGCTACTGTGTATTATTGGATTGCATTTGAAAAGGTCTTGGCTGTCGCAGGAATGAAGTGTGACCATTGGCCAGGCTTTGCTGAAGGCCGTATTATGCATAGTGTCTTTCTAAAAATGTCTCTGTAATATCAGGATTGGGCCAGACCCCAATTCTGAGTCCATGACCTATTGCACATTTGCACATGGTGCTCAGCAGGACTCATGCAGCCAAATAATTAAGAACCGGATGGTCAGGAAATGGCCTGGAGCCAGTCCTCTGCTGTCATGAGGCCATAATGTGGGCAGATGCCATAATGGGCAGAAGGGGGAGATTTTTTTTTTCTTTTTTAGATAACGTACATGCCCGAAGGAAGGGCACTTTCAGTAGTACCTTGACAGGAGGCAGCTCTATAAAACAAACTGTTTGAACTTATTTTAAGGGGTGGTTATACCTTACCCATTTAAAATCAAAATGTAGCCTATTTTTGAGGAAGCGGTGGGGAGGAAGAACTAGAGCTGTGAATATCTGTTTATAATCTGTGGACAAAATGCAGGTTGCCTGTGACTGTCCAAATAACATGTCTGCTCTCATGTTGCCCATGAAGGAGTCCCAGGCATAAATCTATCTCTGGAGAAGATGGGGGAGAACATTCAGATGCTATTTACAAGGAGATGGATATGCTTTTGTGCTATGAAGCATCTTTATTGCAGCCTGATTCAAATGGGGATGGGATGCTTTGTTTAGCATCAGTCAATTTATGGGTATGGGGTCCTTTACAGGACCCGGGGGGCTGTTGCCACCTTTGTGTCTCTCCAGGATGAATAACCATTGACTCTCTTTGCTTTCTTCTCTTCCCTTCCTGCTCCTGCTTCTCCTTCCCATGCTGCTTTTCCTGTTGAAAATAACTGTGACTTTCCATTCCCTCCATCTTGTATGTGAACACTGTGGTCCCACTGGCTCTGCTCTTCCTTCTGTATTTATGTTTTGTGGTGGTCTGAAGAGAGCTACTCCCATGCAAGCTATCCCCAAGCAAGATCTGGACACCTTTCTATATGGAGACCGACTTTCTTTTGTTTCAGGAATAAGTCATCATATGCATTTACTTTATGTTGTCTTGAAAAAGTTATTTCCCTCCTTTAGGGATTCTGTGAGATGAGTCTTACTTCTCATTACAGCACCCACTGCAAGTGTTTGAATTTTAAAATAATACAAGTAATTAAGAAAGGACTTGAAACCAAGCTTTGTCCTTGATAGTTGTAGTCCAGAGGCATAAGCAGACACACAGTTTTTAACATGAGAGTCTTGACATGGAGGGGATAGAATCTGCTTCAGTTTCCAAGGGTTTTAATGCCTTCCTTTTCTTTTCCACCTTGACTTTGAAGACCTTAGTCATAAGTGCTCTGCTTTTTTTGTGGAGAGAATAAAATATAGATTTCCGTCCTAGTTGAAAACACCTTACAGAAGGTTCTGCCACTACCTTATAGAAGTTACGCTAGCCTGGGACTTGGACCTTGCAGCCTGTTCCTCCCTGGACAGGGGCTCGTGTAGACCACCTTTGGGCGCAGCAGCCCCTGACTGCCTGTGTGATGCTGTTTCCCTTTATCCCCTCCCTAGAAGCCTGACACCACAGCGTTTAGCTAAGTGGCTTTGTAAACACTTGTGGCCTTGCTTGCTGTGTTGCCTGGTCCAATCTCGGGACCCACTCACCCTGAGGTGCTGCTGAAGCTTCAAGGCAGGAGTTGAGGTTCCTCACCCTGACGTGGGGCAGCTCCTCTTTGCTCAGGATGGGGCAGATGGTGCAGCCTTTAGTGCAGGGAGTCTGTTCCCGTGGCCAGAGCTGAAAATATAAAGTCCCCCTATTTCCCTGCAGAGTGACTGCCCCACACCCTTTCTCTGGTTGAAAATTGAAGACTGCTCCCCTAGTCCTCCCTGCAGCCACCAGCCCCATCGTAGTCCCCAGGGGTCACTGCCTGATGGGCTGAGGACTGAACCCACTGGGCTGGACTCTTCTCACTGTAGCATCATCCCAGATTTCATGTTTTTCCCCTTGAAATCATCAGTGTGAGAATCCAGATTCCCCTTCCAAGCTACCTACAGCTGGTGACACAGGCAGAGTAAATCCTGGGGGCTGCATTGAAGCACCTGGAATTGCTGAACCCATCACACAGGGGTCTGTTTTCCATTTCTTCACATCTTAATTTTTCAGAGGAAGGGAGGGCACAGAGGAGACCACGGCAGCCTTGGGCTTCACCCTGCATGAAAATGTTCTGTGTTAAACGTGCATTTGGCCAGGAAGCTATGGTGCTTTTTGTTTTTAAGAGCACATGCAGTTGTCTTCATTGCTAGCAGAAAAAAAGTGGCAGGTCCTTTTGAACATGCTACTGTACTCCAGAATAAAATCCTGAATACAGGTTGGAGATGTGGAAGCTACCTGGATGTTTTTGGAGCTGCTGGTTTTGGTGATGGTGATTCAGGCTGTTGTTCTGGAGGGCTTATATATATATATTTCAGCTACACAAAGTTTTTTCCTCTAAAGTGAACTGGGTGGGATGCTATGCCTCATCGCTACTGGTGGAAACAGCACAGCTTAGCCATGTTTGCACTGAGCCTGTGCTGCTAATTGGAAGCTGCGTGAGTTTGAGGTGGTATCCTGTGTGTTGTGGTACGGAGAAGGTTCCTACTGTCCATGCTCATGTTCTGGAGAATGTGCCACCCCACCTGTCTGTGTTACAGTAGCACTCTCCCTCTTCTCTCAGTTAAACCAACTCCTTCCACTTCTGTTACATATTATCTCCTTGTTCTTGTTAAAATAGATAAATAGGTGTTAAAATATGTGTTAATCTCTTAGCTGCGTCGTAGCTTCAGATCTCTGTCTACGTAGATGAGTGCCAGCAGTGGACAGCCTTTGTATACCTTACTAGTGTCATTAACTAGCCAATAAAGCAACATTTTGGCAGGTAAATATCATATTCCTTGAAACTGGGACCCTTCTAAAGCAAGTATTTCCTGTAGTATGTATTTTCCGTCCTCTTCCAGCTCATAGTTTTTGTATCGTCATCGACTTTGTGTTCCAGAAGTGTCTTCTAGCAAACTTTTTTTGCTCTGTGTCTTGATTTCTTCCCCCATAACTGATTTTCTTTTGGGGCCGTGTGTGTCTGCAGGTCATCAAAGCTGGAGTGGAGACAACCTGTAAATGCCACGGCGTATCTGGATCCTGTACTGTCCGAACGTGCTGGAGGCAGCTCTCTCCATTCCATGAGATAGGGAAGCAGCTGAAGCAGAAGTACGAGACGTCGCTCAAAGTGGGCAGCACCACCAACGAGGCCACAGGGGAAGGAGACATCTCCCCACCCAAGAAGTCCATCCCAGGTCACAGTGATCAAATCCCAAGGACTACGGATCTTGTCTACATTGACGATTCCCCAAGCTTCTGTATGATGAGTAGATACTCGCCCGGGACTTCGGGAAGGAAATGTTACAAAGACAAGAACTGCGACAGCATCTGCTGCGGGCGAGGGCACAATACGCAGAGCCGGGTGGTCACCCGTCCGTGCCAATGCCAGGTCCGTTGGTGCTGCTACGTGGAATGCAAGCAATGCACCCAGAGAGAAGAGGTTTACACCTGCAAAGACTGACGCGGCTTCTGCTTGATGGCAACCCTTGGTGACGGGCGGTGGCGGTCTGTGAGAACTGCATATGGAGACAAACAGGGTTTGATTGACCTTCTGGGATCTGAAAGCTATGTTGAGACATAAGCACTTTGTAGGGTACAGGTGACCCAGCTGTGTTGCTGTTTTGTTGTTTTGTTTTGTTTTCCTGTAGACTGAATTTTAATGAGGTCCAACCATGTGGAAATAAGTGCCTGTCACACTGGGGTTAGACACCAGTTGACCTTCACCTTAGCTGTCTACGCAGTTTGACGGATCATTTATCCTTGGAACATCCCGATCGTTTCACCAATCCTCCATGAACTCCTGGGCTAATATGTTCTCTTTGGCATCAATAACCTATCCTTATTGCTGAAGCTTACCCAACCGCTTAGAGAGCTAAGCAGATGCAAAAGTAAGATCTTTCTGCTTTGAATGTGATGGTACGGGAAGCGGTCCTTTATTTCCCCTTCTAAAACTGGAGAGAGGTGTGTAGGGTAAGCAGGATCAGCCCTGACGGTTCCTCCAGTGGAGTTTCTGCACATCGAGCAAACAAGGCTCCGACAAAGAGACCCACTGGGAGGGTAAGCTTTTCAACAACAGCTCCGTATCCGCGTGCTTTGATCACCAAATACAGCTCAAAAAATGTTGGGTCCACCATGTTGCAGACAGAAATCTATCCAAGAAAGAGGTTGGGAAGACAGTAGAAAACCAGACATGCCTGTCCCCTTCAGTCCAATCACATATTCTTTTTTTTAAAACAATTTCTTCGAATGTAGTTTCTTTAGCACTATTGTCGTCTTAATTTTTTTTTTTTAAAAACCACTAGATACTTTTGTTTTATTTTCAATTCGTGCATGATTTATTTTTCTCTCCTCTTCCCACCTCTTGTTGATCGAATTCACCCTGTGGTAACTGCTTCAGAAATCTGAACTGGAACTTTTTAGTCTTATGCCAGCTGAATTTGGACGTGTGTTTCTGAGTAGCACAACAGAAATTCGAGTGCATCTTGGAATGCAGTGCTGTCTTGCATTGTATAGCAGCCGTTTTGGACTGGATCAGACCTCTGGAGGAGTTGACTTTGCTTTTACTAGGTCATCATTCCATTTACTCTAAGCCATGGCAGTGGTACATGACACAAGCTGTATGTAAACCCTATGACCTTAAGATTTTTTTTTAACCACTAGATCAAGAACTGTATTTTAAAAATACAACTGCTAAATGGTAACCAACTATTGGATTCGGAACAACCAATCGACGCAGAGACAAACTATCAAGTGGCCAGAAAAGCCAGAAATTGACTGCAGTGGTAGATTGCTCTGACACTGTGAAAGAGATGACAACCTCCAGCATTTCTTTTTTTTCCTTTGAAGAGGATACTTACAATCCAGGACTTGATGCGGCAATATCCTTTAGTCATATAAAAGTGGATTGGAAGCAGCCAGTGAATGCCTCAACGAAGCTTTCTAAGGAAACACTGGAGAGCGGAGAGCATTATATTTTATTTTTGGTAGCAATTTTTGATTGTCCAGTAGTAGCAATTTCCACCAATTTTATATAAGCCATTGATCTGGTTCTCAGAGGAAAGCTGGCTGGAGTTTTCCAAGCAGTAGTAGATGTTAGCCAAGCAAAAAAAGAGCAGTTTTCGAAGATGGACCATTATTTTTCAAGGTTTTTTTCTTTTTTTTTCTTTCTTTTTTTTTCTTCATTTAATCCCCCCCCCCCCCAATAGTAGCCACTAATATTTAAGCTGTTCATGTGCATCTACTGGGAGGAGAAACGATTTTGTTTTTCTGGTAACAAATCCCTGCAGTCCAGCCTGGCTTGTTGGCATCCGATCTTGAGGTGGGGGCATGGGGAGGGACAGGTTGTTACTGTTAACAGCGCTATGGTCCTGCAAAGTGAAGCGTACTGTCTCTTTTTTTGATGTTTGCTTATTTGCTGTACAATTCTGGAGGTTGGGGTAGTGCTGGAGAAGGAGGAATCCACGCACGGTGTTTGTCCTTTCCACCACAGCAAATGCACGGTGGTGCATTTGACGCAGAAAGTTTGCAGGAAGGTCTTGCACCTTCTGGGAGATGCACCGCTTTGAAAGTCACCCATGAGCAGTTTATCTAATGGTTTAAAAAATAAACTGACTAGAAACCTATTATTCAGTGTGTGCATGTGTGTATACATATACACACACGCTGACACATAAATATATATATATAAATATTGAACGAACATTTATTTATTGTAAAGCCCTTCAGAAGGACCTTATGGTTTCAATGTGGTATTATGTTAATTTTTTTCTCCCTCTGTCTCTCTCTCTCACACATATGTGCAAACTCACTGTTACATTTTTGTGTGTGTGCTAGAATAGCTCTTCCCCTCCAAAGTAAGGCTGGATCCAAACCTGCTCAAAAGATGAGGATTTTTGGGTCTGAATTACTATTTCTGGCTCCATTCTTTTTAAAAAATATTTGTTCTTAATTAAAGAATGGGCCGCAATTTATGTGCATTATTATTAATATTATTAATTATTATTATTATTGTTATATTTAAACCATGGGCCTCATTTTCTTTCTTTTCACTGGTGTCTCTGTCTCCATTGACCTCGCTGGAGTAACTCCACATTGCACTGGTGTGAGAGGAGAATGAGTCCCTAGATGCAGAAGAGAGGGCAGTGTTGGCGTAGATATCCTTGCAGAGAAAATGCCTGGGTCGGGTGGGACGGGGTAGCTTGGTGTGTTTGGCAGTGGGGGGGAGAGAGAGATGGGTGGGCAATAAGGCAAACTGTCAAAGCTTGACTAGAAGAAAGCGGCAAAGAGTGAATGAACTACTGAGTGAAAGAGCTCTTCTGTGTATTATAACTCACGCACTGAAGCCTGGATGCTTTCTGTAAGTATTTAAAAAAAAAAAAAAAAAATCACAACAAAAAAAAACACCACAAAAAACAAATTGTATTTATGTTAATGTGGATATATTACTTGCCTGTTATATATTGTAAATAGCAAGGTTTATTCTCCTGTGGTTAAAAAAAAATTATAAATAACTAAATAGTAGCGAGGCACATGTGTTAAATGTATAGGCAGTGTATAAAATATACTAACACTCTGAAATCAGGAGAACTTGTCTTCTTGGCCTTTTGACCTAGGGTGGTAAAACATATGTGGGTTATTTTTCTTCTTCCCCCCACCGCGTTGTGTGTGTTTTGGGTGTGGGGGGTGTTTATTTCCAGCATTTTCCAATGTTTGCCTTATCTTTGAAGAAAGAATGGGGGGAAAAGCCTCATTTTGGAAAAATCCAGTGGAGCTTGAGTAGGATGAAACAAGTGGCAGCTGGTAGAAAAGATGTCAAACCCTCTCAAAACCCTCTCAAGTGCTTGACCTGGGTTTTCTGCTGGTGATAGATGTGTGTTGGAATCGAATTAACCCATGGAGCAGGAGCTTCTGCTTGTGCTACTCCATACACGAGTTCAGAAAACCCTAGATAAGAGACCCTGAAGTCCTCTAGAAAACATTGGGTAGTGTCCTGTAACCCCCTTTTTGTGCCAGCTGTATGAAATTGGATTTTTCCAGAGAGGCTAATTCTACCACCACACCATTGGATCTCCAGTGCAATTCAGTGAAATTGCTCGTTTTTGTAAAACTACTACAAGAGTGGATTTGGGTCCCTGAATCTTTCATGGTGTCATTTCATATATATATATATAAAAAAAAGTGCAAAGCAGCTTTTTCCCTTTATCTTACCCCCAGAGAAACAGGTTTTTGCAGCAGATGTAACTGGAGAAGGATGGACGGGTGTAGGGGAGGTCTCTGGTTTCTGATCCCCTTTCACCCCCTGTCCCCCAAAAGTGTCAAAGTGTTGGTTCTCCTAAGCTGATCCAGCAAGACTTGCAAGATCAGTTTTGGGGTGGGGGGGTGCAACCATTATTTATATAACTTTTTTATTAATTTTTTTAAAAGAGAAGTTAGCTGATGGAAGAATATTTTTATTGAATAGTGCATTTAGTTATGTCAGAAATATAAAAAAAATATATATAATATTTTTGTAAACAAGGCAAACTGAAAATGTTTGCTGTTTTATATTAGAATTTTCTATTAAAAGAAATAAAAACCCACACAAATAATTGTTGCACCCGTCATCTGTTTTTTAACAAGCTTCTATTCTGTGTGACTGACTCATATATGCCGGATGAGGAGACATGCAAAACAAGTCCTAAACATTACGTTCTCATTGTCTTCCAGCTCTCAAAACACTCCAGTTGGCAAAACAAGCAGTGTTTAATCAAAGGGGCTTTTTTTTTTTTGAGTCTTGACACTAAAAATGAGTTATGAAGAATGAGTAGCTTGTAATTAAAATACAAAAACCTACCCTGAAACTTCAAGCTTACCCTTTTTCAGTTGTGCATCCTAGTCTTCAGATGGCTGTGGGAGGAGGAAAACCAAAACCTATTTACAATAACTAGATATTTGCCATTGCTCTCAGTTGGCCTGGGAAGAATGACTCTTAAAAAGATTGTTGGGGAAAAAAAACCAACAAAAAAATCTGAGTACACGGGAAGGTTAAATGAAGAGGACCAAATTCCAGGCTTGATCTAACACAAGCAGGTTTTATCTATTTGAACGGGGCAGTGTAAAACTGGGGAGCTGGGAACTTGGTCTGCTGCGGTTTAGGAAGCCTGTCGTTCACCTTTGGAAGTGGGGGATGAGTTATGGACCATCTGTTTTCAAAAGAGCTTTTGGGATTGCTGGTTTGGAGACCTGAGCAGGGGCAAAATAATTTCTGAGGATTTTTTTGTGGTCGGCCAGCTCGTAGACATCTGCCTTCCTTCAGCCCAGGTCTTGAATTTCTTTGTTAATTGTTTTTCAGCTGCCGTGTTTTAGCCAACATATATTAGGTTGGTTTGGCTGCAGTAGGGTTGGATGAGAACCCAGATGAAGGGACAGATTTCTCAAGGGTTACTTTCATGGAGTAGATGCTGCTTAAGGTAATTTTCTGGTGGATTATGGTGCCTGTGAAAAATTCCTCAGTTGATGTTGCAGTAAAATTAGGTCTGTTCTGTACTCGATAAAACAGGTGCAGCAAAGCTCTACGTTCCCAGTTTATTCAGCTCTGCGTGCACATCTGTTGGGTCGAGTCTGGCTTCCGTGGTCAGCTCGTCCTGGCTTTCAGTTTTCAGGATGCTAACTAGGTGATGACTTTTAGAGAGCAACATTTTCCTGCAAGAGAAATAGTGCCTTTTAGGACCATTACTGCTCATGTAACTTGAAGGAGGCTCAGCATGGCGCAGGATCAGGCCTGCAGAAATCTGGTCATTACTAAAGCAGTTAAGCTTAGGGCCATGCATCTTACCATTGAATAGGGTTTAGATCTATTTTTCCCTGATGAACATTGGATTTGACCAAGCTATTTACATGTTCCAGGAAACAGAATATTTCTGAACAAAACCAAAAGGGAATCTCTAGTGTTTGTGGGTGGGCAGAAAAAGCAAATGGATATTGCAAGTACAGTTTAGCTTTGGCATCATGGTAGAGTTCCTGTAACTACGTTTCTTCAGGTGCAGGGAGCAAGTAGGGTATAAGCTAAGACCATAAATGATTCAGAGACATAATATTCAGCAGGCTATCAGGGGACACATCTGAATAACGTGTTTTTCTCAGTTGTTGCTGAACGTTTCCAGAAATGGGCAAAGCCCTTCTCAGCAGCACTGGGCAAGGTGACCTAAAGGGACTGGAGATTCTTCCCTTTCAGCACAGGGTTGCTCAGGAAAGTTGGGAGAGATGCTGACCCGCGTGGTGTAGTGGGGCATTTGCCACGGGCCTGGAGTCATCCCTCCTTAGATAAGGAGCCCGTGGTCTGCAATCAGTGTAAGCACCTCTAGAAGGTGTTTTGGCCCATGTGGAGGTGCCAGTTTCTTCCCGCTGACAACAGAAGGGGATAAAGACATAGACACCCAGGTTAATAGAGGTGGGGATAAATTCAGGACTAATCAAGGTATGTGTGGGTAACCCTGCCAGCTCCCCTTGGGCATGGACCCATCTGAAACAGCGATCACCAAACTAGCACAGGAATTTTCCCTTGTTCCACCCCACCCCAGTCTCTTAACAATGCCCTTTCAGGCCTGAATGTAAAGTCTAGGATTTGTTTTGCACACTTGGGATGGCATTTCCTTTTAAAGGGAGGTGGGAATACTAACATGAAGGATTAGTATTTTTCTTTTGTTTTTTTGTTTTGTTTTTTTTTTTCCAATGTCTTATGGGAGCCTAAGTTATTTTTCTCTACCTCATATGTACAGCTTGTAGGTATAAATCTGATTCTGAGTGACTGTTGAGAATGTATTTAAGTTATTTAACATCTTTGTATAACAAAAAAAGCCAGAACAAATGAAACAATAAATGTATTTTAAATTATACTTGAAGCGTGCTCCTCTTTCTTCACATCTGTTGAAAAAGGTCTATGTTCAGTGGTTGTGGGAGCCCCTGTGCCTCCCTCAGCACTAATCCTGACTTCTGGTCCTGGAGCCAGCCTGTCCCTGTGGCTAATGTAAGCCTCAAAAGACTGTAAAGCCTAGTAGGGTGGCAAGCGTGTTGCCTAGATGAGTAGGATGGTGTATTTCCAGCCTGAGGTTGCAGTATGCTTTGGGAGAGGTGAAATGATCCCCATTAAGTGGTTGGGCAGTAGAGAACCTCATCTATGTCTCATTGCAGTCTTGGTGTCATTGCTGTCTTCCCCCCCCTTTAAAAGCCCCCAGGCTTTTTGGGGAAAGGGATGCTCACAACCTTCATAGGAGAAGGTGTTCTCCTTTTCTTTCGGCAGTAATTATACCTGCAGAAAGCAGAGTCAACAGCTCAGGAAACAGGTCCTTAACAAGCCCAGCCTTGGCAACAACTAACCCTGGCCAAGCGGAGTCCGAGATTTGTCCATCTTAGGTCCTTGAGATGGCTCTCCGATCACAGCCCATGTAGTGCCTCAGAAGTTTAAAAGTAGTCGTCCTTGTAGCGTTACTGTAACCTGGAGAAACACCTCTATGCCAATTTTGCATGACGATGGAGTGACCTGTCTACAGCAAGGCCAAAACCCCCAGATTCCTGCTCTCCCCCACCCCAATCATCTACTCTCCCAGTGAAACAGCTCACAAAGTACGATCTGATTGAGGACTGTTACAGAGTGCTCTGGTTTGGGCCGGTCACTGTGCCGGTGTTTTGAGCAATACAACATTAAACAAGCTCAGGGGGTTGATGGACTCCATCAGATTTTCATGGAATTGCACTCATCATCATATGTTGCTGGAAAAGTAATGATACCTTGGCAGAATGTCACTGTCATGATGTGATTGCAAAGTTACTCTGATAGAGTAACTGGCTGGAGCTCAGAATAGGGAGGACGTGGCCAAATTTAGTCTGGCTGAACTATGACAATTAAAAAAATTGTCATTATCCCAGGCTATATATTGTCTTGCTTGATCAAATATCTTTTGCTTCCCAATGGCCCCCCTGGAGCTATTTAGTACCTAAAATTCATTTCAGTTGAGCTTTAAATAAGCAGAGCCTGTTGCTATTCATCTTACAACCTACTAATGACTCAAACATGGGTGATTTGGGTGTGCAAAGCCTCTGAGAAACAACACAGTGCCCCCATACGTGGGTGCATGTAATGAGATGCTGCTTCTCTGGACGGCAGCTGTGGGATGGTTCACAGATGCTGCTTTTTCATGTGGATGAGGAGAAAGCTTAGAAATCAACCAGCAGCCACCTGAGGGCCAACTGCTCAAGGTGTTTAAAACTGACAAACAAACAACCCAACCCGAAACCTACCCCTGGAGTAGACGAAACTTGTGGCAGAAAAGATCTTACTGAGATAGCAGGTGGTGGACTATGAGTAAGGGGTTGTTTACATTACTGGGCTACTGTCTGTTGAGGCAGGCAACCTTGTCATCTCCCTTAATGGTCAAGTAATCGTATTAACGTAAAGCGTCTTCATGGGGGGGTAAGAAAAAGCACATAACCAATAATGGTAGGTCAGCAGGCAGAAGGTAACTTCCTACCCTGCAGTGATTTAATGGTTTTCACGCATGTGTCCAGGTACTCCTTCTCAACAGTTTGGCACCCTGTCGAGACAGCTAAGTGTGGGCCAAATGATTCAAAAAAGCAGACAACCAACCCAAGTTGCTTGGCAGGCTGACTGGGCATGTGATAGAAAAACCGAGCTTGGAAGGAGCCTTAGCCACAGCTGTCCTTTCAGTGTACCCTTGATAGACTTCTGTACACCCCAGGTTAGACTATTAAACAAGGGCTACTGTGTTCTTGATGGTGTGCTGGAGCACTTTGGAAACTCTGGCTTGTGTCTCCCAAGTGCTTCACAAAGTCGGAGGTGGTTATCCAGTTCTCTCCTTGCCACACATGCATAGTTCTTGCATTTATTTTACCTTCCAATCTCGTTTTCCACTGTGGGGCAGCAATCGCATCCAGGCCTTTAACCAACCCTTTAAGAGATGGCTCCTCAGTACTTTATGCAGAATCAGCATGGTCCATCCTCAAACAGAGATGATGGTATCTTTATCCATTACCATGCTGATGTTGGTATCGTATAGCAGTTTTGCACTCTTCACAGCTTATTATCTGCAGCATCCACCCAAGGAAACGTTTACTAAATGACTGAGAACCCTGCACAATCAATGCACCTTCTGCTTTTGTTTTGCTTTGCCCCTCCTTGTGACGAGAAATATCAGCACCACGCAAGGCAGATACGTCGGCTGATGTTTGGTCCAGGTAGTTTTAAGCAAGAAGAGCGGATGATTGGAGATGATGGGATTGGAGATGGGGATCCATGGAGCTACCTCTGGTCTACCTCCCGTCAATCCCTGCAGCATACCTCCCTGCCTTCCTCAGCTTCCCAACTGACCTTGCATTACACTTCCTGGCGGTTGGGTAATGAGAAATCGCAGGCTTGAAACCTCACAGCCAGCCTCCGCCAGACCCTTAAAGAGCTGCTAATGTGAGTCGTAAAGCCACAGTAGCCTAGGATGTAACAGCGTTTTGACAGCTGTTCCCGCAGAGGAAGTGGGTGAAGCTAGAATGCAGTTTGTAAGAATTTGGGATTAAACAAAGAAAAAAAAAAAGTATCAAATGAGAGACTTCACCTCCAGAAAAATAAAAAATAAAATAGGTTTCCTTCCCACTTCTCTGCCATTGCTTTCCTTAGGGCCACTGCTAGGTCTTTGCAAGAAGGTGGTTTCAGCCTGCGTCTGTGGATGTGCTAAGCAGCAGGGGAGCACGAGAACTAAGTAAAATCCAATAAACAATAGAGGTGCCTTTAGGGTAGAAAGAAGTAAGGACTTGCCTGAACCTCTTATGAGCTTCTAGCTGCACATCTGAGGAATGTGTTCTGTGTGGAACTGTGTGTGTAATCCAGCTAGGAAACTAATGACTGAGCACAGATGAATGTAGAAGAGCATGTGCGTTTGTGAGAAAAAAAAAACAGAATTAGGAGAAAGAGAGAAAAAGTCATGAGGGGACAAAATTTATAAAGAGCTTCCTCTTAAATAGGCATGAAGGATGAAAATCTGACTGTTACTTGGACAAAAATAAAATTCATCACCAAGAGATGAGATGGGAGAGTCAGGTCCCAGATATCGATTCATCATCATCATAATTAACATAACTCAAACTGTGTAGGTGCTTTTGGACATGTCATTGTAGAGGTCCTAATTGAGTTATTTGAGACAGATGCGATGCCTACTTTCTTTCAGTCTAAATAGAAGTACAGACACAGAATCAGAGAGATGAAAGAGGGCTAGAAAGGAGATGTGACTTGTCCAAACTCATGCCTTGGTCATTTTGAGAACTGGGCCTAGAACCAGGTCGTGGTAAGTGCCCTCCACACTACTGGAGATGTGGGGGTATCACAGGGGGCCAAGAAAAAGACACAAATCCTGCTACACTTCAGTGTTCATATCCTGCCTTTCTGCAATGGGAAGCAGATGGGATGGCAGCGTGATTCGTGTGCTTCCCTACGGATTTGCTTCAAGCCTGGCTCTCCAGGCTTATGCTTGAAGCCGTCTCCTCCATTTCTGCCAATTACCAGTCTTGAGTGGGAATCGAAGCTGGCTGGAGCTGACTGCCTTCTCTGCTGTTGGCTACAGTACTGGCGGGCTGTAGCCAGGCTAATAAAGGGTATAGCTGCTGTCAAATGCAAAATGGAGCATTTCCCTCGGGACCTGGGCTATAGAGATAGTGAGAGGAGATGCTGCCAGTTGCTTAGAAAAGTGACGAGTCATTTCACTTTCTCATTCTTCTCCCAGGTCATCTCTGCTCCTACTTCCAAGAGTCACAGTGTCAGTGTAGGGAGTGGATTAGACTTTCTGGCTACATCTCCACTAGTTAATTAAACGTAGCTCTCATGCTGATGCCCCCTGACATAAAACAGCCCACATCTAACCTATTAAATACTCTTGCCTTCCAGAACAAGGTGGCTCTATGCAAAATGTTTCCTGGGAATGGCCCTTGGCCCATTCTAACTGTTGAACCATGCCCAGGAATTCCTTGGGAGTGTGCTTTTACCTGAGCCAAAAGCACGCTGGGGATATATTTTAACAATATATTCGACCAAGTTCCAGTGCCCAGGAATGTTCCTTGCCACTCTTTAAAGCTGCTAAAATAGACGCAGAAATTCAAGTGCTCTACAAATAAGCCTCACACACTAAGCCTGAAGTAGTTGTTGGTCAGTTCTTTCGTTCTGCTGGTGGGGAAATCACATCTTAGGGAAAGCTGGCCTTCCTGGGTGGCCAGGGCTAAAGCAAGAACCAAGTCCATCAGAGCTGCTCCAGCACATCAGCCTCCAGGTACCCCTGAAGTGATTTCTGTAATAGTGATTAACTATAACTAGACCTCACAAACCTCATCACTTTTTGGATAAGGCATGGACAGATCTTGAAAAAGACCTCATGCCAAAAGACAACCAAAGTGGGGGTAATCCATTTGTGTGCTTATCACTGTTTGTAGGCCCTGCATAGACTTCCACGGCTTCATTCAACATGCTCAAGTGCTGAACAGCCACAGCTTCCTTTAATTATTTAATTGAGGTATGTATATAAGGAATGCAGGTAGTGTAATCTCTGCCTGTAGTTAATGGAGAGGTAATGAAACCTAGAGAATAACAGGGAGGGTAAGTGGTGCCTGTCATGTGCCTCTTTCTTCGTTGACTGTTCATGCCTTGGGTTATATGTGTCTGTGCTTGTGCCCATATATTTACGGTAGCATATCCTATAAATTTAATGGCTGGCAGCATTCACCACAAGAATGCCAAACCCAGGGACTGGTACAAAACCTTCGGGATTCAACAGAAAGACCCTAATGGGCTCTGATCAGAGCACGAAATCCCATGTAATCCACATAACTAATATTAGAATATCAGTTGTAAATATTAGAATTCAAGTCCAGAGCCTGTGTTTCAGGCTGTTCTCCACCTCTCCTTCGATGATGAACTACCCAAAGCCCCGGTCTGCTAAGTGGACTCTGGCCAGCAGCTCCTGCTTTAAAGAGCTTGATATTGCATCAGGTAAGTCAAAGGGGGAAGAGTTTCAAAGCTCTGGTTGCCTGGGGCTGTGCCCCCATCTCCAGGCTATGCTATCCCTGCCTTCCATCCCCTCCCGCTCCTGCTGACTTTAATAAGAATTTAGACTTAGCATCAGAATGACACTTCTGTCCTGGCTACATTTTCATTTACAGCCTTCTCAGCTTCCCTGGGCAGTGTTATTTTCCAAGTTGCTAATTGCAAGGGCACTCATCATAAATTATCACTCATTTCTCCCCCTCAGTTGCACGGAAGAATCCCTCAAGGGATTATGCTCGTTAAAGCAGGACCGGGCTCTCTGTGAGCGATGTCCCAGGAGAACTGGGCAGGCTGCTGGGAGGACTGAGGGAATAAAAAGAAAGCAAAGGTGGTTGGGCACTGACGTGTAAACTGGAGGGACCTCCAGCCCTAGGGAATCCCCCAACATCTGCTGGGAATGTCTACCAGCTAACCCTACTTGACGATTCAGACAGAAGGACAGAAGACTCTGTGTGCCTGAGATTTCACTGCTTTTTGGAAGGATTAAAGATGAAAAAAATGGGGTTAGTTACTTCTAACAAGGTAGCGCTTAAATTGAAGTATTGGACACAGCTTAACAACAACAACAAACATAAAGAAGACATTTGAGGCACTAGTGGTTATCCCTTACCTGATTTGGTGTCTTGGTTAATTTTACACACTGGCAAAATGTCCCAAGCATCAACACTGTTCTGCTATCATGTTTTCCATTAGTTACCTCCCTCTTGTTCTTCTGTTTATTGTCTCCTGAGGCAAGGAAACCTCAACAAAACCAAAGTTTTCCCTTCCCCAAGTGTGAATGACCTCACCTGGGCCTGTTAGCTTTTCTTTTTTCCTTGTGACAGGTCACTGGGCTATGTGCCCAGTTCAGAAGCACAGACTGGCTGTACAAGGATATAGTAAGGAGAGGGTATATTTATAACTAAGTTTTACTTCGAGATCACATTGGCTATTAACTTTGAATTTGCCCTCTTTCAAAAAACATACTTCTACCTGCTGACATTTGGAAAAAAACATGAAGAAGCCATTCTTAGCTTTTTTGGATGCTCTAGGCAGCCCATCTCAAAGCCCCGGGCTGATTGTGGTCTTGCCCAAACCATGTTTGGTTGAGTCTTCTCTGATTCCTTCTCCCTGCTGGGCTGGCTCGTCTCAGTTACTACAGCTGTAATGGCACTGAAATGCTATTAGTCATGTACCATCAAGAGAAATTACTTTACAGACAGTTAAATAATTTGTTTCCTAACTTCCAGGTCACAGCAAAGTGTTCATGGTGGCTGCATACAGCACATAAAAACATACATGATGGACCTAGCATGAAGATGCTTGTCCTAAATTGCTTTTCCTTCATGGGTCACCACATTAGAGGTGGTGGAAATCTTCAATCAAGCAATCCTGTGAACTCTGGTGGGTGTCTCACGCTGTTCATTCCCTCAAGAATAGTTAGTGGTGCCTCTCGGTGAAATAGAAATGATTATAAATACCGGACAAGTGAAAGGAAAGATGACAAATGTCTGTTTTGTGCGGATCTGGTTAGTGCCACGCAGGGAAGTCAGCTGTTGTTTTGTTGTGGCAGTAAATCGCATTGTGAATAGAAAATGCTGCAGGGGAGTGATCTGCAGTGTGAGGGCTTTGCTGTGGAGAATTTGATGAAAATAGCAATATTTTCCATGGAAATCGGAGCATATTTTGTGAAGAAGGTAACTGAATTGAAACCAAGATTCTCCACTGAGAGCAAGTATTTACAGGAATATTTTACCTATGGTTATCTGCAGATAAGAGGATCCTCAGAGGAGGATCGGTACAATACTGAAGTCTCCTGATTCCACCTCTTGGCTCCTGTTGCCAAGATCAACCCGAGGCCAACCTTACCCACACCACCTCAGTTTTCCATCTCACTCACCTGATATCACTTGACATATGGGATGTGCTAGAGCACTCTCAGAAAGTCATTGTTTACATGTAAATCCATATTTCAGTTTTATTTTGGGATTCTTTATTGCTGAATCCTAACAGAAATCCAGAGCCTATTCTATCAGGTTATACTAATTTAAAATGCGAAACAAACAGCTGTGTGAAAGGCCCTATAAGTATTCAAGAGTTATAGAGCTGAAGATATGGTCCATATTTTATGAATTATTTATTTTTAATCAGATATTTCATTGGTTTAAAAAGCATCATCGTTTTTTTTTTTTCTGTTCCTTTCTTCCCAAATAAGCAGTTTGGAATATTCTTGCTTTTAACAGGGCTCTCAGTTTACTATTCAAAAGTATCTTCCTGGTACCTTAGTTGTAGGAATCACTAGTGGAAGGAAACAGATGTTGTAATATACAGTTAGTCCTAATCACGTTGTGGAAAAAATTCTGCCCTTGTGAAAAACATAAAATCTGAGGAGGTAACAAAATGCAAACTTTTTGCTAAATGCCGCTCACTGCCCCAAAATGCTCTGTCCAGCCTGTCTCCCACCTGAGCTGAGTAGTTCAACTAGAGCTGATGGGAATTATTGTGACAACTGCCAAAGGTGCTTTGGAATTAACGAGCAATTACTGACTTCACCTTGGTTATTTCCAAACATATTGGTTGATTCTGGAGTTAGGAGAGACAGTGTGGCTCTCGTACTTCCTTTTTTTGGGTTGGAAATGCCCTCTCTGCTGTCCTCTGCCCCAGGAGAGAGCCAAAGGCGGATTTCGCGTTGCATCCTCAGCGCCTTGCTGCTGCTCACGTCGGTACCTCTCGCTTCCCAACGGGATCTGCCCGAGTGGGTGGAGGACACTGAGCCGCAGCAAAAACTGCCCTTCGGATCCCTGTGGGCGGAGGTTAGACTGGGACAGCTGCTTTGCTGGTCTGCATATGGCTTTAGCTTAATATATACTCAGGAGGTTTATGGAATAAGTAGGATTCCAATGGGATGCAGCCTTTTTGGAAGCATTGGCAGCACAGCTTTGCCTCCCCTTCCCCTCCCCCCCCCCTTCCTAATGCTGTATTGTCTCTATACAGCTTCATCTGCATTTCTTAACCCAGCATTAGCCCTCTATAGCTCCTATAAGTTTCTACAAAGCTTCACTTCTCACACCCTGATGTGTCTCATACCGGTGACCTCAGCTCCTGGCGTGGATGAGCCCGGCCTGTTACTTGTAAGCTAGGGGAAGATCCCCAAAGGATACACGCAGCCTTCCCAAGAGCATTTTCAGCAACCATAAATAACAGTGTTTGCGATCAGCTTTATGTTAGAAGTCAAAGTATTACATGCTTGGGTCTGTAGCATCTTAAATAGCTATGAGCCAGTCCCAGGACTTTTTGCCAGTTCATAATTTTTGATAATTTTTTATGTTTAGAAATTAGATATTTAATATTTAGGAAAAAAATGGAGACTTTTTCATGATTCTTTTTTCTCTCTGTTTTCTCAGGTAATATATTCTGTTATATGTTTTAAAATATCAAATTTCTAGCATTCGAAGAAGAGCTATAATTAATTCCTGCTTTTAGGGGAGCGATGCTCTACATTTGGTCTGGAAATACTCGGATTTTCTTTGCTTTCGTCTTCTTCTTGGTTTCTTTTTTTCTCTTTGTTTCTCTTTTTTGTTCTCTTTTTCTTTCCTTCTCTTTGAAGGTAACATAGCAAAAAACCAGACAATGATGTTGCTGTTGCTGTTCTGATTGTTGTAGCTGGAGAAATCTGTGGTAAGTCCTGGCCTGAGCTGTGTTGTGGACCAGGAGGTTGCCAAATCCAGGAGCTATCATCTTGATCAAGATTTGTTATCTGACTCATTCAAAGGGTCAAGGCTTTGAAGGGTCCTGGACTAATATAGTGCTAGATGGGGAGGTCTGTATCTTATCTTTTTACAACTCCTTATCATTACTATCATATCAAATATACTGATGGAGCTGAAGGTATCCTCGCCAGCATGAGGTAGAGGTGCACCTTCCACTCCTTCGTGGGAGAAGGAAAGCAGGTGAGACACTTCAGGTCATCTCGAAGGACATGAGAAACCTGTGTCTGGGCAATTGAGTTCAGCCTTGGACCTCCTAAATGCCGAGCTAGAAGAAATCGCGGCTCCAACCACGCTCAGAGAAGACTCTTGGTGGTTTTTGCCGCTCTTTGCCAGCGAGGAGTGATTCAGCCCCGAGGCAGATGCTGCAAACAGCTGTCAGCTCTGCCCGGCTGCCAGCCCAAGGCTCCCTTTGCTTTCTTGCGAAGCTCCTTCCTCCCAGCCGTGATTTCCCCACCACGCACACACGCCGGAGACCCAGTTTTCTTACCTGCGCAGGGAAGGGCCGTTCCCATCGCACGGGAGGAGGCGAGCCAAGGCCACGGGGGGGCCACTCATGCAAAATGGCAGCAGCAGAAACTGGATCCCTGGCCCCTTGGAGCCCAGCCTGATGCCCACAGCAATAGCCCGAATGTCCTCGTTGCCACCAGGTGGAGCTGGGAGAGAGCTCCTTGGAACTGGCCAGCCGACAACACCCTGGGACGATTGCACAACCCCGGTGGCTAACCGAAAAGAGGAATTTTTGTCTGGTTGTCTCCTGCCTCCCCCCCCCCAACTCCTCCCAGCCCAGGAAATTCATGTCTCTCTTAGTGAGAAATTTCCTCCCCAAAATCAAAGTTTCCTTTTCAAAGAATGAACCCCTGCCGAGATCTAAATCTGGCCATCGCAACCGTTCCTTGGCATGGCTGACCATTGGCTGGAACAGCTAACGCGACACCGATGTTGCTGTTTATCTCATGCGGGGCTGCTAGGTGGGCTCCTCGCCCCTGCCTGAGGTCACCTTGCGGCTTGGGATTGCCCACCCAGGCTTGCTGGGAGCAAGGCTGGCTTCAAGGTAGTCTTGTGGAGCTTCTACCCTCATCAGCTGCTCAGGTGATGGTTGCATCAGTTTTGACCGCTTCTGTTATTTCAGCCCTGAGCCAAAGTGCGTGGAAATGCTCTGCTGACGCGCTTCTCCCAGCTAGAAGAGGCTCTTCACCGCAGTAGACACCGAGACAGCTTCTCCCACTTAACAGCTTATAGGAGCCACTTAAAGTGCCCTGCCGTGCCTCTCCTTTCTCTGGGCTGTATATTTTGCCCTCCACCCCCGTCCAGTCTGGAGGTCACCCACAGACCCAATCTGCAGGAATAACATCAGATGTGGCCATTCGCCGTTGGCCTCGTGAGCTGCTGCTTTGTGACTTTCACCCCGGTGCTGAGGAACCTTAATGAGACTTAATATTAATACGCATTATTGGCAGTGGAGATAGATAGTGCAAGAGGTTTGCCAGGTCTCTACAGATGAAGTCAGCTCGTATCTGTCTGCCCCAGCAACGTGCTGGGGGGGTGAGGTGGCAATGGGCTGTGAGCAGAAAGCCATTTGAACGGGTGACCATCATGCTGTATCTGTACTAATATCTACTGCCTCTGAACGGGGCTTATCCCATGAGAGTCACATCGGCTGTAAAATGACTGTTGGGGGCCCAGAAAGGACCCGATTCACCTGGAACAGGACAGAGCATGGGTCCATTGCTTGTATTTGCTGTTAGGGCTTCATTGGATGGATGAAGGCAAGCAGCTCAGCAGGTTGGACTACCGTCTGTAGCCAGGATTGCGGTGGTGTGTTGGAGGCCATTCATGGTCACGAGCTGGAGAAACCGAGGGTGAAACCAGACTAAAGTTCAGGGCAGGAGGATGGCTTTCATGTTAAACTAAACCCCAGGCAATAAGGGCAGGAGATAATAAAGGGGGAGGCAAAGAATAAGCATGGTTCTGGGATGGCCCACAGGTCAGAAGATACATTACCCAAGCTCAGGACCAGGAAATGGAGCAAGCGTGGCTGAGGCAAGGTCAGGTACTGGAGATCATTCGAAGAGCCACTCTTCTCTTAGCCATGTTCTGCCCAGGCAAACCTCCATTCCCGAGTAAAACAGCGGCAGGTTCATCAGCTGATGGAAAAGTGATGCAGAGACAGTTGCATGGGTTTGGTCTGCACAGGTCCTGGATAATTTGGTGTCCCGTTCTCAGACAGGGGAGAGCCCACCCTGACCAAATGCCTTTTGTCTGGCACACAGGGTCCAACAGCCCACCGGCTGCTCATCGGCATCTCCTGTTTTGACTTTGGGCTCAATATGAAATAACAGCGTAGGTGATTTCTTGCCTGAACTGATTCCTGTGATCTTTGCTCCAGGAGCAGGCAGTGCCTCTGCTCTTGTAATGCATGGAATGAGACAAGTCATTTGATGGCTTGTTTTTATTTTTTTAAACTGGACTGACCCTGAGATCTCTTGACTTCACCTTGTACTAGTCCATTCCCCTCTCGTTTTCTTTAATTATTATTATTTTTATTCCAGCGCGATTTGCTTTTCTTTTATTATATTTTTTAGTGCTGTTGAAATTTAGTACTCAGTTGACAGGCTCTCATTTGCTTCCTTCCAGCTCACAGATGCTCTTAGTGCAAAGAGCTGGAAAGGAGACCTCTAAGGCGGAGCTGGGCTCTAGGAAATGGCTGCTGGGGCTTTGTCTCTGGGCTGCAGACCACCAGTTCTCCTGTTTCACACGTTATGGTCATATCTTGTGGCCACAGCCAACGGTCCAAATTTTGCAGTAATAAAAACGCTCAACTTTGATTTCAACTAAATGACGTTTGGGGGAGTCTCTCCTCTGATTGCATATAAGGATGGTAGTTCCTTCACCAAAAATAACCAGCGTATTTCACGTGAGCTAGCAGAGAGGCTCTGCTTCACACTCACAGTGCAGTGCAATGGCCTGACCCTCCCAATTCTTTGGTGCTCACACATCAAGCAGGGTTGATCACCTTCGCCCATGCCCAGTGCTGGCAGTGCCAGTCAGGATTGCTCCTGGAGCAGAACTTGTGCTGCAGGCAGAGGCTGACCCCTCAGAGGAACCTCTTTAGATGGGACCTTCTTGCCCTGCAGCCTGGTCCCAGGCCCCTTCCCATTAACACATCCCTCCCTCTGCCAACACCCAACAAATCCACGGTGCACGCGCTGTAAGGCAGGAGAAGTGGGAGGTCTCTTCTCACCGCTTTGCATCTCCCCAGCACCAGTTCAAATGACCCTCACTGGTGAGCTGACACGGGGCAGAGGAGAGAAACGTTTTCTCCCAGGGTGTTCGCTCACTCAGGTTTATTTGCACCCAACCAGTGTGTTTCTAGCCTGTAATTTTTTGTTTCACCCAGCTGTGCCATTCCTTCCTCAAGCTGGTTTATTTCTTTTCCATACGCTCGGCATCCTTCAGAGAGCTGCTGGAAAGGCTTTGCAAGCTAGCATGGAGGTATCATAGGTAATAAAATACATGTTACCGAATGCTATGCAAACAAGTGAGGTCACCGTGTTTAGTAAATCTGTTTTTCCCCCGACTGAGGATAAAACCTTGTTCTCTCAGAATGCTGGAAAGTCTAACGCCTGCCTTTTTTTTTTCCTCTCCTTTTTCTTCTTCTACTCATTTTTAATTCCCTCTCTGTTGGTTCCCCTTGTGAGTATCCCACCTATTTATCCAATGCTTATTATTGTTGTTAGGTAACTGGCAAAGATCGACATCTTGGTGAGCAGTCTCCCAGCCCACAATACTGCCTTTTTCTCAGCCCCAGCAAAGAAGCTGAAGACCACTAATACCAGCTTTATTTTCGTTGGCACTTTCCAGAGCTGGAGCCACCCAGTCTTTCCTTGCAGAGTGCTTCTTAATCAATACTAAACGGGCTGACAGTGCAAGCAGCTTCCCTCTGCAAACAATTATTAATCAATGTTGGGGGGGGCTTTGGTGATGAAGGGTATGCAATAAGCCTTTAAGATGGGAGTGAACGGGAGGTTGCATGAATTGGGATTTGGCAGAGGGGATATGTGTTTATGTCAGGTATATGGTCACACGATCTTGAAAGCAGAGGGATGAATTTCCCTGTGGTGGGAGCCAGGACCTGGTGTCACTTGTGCCAATCTTGAATGCAGAAGATTCCTTCTGTTTTTCTGGGGGTGGTGGTTTGGATGTTTTTTTGTTTGGTTGTTTGGTTTGCTTTCTTTTGTTTTGTTTTGTTATTTTTTTTCCTTCTTTTTTTCCCTTCTCTGATATTTGACAATCCACATCAAGCCCAGACTTCATTTTAAGTTCTGGAGTACCTCAAGTTGTGTATTGACAATTTCTTTAACTGAAGGAACACTTAGGTTCTTAACTGGATAAGCATATTTAGAAAACAAAGGGTACAAGAATTAAAAATCTGAGAAAATAAAAAGGATTGTCTCTACCTAAGCACTGTTTGAAATTAGCCATAGGATCTGTACTGCTCCTGAATGCACTGATTAAAATATTTAAACTCCTCCAATTTAAAAGGAATCCTTCAATTGCACTATAATAATTTTCTGTGAAATGCATCTTCTGGGAAAGAAATAGTTGGGCAGTTTAAATTCTTGGAGAGCAGAAACAAAAGCACTCTTTCTGACCTTGATATTGCAAAGACCTGTCTGAAAGCCAATGGGAAATTTTCTGAAGGAATGTTTTCCTGTTGGAAAAAGCCAATTTGATAAAACTGAAATGGTTTTCAAATGTTAATTCCAATGAACTTTGATTAAAAAAAAAGTTTTGGTTTTCAGTTTCAGTATGTATTTTCAATTCTATTTTTTATATTAAGTGCTCTATCATATTGGTTGTATAGAAGCCATAAACCTCGAACTCAGACCAAAAATTTGTCTTTATTGACAGGAACATTTTTATCAACTGCAAGTGTCCTTTTCTCTCAGAATTGTGTTTAGTAGGAAATTTTGAAAATATTTTGCTTTCCTTTGGATCCAGACTGGAAAGATATTTGAAAACACGGGATTTACCACAGAATGGAAAATTTGATTTCTCTCCAGCTACGGTGCTTGCAGGTAACAGGCGCTTTATAGTGCTTTTTAAAAAGGATACGGGAACAGATTGTGGAATAGACTTTCCAGGAACGTGGTAGAACCCCTGTTGCTTGAGGAATGCTAAAGCTGATTTGACAAAGCCCTGGAGAATATGTTCTTCAGGGCAATTTGGTATTGGCAGGCAAGTGGACGGGTTGACTTAAGACATTCTTTATGCTTCTATGAAGGGAGGACAAAATGTTTATTTTGGTTTCAGGGTTTAATAGGTTTGGAGATATTTCAAGCTACTGGAGGCTTCGAAATTAAAGTATTCAGCCCAGAGACTTCTCCGTTTTTTAATTTTTTTTTTTTTCAGGAGCACCAAGAGCAATCTGGGCAGTAAAAAACTACAGTTATCTACAAAAAACCTTTCTCATCTTACACTTCGGGCCACAAAGCACTTTTCCACCTGAAGAATAACCTTTTAGAGGGGAATGCTTTCTCCCCTCCACAACCACACTTTTGAATCTCCTTCAGTCTTCAGTCAAATTGACATGGGAAAAGTTTAATCAGGGAGATATAAAATTCCTGAAATGAATATTAATTCATCGATTGTTTTCTACAGTAGGGCTAGTGTCTCATAGCTACCTCTTCTTCATTTCCCTTGGCTGTTGACATTTCCCTGGGGCTTTGCAAGGAGCAGTGTTTTCTTCAGAATGTGGAGACTTTCTTGCCTTTCAGTTTTCCAACTGCATGTCAGGAAGCCAAAGTCCTTGGAAATGTCGACTCAAAGGGGAAACAGGTGATGTGAACTCGCCATGAGTAAGGCTGGAGGGTGGCTGCAGAAGTACGGCGTTCCAAGAGTTTTATATATAAATGCCGATCTGCTGGAGCATGAAATGACCCTGCTGGTCTTTCTTTCTTTTTTTTTTTTTTTTTCCCTTCCCTTCCCTTCCTTTCCTGCCTCTTTTAATTGTGTGTGTCCTTTTCACTGCCCGGTGGGTTGTGTGTTTTGGATGAGGAGGCACCTCCTGCTCTCTCATGTGATGGGATTCAAGGACGGGTCCACCAAGAGCATTAGGAGAGCAGATAAAACCTCGGGAAATCTCTGAATCCAAGTGTGAGTCATCAGAAGAGTTGATTTGAAAGGACAGCTGTACTAACATTGACTAAGATGCCTATTAAAAATATTGGCAGTCAAAGAAGGATCACTCAGTATTTGATCACCCATTTTGGAAATTAGCAAAACAATCTGCAGAGATTCTGAATAATATTTTCATGTCAAGATAAGGACTTTTCATTTGTGGGTGTTTTTTGCTTTTTACGATTTCCTCCCAATTTTACTCAGGAAATCGTAGAAACACAAAATACTCCTTCTTTGGTGGGACTGATATTTGAATCAAAACCAGAAGCCTAGGGTATGTTTTGTAAGCCTAATTATGATTTTCCCCCATGATCCATTATTCTTTTTATTAGCCTGTGACAAACTGCCTAAGGGTTCTGGGAAATGAGCAGTTAACTCCATGTCCTCTGGGGCTCAGTTTGTGTGTGGTTTAGTGCCTGGGTAATGCACAGGGCTTTGGGGGCAGTTGTAGCCTTTCTGGGAAAGTGCTCAGTGAAGGAGACCTCTTTCCCATGGTACCAAATGGACATTGCAAGATACGTTCCATCTCCAAAAAGCCCCATGTTCAGGTGTGGTTTTGGGACCACCTCACAAGGTTTGTGCCTCTATGTGGTGGTCCTAAGCCCGCATGGATTTTACCCACCAGTAACGGCTTACTAAGTCCAGTAAGGTGTCCAATCATTCCAAGAATTATTGCAGCTATGGTGAGGGACAATGTTGAACCTCAAACCCTTGAAAACAGGAGGAACTGGCTGTTCTTCTGTGTTCATTCCAGGGTGGGACAAGCCTGGTCCCACCCGTGCCCAAAGACAGGTTGAAATGCAGGCAAGAGGGTTAGGATGACTTTGGTGAGAAATGACCTGCAGTCAGATGCCTGGGACCAGGGTGACCTTCAGGCAAGGGATTTTCCTTGAGTTTCCTTCCAGGGAATCCCAACCTTTGGGCTCTGTGAGTTGATAATTTCTACCTTCCCCCTTAATTCATCACCTTTGCCAGAGCGGGATGCAGCAGCAGCATGGGGGCTTTGCTGGGTGTCTGCTCACTCCAGAGATGTGGGGTGTCAGGACTGGATTCAGCGTGGAGACCTCTCGGGACCTATAGATGTAGCATTTCTATATTGGCCTACATTTCCTCACCTATTTGCTGTATTCTAGGCTTGTTGGATATAAGGGTTGCTTTTGCTGTTTGTTTAAATACAAATGAGAACAAAATAATGGGGAAATCATCTTTAACTGAACTTTTAACCGAAGAGATAGAAAATGTATTTCGTGTTGGTTTTTTTTTTTTCCAGAGGGGAGAGGGGCAAAACCTCTTTGCTTTTGTAAAGACCTAGTCCCCAAATTTCTGTAACCAAATGAATTAAAAAGAGAGTGTGTGTATTTTTCCTGTGACTCCATTCTTCTCATTAAAACAAGCAAGCAAACAAAAGTTTAAGAAAGAAGGTACTTTTATCACAGCTAGATTTGCTTATGCTTTGTCAGTGATACTACAGCAGCTCAGCTTTCTGATGTAAAAATAACCTATATGGACTGAGCTCTGCTCAGTGCACAGAAAACTCAGCAGAAACAGGAGCACAGACAACTTTTCCTGGAGCTCTGGGCCATCAAGACCTGGCCCGCATGTTTGTGTGAGCCTGTGTGCAAATGGAAGCAGAGAATGAGTATAAATAATATGAGCAGGAAGCCTTTTTTTTTTTTTTCCCCCAAGTACCATAGATATGCTACTTTTTTGTGAGCTTTCATGTATTTTTTTTATATCAAGACAAAGCTGAGCTCCCTGAGCACTTGTCACAAAATAACAGAGATATGTAAGCCCATAGCAGAATGGCCAAAATCCTGGTACATTTAAGAGTGACCAAAGTTATATTGAAATTTGAATTTAGACCTCCCATGTCCAAGACGAGGTGCAGCCCCACAGAGGACAGCTGCTGGAGGAAGGGTGATGGTTTGATGGTGCTCATGCCATGACAGCTAAGCCTTTGCTTCATTTCCCCAAGTTATCTTCAAAACAGGCCCTCAGTGTTTGTATGTAAATGCTGTAACATAATGGTTGTGGTATTGTCCTCTCGGTGTCAGAGAGGAGGAGCAAGGGACAGGAGAGATCTGCATCCATTCATTGCCCTTGCTTGTGCTAATACTTAAGGAAAGTCACTTTTTCTCTAGAGATTCTTTACATTGTTCTGGCTCAAGCCAGGCTTTCCAAACCTCTCTCCATCCATCCATCTATGCATTGCAAAAAGCAGGGGAAATTTCTGCTTTTCCAGCCTTTGAGGAAAACTGGAAAAGCTGAATGACTGGTGAAAGGATCCATCAGAAGAGAACCAGAATTTCATTCTTCCCCAAGGGACATGCTCTCACCAAAGTCATTCTTCCCCTTGCCACCGTGGCACCAGATGACATTCAGATCTGTGCTACTCTGTTAAAAATCCACTTTCCCATAGTGCTCATGTTGACAATCTGCCAGCAAAGGTTATTAGATACCATCCCTAAAGCCTGTGGCACATTGACCTGTTCTTAGGGAATCGAGTGAAAGCCTATCCCCTCCCTAGCTAGAGCCCACCCAGTAAGAAGCAGGCTGGTGGGTTGACTAAACTCAGATTATTCTGTCCAGAAAACTACACTTTTAATGGATTAAACATCTCTGTGTTTTGTGGTTGCCTTCTTAAGAAAGAAAATCGTTACAAGAAGAAAATATTGAACTGGTGTATATTTTCATCTTTTGACTCAGAGTAATTTTTCTTTCCTCCCTGCCTTCCTCCTCTTCTGCTTTTCTGCATATAGAGAAGTAAATTTTGTCTCCATGATAGTTCTTTGGCTGAACATGATTCAGCACCGCTGGTGCTCTAAATCAAGGTAATCAAAATAATCATGTTCTTTTAATCCATCCACTGGTCCCAAGCTTGTGTACTACATATATATTTTTTTTCCTAAGGTCTGGCTCTGACATCACTGAAATACTTCAGCAAAATATCAGGACTAATGTCAGGAATAAACCAGCATTGTTAGTTCCTCCTTTCATCCAAAGCCAAACACCTGCAGCTCTCCACAGGCCTCAAAGAAGACCTCGCTGCCTAGAAGTGCCCAAACAGGACTCCTTCTCCAATGCTGTGCTCTTGCAAGAAGTGGATTCTTTAAGGGGAAAAGCTCGAGTCACAGATTCCAGGAGCATTGCAAAGAGGAAAAAAACCAAAACCACAATAAAAAATCAAAGAGTAGGGCCAGATCCTCAGCTGATGTCAATTAGGAGAGCTCTGTCAATGTCAAAAGTCATCCTGATTTACTCCAGCTGAAGATTTGACCAGGGATCTTCAATCTGAGGCTCCCAGTTGCTATACAAGTAAGTGGTGTCAGCACTGCTTTTTCTCATGAAGACCTAAAAATGGACTCCTGGGTTGATTTTCTCCATATCCACTGAGCTCTGCTGACTGCACCAAGGTCTGCTCAGCAGAAAGTGATGTGTTCGCTCACCCCTCTGCCAGCCCACCTAGGATGCTATACGTTGCTTGCACAGGTGGGGATGGTGGTGGTGCAATGGATTTGCCTCTTGAGCGACTGATAAGGAGCATGAGAACTCCACCAGGAAGTTTTGGGGTATTATCAGAGTTCTAAGACTTTGGTGAGGCCCCAGCAAAATTTGCTTGTGCTCTAAATCTGCTGTTTGCTGTCTGACTAGCTTTCGCCTATTGCTTCCACAGCTTTGCACCAGCTAAACCTACTGGAAAGCAGAAAGTTTCAGCTCAGGTACAATAGTTAATGCCATACTCATGCACTATGTTGTTTAAAAGCCTAAACTGGTATCTCTACATGGTGCCAGACTGGATTATATGAGGATACTGGCTGGAGCTAAGCCTCAGTGCAAGACTGCACCATACTCCACTGCTCAGTCAAAATGTTCCTTAGCTTTGGGGCTTCTTACGTAGAAAAGAAAAACCTGCTGACCTCCATATGACCACTACAGGTCATTAGGCCTGTTAAGAGAAGAAGCTTTGGTGCCTAACTCTTGATATACAGGAAATTATATATGTAGATGCATCTAAAAATACATGCAGCTTTTTAAAATTTTGTGCCTGCTCTTCCTGCATATGTGTACCTTGAGAATATGAAGTCTGGGAATCAGCATGAACAGTTAAATTTTACACCGAGACTCTGTATGCTGATATCAGGGACGCTGCATCAATTCCTCATTTGAAATGTTGGCTTTGGGAAATCACTAAAAGTTCCTGGGAAGTAACCAGCTCAAAGTTTCAAGGAAACTCAGTGAGAGGCTATGACTAACAGAAAAAAACAAAGGCCAAAACTGGCTTTCCAGCGAACCATTTATTTTCCCAGAGAAGTCCCTTATTAATTTTTATGGTGCATAAATACCAGAAAACCAGACACCATTAATTAGTGACTGGATTTGGTCTTCATACTCAACTCAGTTCAATCCAAGCCAAAGTGGGATTTTTTATTTTTTTTTTTTTTTTTTTTAAGGTTTAGAGAAAAGTACATATGTGGATAGTTTGATTTTGTTGTTTCTTTAACTTTCTGAGCAAGTCTGATCCTAATTTAAATTAGTGCAAATTTTTTTTTTTTTTATTCCAATCACTGGGACCCTCTCTCACAGGATGTTATTGTTCGCATCTACCCCATGTATTCTGTTGGTAGCTGACACACGCCACAGTGCTTTATGGATAAATACAGGATCTTGAAGAGTGAAGTCCATTTGTTTCAGATCTTGACCCAACACCTATTGGCTCAACAGATGCTCTTGCACTGACTTCAGTGGGCATCTCTAAGGTGGCGAGCAAGAGCCTTTTTGTGAAGTGCCTTGCTGAGACAGACACAGTGCTGGGTGTGCAGTCCCTCTCAGCTGGCTCTCCTGCTCCAAAAGTAGGAGAAGAAAGACAGGAGACAGCAGATCCCTGCCCCATGTCTGCAGAGAGGACTCCAGCAGCAGTAGGCGTTTTGGCTGCCAGAGTGGCATCGACAATTCGTTTCTCCTCTGATATAGAGGTCTTTGGACTTGACCTTCATCCCTCGTGCCTCTCAGGAGCTGTTAGCCAGGGGGTGGATTTAGATGGGCTGCTCTGTTCCATGCCAGTTTTATCATGGGAGCCAAAGATTCTCCTGACCCTGATCACCTGGTGTTTGGAGAAGGCATGTCTGACAGACGTGGTGACTGTCAGGGATTAATCTGCAGTTTATCTCTTTTCTGTCAGTTGCTGACAGGTTTCTTCCTCATATGGAGTTTGTTTCAAGGCTTATATGGTAGGCCCATCCTTTAAAAAAAGAAGATAAACGCACCAAGAATCTGATCTATGAAATTCTTGAACCTGAGAGGATTTGAGTGTAATGAGTTATTGGCCGTTGGGACTGGTAAAGGATGATATTTTGCCGAGTACTGCATCTGCCAGTAAATCACACAGAAGTCTAACTTTTAATCTGTTTGTATGTTGAAAGCATGCCTTAGGCATTGTGTTAACCCTTTGTTGTCAGGCTGTATTTCAGCCCTGTCTGTGGAGCTGGACGTTAGCTAGTTGGAGAGCACAGCAGCAGCAGAAAGCTGGGGCTTCCAGAGGTCCACAAAAGGTGTGGAAAGGGCATTCAGTGAGAGCTCAGTGCCTAACCCACTGAAGTCCCAAGAAAAAAAGTCAAGCCTAAATATCTAAGCCCAGTTTGGTTTGAAAGCCTTGGAGATTGGACCTACCAGGGGGATCACACAATGGTGGGATGGCTGTACAATACACCCTCAGCCCAGTGCAATGATATGCTCCTGGGGAGACCAAGTCTTGGACTTCTGTCTAGGTCTTGTTGCAGATCCAATATTTCTGTTCCAATTCCCACAAAGTCAGGAAAAGAAATCAACCTTACAAAGTGTTTTTCTGTATCCTCTACTGTCAAATTTGCTGATAGTTTAGATTGGTTACACCTAATGCTGGTTTTAGGTGTAAAATTTGTGAAAATCTCTCAGTTCATCTGGAACAGATTTGCTTCATTTATGGAGAGGGTATTGATGGTATGTGACTAGTTCCAGCTGCAAGAAGAGCTTGTTATGCGAGTCACGGTGCATATAGTGACTAATGACTGACAATAGCCAATTTACAAATTTACCTCCCAAACAATGAATTCCTCCTTTTTTTGAAGACACAAATGACCTCCTTGGTAGAGCCTTTCTACCTCTATTAGCTAGAGGAGTGTGTATGGTTAGCTTGAAGAGATAGGTAAGGCTAGGGCTGAAAGTTGTGAAGACTTCTTCACCCATAAAAGAAGGTAGAGTGGCACATTTTCTGCTTCACTGTGCTGTGGTTTCTTTCATCCCCAGTTCTCAGCATCCCACCTCATTCTCACTCCCAGATGTCGTGCAGTAAAACCATCAACCAATGTTGATCAATCCATCCAGGTAGGTTTGGTTGTTTGTTTTTTTTCACCACTCTCCGCCTAACGAAATGGTCATTAAATAGAGGAGCCAATTCCAGAAGCCAATGTAAATCAGAGCACAGAAACACAGCGGACTGAAAGCATTTTGCCTACAGGCACTGCCAACTCTTTTGAATGAGAAGACAAAGTGAAAATTGGAGATCTGTGTGTTTAGACCACAGAGCTGGGAAAATGGAGTTGACTGAATGTATGTTGGTGAGAAATGGTGTGAAAATTACATGTCTTCCAGACTTAAGCACAGCTGTAGAGCACCCAAGGGTATGCACTGCTTTGGGTTTCTGCTATTCTTGGCTCTCTTAGTACCTCTTAAGTGGCAGATGACATCTTGAGAGTCTCCATACGTGACATGATCCGTGCGCTCTGTAAAAACTCCATGCAGGATTAACGTGCTGTTTGCTTAGGAGAAAATCTTGAGGTCTTGGAGAGGCTGAAACTCAGTGTCATTCAGGGGAATTCACTCACAGAAGTTGCCCGAGTGGAGCACGGAGGAATTTCAGAGCCTTGGGAATGGCTTGTGCGTGTACAGCTTGACCTTATGTACGTAGTACGTGTGATATTATACACAGCAGATGAGCGGATTGCGCAAGGAATGCTTTATGCGCTTTTAGTGGGTTGGTTATTACAGGGGGATAAGAGGGGTAAATGGTCTCTCTGGGAACAGCCTGCCTTACTTTTCTGTTATACGCCAGTGATGAATAGTACGTGTGTGGGCATGGAGATCCCTTAAAGAGGTTGGTTTATAGCCCGTCGACTTTACCAGTAATACAGCACTCTGTTTTCGATGTTTGCCTGAAATCTCTGTTGACATTACAGTTTAACTGAAGACAGACTGGCTTGTGGCTTAGGAGATCTAGGTGCAAGTCCCGAGTGGGTTTCTGGACAAGCCACTTTAACCTCCCCACGCCTTGGCTTTCTTCTCAGAAGTGAAATGTTTTGGTTTTAAACAAAACTAAATTGTTTTTCCCTCTAGATTTTATATTTTAGCTGGAAAATTTATAAAAGTTGGGGGTTTTGTTGTTTTTTTATTTCCGGTTCCTGTTGGAAACCATTTTTTTGTGGAAAACACAGCTTTTCCCATAAAGTGTTCTGAACTCTACCAAAGGAAAGCGCAATATAAGATCTATTATTCTTGTGGTGCGTTTGGGGTCAGGATGCATTCATTGGTCACGTAGCCTTACCCAGTGTGCTCTCCTGGAATGGGAGTGCTGATGGGAGAGGAGCCCTCAAGGACATGCTTTTGGGCTTTTTTGGTCTATTTGTTTTTTAAACATTTCTAACCTCTTCTTAAATGCAGGCTTCTGCTCCCTTTTTTCAACTGTTTCCAAAGGGAGGAATCCCAAATCCATTCCTCAAGACCTTTTTTTTTTTTTTTTTCTATGTGGAAGTACCACACACAGCTCTTATTACCCTCCTGTACCTCTCCCCCTCCCCACTCTTCATCCTCTCCCCCGGATTCCTCCCAAACACTTGGGTTTGGCTCGTTCCTGAAACCAGTTTGGTTTTCCTTCAAGAAGCCTTTCCGCAGCTCTTGTTGCAAACCACACATTAGAAAGGCAATGAGCTTCTCCAATCCTCTTTGCTCCTTGCTAGCTGTTGTGAATCCAGGAAAAGGAGAAAAAAAAATAATATCTGTCTTCAAGAATAACAAACATACTTTTTCATCTAGTTCTGCAGACAGGGGAAGCAAGATGTTCAGATCCTGAACCAGAAGTTCATCGGGTCAGGGTCCCTGAAATCCATAGCTTGATGGTGATTTGCAAGGAGCTGTGCGACTGAGGACCACAACGCTGAACTCTCTTACCTACCCTTTGGTGGATTGGCTGGCTGGTTTGGAGCAAAACCCACAACCTGGATGGGAATGTTTAGTTTCAAAGGGAACCTGGAGTCTAATTGTCCTTGGTTTTGGCTATGCTGTAAGCAAAGCCCTGGTGTGTGTCTTGCAGAAAGGGAGCAAACCCAAAGCTAGTCAGGGCTGATTTGGTTTATTTTGTTTAATTCATATGGACATAAAACAAGAGAAGAATAGTTTAAAAGTGAAGTGTCTGAGCAGAGAAGCAAGAATGTGATAAAGGAACGTGAATAGAGAGTAATTTTACAGCAGCTCGTGGTGATGGTTCAGTATGTGTTTGTACCCAGCTCTCAGATCTCGAGCCAGGACCTCTGTTTTCTCACTTGCCATCAGACTTGATGGGGAGTCGGGACTCTAAGTAAGATGCGAGGAGCTTTCTTGAGACTGCAGTAATGAAATCTAACTATTAATTAGATGTCTGGGTTTATAGATGGGTATGTATCAGTGCATTCATCTACAGAGAGGCAGACTGGAAGGCATGCAAAATGTGTGGGATCTGACTTTGGCTTTGAAGAGAATTCTGTAATTTAAAAAACACTGTAAACTTTACCAAGAAGCTAATCCCCTTCCTTACCCTCTCTCCTCCAGATTGCTTGAACAACATGAATCATTCCACCCTGTACACGTCAAAGAAAGGATTTTTCATGTTAAACATTAATTTTCTTCTTTTTTTTTCCTGGAACAAAATATTATCAAAATCGATTTATTCCCATGTGATATTTCCGTATCTTTTCCTGAAAAAGAATATTGCAGATTAAAGCCTCCCAGAAGCTCAACAGCTATCTAGATCCTGACAAAGTTTTGGCACTCTTCCTTGTTTTGTCACTGCTGCTGGTTAAAAAGCACTGATAAAACCAGCCAAACCATTGTCAGAGAGCGTTGTAGTGCCCCACTCTGCACCACTGCAAAAGACAAGCCTGTGCTGAAGACATCACTGACTCAAGCTTAAGTTCTTTTTTGGTACACACCAAATCCTTGAGATGTTCTTCAGGTTGTGGCGCTCCATGTTGACTTTCAAACACAGGTATTTTCAAGTGCTGCCCCTCCTTTCTCCTGTCTTTTTTCTTTTGTGGCTGATGTTTTATTGTTTACTCAGGGTTGCCTGTTTCTCCTTCCTCTGCCAAAATCCCTCGTCTTCCCACTTCACTGTGTGCATGCATAGCAGTATGTTGAAGTAAGACTTATATTATCTAATGACATTATGGCTCAGGCACGTTTGGTCTCCTGAAATCAAACTGTAACATCCATACAGTGTTCAAAGAGTGAGATATTTCAGCAGGGGGATTATCGGGACAGAGCTGGCTTGTCCTAGACACTGTCACCCTTTGAGATGGACCAGTGGGTTCAGCCTGCTGGCACGGTAACACGGATAGAGGGAGAGCTTTCCCTGTCTTACAGCATGATCAGTCATCCCACAGGGAAAAGTAGTTTTGAGGGCTGTGAAGCCCCATTGCTCCCTCTGTCCTGTGGGACTTTCCCACCCCATATTGCTTCCCACCTTGTTTCCAGCTCCTCCGTGGCTCTGGCCAGGACAGCTATTGCCCTGACCCCCCCCAACCTGGGTGATAAATGCTTGATAACAGTCATAAGCAGATAACTTTTGGGAGGGCGTGAGGAATGGTGTGAAGCCAAGGAGAGGAGATGAAATTATGATTTCAATAAAACACTCTAGAGCCCCCCTGCTGTTTGGAAATTTCTGTACATCCCAGAAAAATCCACCTAAATCTATTGTGGTTCTTCTTTTTTTTTTTTTTTTTTTTTTTTGTCCTGTCTCTTTACCTCCCTTACAATGACCTCCGTTTCCTTTGGAGTAAATGCATTTTGTACAATGAGTGATATTTTCTCTTCTACCCATCCTTTCCTCATTTTTCAGCCTGCCTTGGAATGCAGGATTAGACGTTGTAATGCGGCATTAGGAGCCGTAAAGGTTAATATCCTGCCTTCCAAAGTCACTCTTAGGCTCACAGGCTTTGATAATGAAAGAACCCTGTACCCCTCCCCTGCTTTCCCCCTCCTCCCCCCCCCAAAAAAAAGGATTTAGGAAACAGGTCAGAGTCTTGTCTTGTCGAGAAAGGGGGAGGGAAATAATAATAATGATAAATAAATTAAATAAAGACCAAGCCCTGTCCTGCCATACATAGGAGTCAGGAGCCCTTTTGCATTTGAGACACCCAGCAATTACTAGCTAATCCATTTGGCAAATGCAAGATGGTGCATAGATCAATTCTTCCCAGCCCAGTTTTTTTGTGTGGGGAATGTTTGCTGACTGAATTAAGGAACAAGCAAAGAAAATACCCTCGTTGTTTCCCTCAAGGCTGGACAAAGCCGCTGGCTCCTTGGGCTGTAGGCTCGGGAGATGGAGGCTGCTGAGCCTCTGGACGTCTGTGAAGGCTGGAGGAATAGCAGCGCTTTTGGGGAAAATTCCTGTCTGCACCTGGGTGCTGCGTTGGCCCCCTCCCTGTCAGGGGAAACTAATCCTCTGCGATTTCATCCGTCGTTGGCCACGGTTCAAGGCAGGCTTAAGGAGAAGGCAGGGGGGAGGAAGGAGACTGGAAAAGAGGAGGGTGGGAAAGCCTGAGATACCACACTGTTGAAGCCACCTTGCACTGTAACTCAGGGATTTGATTCTGGACAGCTCTGGACCAGCAAGGATAGGTGTTGGCATGGGGAGGTGAGGTTAATTTTCCTGTTCCTTCGGGATCCTGGGAAAGCTAAGGCTCTCCGAGCACCCCGGAGGGATGTGCGGTCCCATGCTTCCCTGCTGCTGATGGAGCTTATAGCACCCAAGGGTGGAATGGCTCCTTAGCCTTGTTCTGCTTATCCGTCCTCACTTCTGTAATGGAGCCCTCTCTCAGGACTGAGGACGACAGTTGCTTGTGCCCTTTGGAAAGCAAGATGCTTCATGCCCTTGTCTGAGCCACATGTTAAAATGAAGCAGGTTGAATTTGGAGTTAGCGTGCTGGTCTGAACCATAGGAAATACAGGTCCGAGTTCAGCTTTCTCCTTAAAGTCCAGAGTTGTCAAATAGATGCTTTTGGCGTGTTCTTGTTTCCTACCTGTAAAATTGAGAAATTACACATTTCTTTGTCTAAGGAGCTGGTCAGCTGAACCTTGCAGGAAGCCGAAGAGCTGCACAGGCCAGAAAGTAGGAAGGAGAGATGGCTATAGAATAAAAACTCTGCTTCATGATAAGTCTCAGAAATTGGACACTGACTCTGGTTTTCTCACCCAATCTGTTTTCCCAAGCACCAACCTACAGCTAACTTCTTGGGAAGCTTTTTCAGGCTCTGACGGGAAATTTTAGCCTGAACGTGACAGACTCTTAGGCAGTGTCTGTGTGGAAACCAAAGAGTTTTTCTGCAATGAAATGACATTTTCCCATTTCAAACAAATAATCAAGCAGCCCTTGGAAGCCAAGAGGTGTCCTACCAGCAAATTCCTAAACAACCCTATCTGAGTGGCAGACAGGAAAGAGCATTTACGGGTTAGATGAGCAGGATTGTCATGCTCTACTAAGAAGTTTTGATTCTGCCAGGTCAGAAAATTTTAAGGGGAAAATCTACAATAAATGATAATATCTCCAAAGCATAATAATAGTTCAGTCTGCTGTGGTTATTTCCTGAGTAATTTCATAAAATAAGAGCAGTCCTTACTCCTGCTCTGGACCAGATAGCCCTTGTGCCTGTTTGGTTATTTGAATTCCTATAATAGTCTCAGAAAGATAGCTCTAAATGATCCACATCTGTCCAAATATGTCCAGTAAAGTGTGGGAAGCAGTGTTTGGAAAAATCTTAAACTGATATTTCAGAATTTTTGCTTGTTTCTTTTCTTGGTTACAGCATTTTAGCATGGAGAATATTCCCTGAGATTATAATCAGCAACCTCAACACTCATTTCTAGAGCTGTGTAAGTGATAGATAAATCATCGGATAGATCAATTGACATACTTAAGTGCCTGATGTGTTAGCACTATGTCCCACAGCCTCCCATCTATCACTGCCCTGGGTTTTTGCGGAATATGTACATACATTTCTCCATGAGAAACAGTCCCCAGTAACCCTTAGTTACACGAGTCCTGTCCCAGCAGGCACCAGGACAGTTAGTTTTACACTAAAGGTGGGTTGAGTTGGAATATTTGAGAGGGTTTTTTTTTTTTCATTCTAAAATTTCCACAATCCTCATCAGGAATCTGCTAGAGGCTCCGCTCTGGGTATTAAAAATAAGTTAGCACCCAGCTCAGCAACTTCAGTAAGCTGCAATGATCTGGTGGGAGTGACAGCATTTCTCCTACCCAGCCATGGGAAGTGCCATAAAAAGTAGGGAGAGTTTGAAATGAAAATCCGTGATTGATGGTGCTCACGAGTGCCATATACCTAGAATTACTCCAGTGTTCATAAACTTAGGACATTCCACTCAACAGCTCAGAGGAAAGGTGTCCCTTTGACACCTTGGCTGTCCTCCAGCTTAAACTCCAGAAAGACCTCACACAGGGCCACAGAGAAGCCAAACGAACATGAAATAACCTGAGCCTGAGGCCATGGCATGTCAAGACCCGAAGGAATGACGGAATGGTTATTAGTCTGGGAGAATTACTTGTTTCCATGAACGTTGTGTACAGTGTACATTTGTGAGTTTGATGCTATTCGTAATGTGAGATTATAGTCCCGTGTTGATGGCTTGGAGACCTTAAACCCTCTGACTAGCCACAGGACTAACAGACCACAGCAAGAGCAAAGGAGCTCTGCTCCATCCTCCCCCACTGTGGCTAATTCACTCCTGCTGCAGGGGGACCTGAACTGCAGGCAAAAAAATCAGGTTGTTTTTCTTAGTTTGCTCTGCTATTGCCTGTCTACTTGGGTTCCCTGGCAAGGGCACTAGACAAATCCTGTCAGGGTTACTAATGGGGCTACTAGTAACTAAAAAGTTATTACTTATCTACAGAGAGCAGAAGTTTTCCCCATATACTTCATCTATCTAGGTCCTGGAGTTGACATAAGACCTGATGTAGGTTATTGACTGGTTTTCTCCTTGAGAATTTACTCGCTCATTTGACAGGGCTACTGAAGACAAGTACAAATAGTTTCAGCTGTGCTGGACCAAAGTGAGTCCTGAAAAGGAAGAAAACAGAATGCACCATGTTTTGTCTTTGCAGCAAATTTTGCAGTGTTTTTTTCTGAACACGGCTCATATATTTTAAGGAGACGTTTGTGAATCTGGAATTGATTCTCGTAAAACTGCAGCATATAGGGATTTTATAGGAGTGTAAAGAAGATGAGAGGGTATAGTGAATGTATTATAAGAGGGTATAGTGAATGTATTGGGGCGTTAGCAGCACCAGGAGATCTTAGGAAAGGATGACGTTGTGCAGCACATCCTGGAGATGATGGATACATTTTGTCTGGGATGATTTTAGGGATGGAATGTTTGTATTTAAAGAGAAAGGGTATGGAAAGATCCTGAAGGGAGATGGAAAGGAGGGCCAAAATGAAATGTCCAAGAATGTGAGCAGAAATGGCTCATCAGGCACAGCTTCTACCAAGGGCCTCTTCTGCTCCAAGCTCCATATATATCTTTGCTATTACTGCAATTCCCAAGTGCAGCTAAGTGTATCAGCACACATAGCACAAAGCAATCGAACGAAGTAAGTTACGGCATTCTCTGATCACTTTCCGTGGAACTTACCACAAGCCTAGCAGTGTCATTATGGAAAGAGTGAGGTGAAACCTTTGCTTTCATCCCAATTGGTCCCACGCTTCCCATAAACTGTGGAATTTAAGAACCGAGTCTCAAGAACCAGCTCTAAGTCTAGCTTAGACTTTCTTTTGGATTTGTCATTTTGCTCCTTTGTTATATTTTTGTTCCAGCCCACTAGACAACCAGAAAGGATCACCTTTAGGTTTTTTTGCACAGCTCCAGAGGACTGTACATTGGATAAACTGGCTTGATCACACATGCAGTGCCAGTGAGCTGGGAACCCCACTGGGGATTCAAGGGTTGGATCTGGGCACCAAGACAGTTCTCTCTAACCTGCTGCATTTGCCTTGGAGAGATGGCTGTGAAGGCAATGCATGGAGTCCAGCAGCTAAATATGTTCTATCATTTCTCTGGATTATCACTGGCTAGAAAATAAAGGTCAGCATTTGCTGTTATCCCATCTGTAGAGCTTCTGAGAAAGGGTCCCAATACTGACATCCAACCTGTACCACCTAAGAAGTTGGATCCACTTGTCTTATGGAAAACTAGTGTAAAATACCCCTCTCCTATTTCTTCTAGATGGCTAGTTTGAGAGCAGTCTATTTTGGCTGCGGTGGCCAAAGGCTCTAGTGTGTTAGCTGTGACTGACGTCAGATGAATTTGTGGTCTCAGCCCATTTCTCAGTGCACTGTGTCATCCTCAGCAGCTGGCACTAATTGTCCGGGTAGTCAGCAGAGAAGCCAAACCTTGCTCTGTGTAGGGGGTTAATTAACGGTCTTTGCAAAGGAAGATGCAGTGGTTGGGAAGTGGGAAGAGGTATGATGCTCTGACCCTGATTAAGTGTGGGTTTGTGGATAAAGCCATCTCCATTTCTGAACCTCTAGGAAAACCAAAGCAAACCAAATAAAACAAAGCAAAGATAATCATAGAATCATAGAATCATTTAGGTTGGAAAAGACCCTTAAGATCATCCAGTCCAACCATTAACCTAACACTGCCAAGTCCACCACTAAACCATGTCCCTAAGTGCGGCATCTACCCATCTTTTAAATGCCTCCAGGGATGGTGACTCAACCCCTTCCCTGGGCAGCCTGTTCCAATGCATAATAACCCTTTCAGAGAAGAATTCGTTTCTTAATATCCAATCTAAACCTCAGCTGGTGCAACTTGAGGCCATTTCCTCTTGTCCTATTGCTTGTTACTTGGGAGAAGAGACCGACCTCCACCTCACTACACCCTCCTTTCAGGTAGTTGTAGGGAGCGATCAGGTCTCCCCTCAGCCTCCTTTTCTCCAGACTAAACAACCCCAGTTCCCTCAACCGCTCCTCATCAGACTTGTGCTCCAGGCCCCTCGCCAACTTGGCTGCCCTTCTCTGGACACGCTCCAGCACCTCAATGTCTTTCTTGTAGTGAGGGACCCAAAACTGAACACAGGACTCGAGGTGCAGCCTCACCAGTGCCCAGTACAGGGGGACGATCACCTCCCTGCTCCTGCTGGCCACACAATTTCTGATACAGGCCAGGATGCTTTTGGCCTTCGGCCCATCGATCCAGCCTATCCAGATCCCTCTGTAGAGCCTTCCCACCCTTGAGCAGATCAACACTCCCACCCAACTTGGTGTCATCTGCAAACTTACTGAGGTACTCGATCCCCTCATGCACGTCATTGATAAAGATATTAAATAGAACTTGCCCCAATACTGAGCCCTGCGGAACACCACTTGTGACTGGCCACCAACCAGATTTAACTCCATTCACCACAACGCTTTGGCCCCAGCCATCCAACTGGTTTTTTACTCAGAGAAGAGTACAGCCATGCAAGCCGTGAGCAGCCAGTTTCTCCAGGGGAATGCTGTGGGAAACCATGGGGAAAGTCATTGCTTTAAAAAAGAAAATAATCTCTGTAAGAAAAATTAGTAGAATGCAAAATTTACCATTAGAATCTGAAAATGCTTCCTGAGATAAGGTGGTCACTAATCCAGAACCAGCAGAAACTGAATTTCTGCTTTTCTGTCAGTCCTCAGCTCAACTTGTGTGTTATATCCATTGATGCCCACGGACACTCAGTACTTATGTGAAGCTCAGTGCAGTCAATGAGCAGTTCTCCAGATATGTCAAAGACCATGGAGGTGGAGAGCCATCTACGGCTTAGGATCCCCAGGCAAGAAGAGCTCCTTGGGTGTGTGCTCCTTAAGGCTTTAAGGGGACCTGAGAATCAACACAAAGAATGGAAAAAGAGGTTTATTGTCTTGTGCTGTCTTTTTATACCTACATCAGTGCCTAAGTACCTTTCTTTTCCCCTTGTCCCATCCCCATTTATCGACCAACCCAGACATGTGACAGTTTTGTCACAACTTTGATAGTTAACTGGAGCAAGAGGGGCCAACGTCTGCTTTTGAAAAGAATTCTCCAAACTGCTCAGGTCACCTAGGAGCCAAAGGGTGATCTGGTGCAAGTCTAAGAGTCCTGGGCCAAATTAAACACTGGTACAGCAAGGATGGAGTAGGGATCTACCCGCCTGGACGTCATGCTGAGAGGTGGCCAGCAGCTTCTGATTCCTTCCTTGACTCTTCCACTGACCTTCCACCCTAACGATGGGGTGGCTGGGGAGAGGTGGAACATAGCTGTTCAAGCCCTGTTTTGGTTCTCAGCCCAGCCTGGGGTAAGTCTTTTGTCATCAGCAAGATTTGCCCTAGATTTTCCCCCCAAAAGAGCTGAGATTAGGTTTTAGCCCCTGCTTCCTTGGATGGGTGATGTAGTTCACAGCTGATAGGCTCAGGCCAATCCCAGATTGAAGTCAGTTATTAGGGCAACCACAAGATTTAGATGACCTGTCTGCATTGCATTCATCTTGGAGGGCTTTGTACTCCTCAACCTACCACCTTGTAAAGGCGGAAGTTGGGAACATCTTTTCTTTGGCCCAGATTTTCCCAGGGGCTTTTCCGTGGTTAAATTAGAAGTAAACATTAGTAATATTCCCGCACATCCATTTATAATTTGGTTTACAATGAAGATGAAGGATTTAGTGCACTGGAGAGATTTTTAGCTTCTCAAACTGGCACCGCATCCTTCTGACAAGTCAGTTGTCTTGCCTCAGTTTCCCCAACGTGAAAAAAAAGGCTTGCACTGTCATCCTCGTTTTGTAATATCGTCCGTGGCTTTAAAGGTCTTTGCTTTACTGCCCTTAGCAGCTTGCATTGTGTGGCAGAGGGCACAAAGTGCTTTAGCACCTCAGCGCTCCACACTTCATAGTGACAAACACATCTAGCAAGTTGGGCAAGAGCACTAAAAGGCCAGCAGTTTAGCTGATTCCTCTCCCATCCTTTCAGATTTCAGGAATTATTGGTCTGCTGTTAAGCACTTTTATAATAAGCCTGCTCCGCTGGTTGCCAAAGGCTTCCAGCCAGTGATTTCCAATGAAAGGAGAGGAGACAGTTTGACTAGGAAGGTCAAAATCAAACCCAGGACTCAGTCCAAAATAGAATCATATCTATTTTGAGAATTTGATTTCTAGTTTTAATTAAGGAAATCTTTGGATCGTCAAGCAGCCCTGTGGCTTTGTAGCAAGTACAGGAGGCTCTTGATTCATGGGTTGGAGACCTGACCCCGTCCTCTGTGGCACGGTGGTGGGATGGGGATTCTTTCAGCGAGAAGTCATCTGCACTTCCCGGGGGAGCTGGTTTTATGGGCTGGCTCTGACCACCAGCGGTTGACTGGGAGGACAAGGGTTTCTGGGATGGTGTCAGGAGGGGGAGGTTGACAAGCCCGCTGCGACTTGCACGGGGAGAGGAAAGTGATTTGTCAGAGCTTTAGCAGAAGGGATAGATGATAGGGATCCTTTGTGCCGTTAAATACCAGCCGGGCTTTGCCTCAAAGGGGGAGGTATTCCACTTGGGAGGGAACCCAACGGCATTAGTAACGTCGTATGACAGTATACACAAATCATCTGCTCCTGGTATGAATGGTCCTGCAACCCTTGACAGCGAGTTGCTGCTGTATTTGGAAACGGCCTTACTCATGCCTCCGGGATGCAGATGATACAACTCCTGGCTCCTCTGTCACCCCGTATCCTCACGCTGCAGAGGGCCAGAGGCCAGGACCGCGCCGTGCCGCTGCCGTCTGGGGACGGTCTAAGTGACAAGCGGGCACACGGAGCGGCTGGGGATACGAGGGTGGAGGGAGGCTGGAGCTCCGCGCTGGGGCTGCTGTGCCTGTGCCAGCTGTGGCTGGGGTGGAGGCAGGGGGCAGCCAGATGTTGCTCTGCTCGGGAACGCACCCCTCCTTTCCCTCCAGATGTTCCTGCTCACCGGCACGGACAAACCCAGCCCTTACCCTCCGGACGGATCAATATTCCCCGACCCCAATACGCAGTTCCCAGGGCCCCTTTGCCAGGGTGGCAATCGGGAAATTAGCTGGGTGGATGTTTTCCTTAATAATTAAGATATATATGTATAATAACATGATCAGGTCTCATATAATGAGCTCAGATTTTTTCCCCCTTATTCTTGCTTTCCAGGGAACGCTGGCAGGTTTGGCTTTGTGCATCATACCACAAAAATCTCACTCCTCCAGAAGAGGGCTAATACACGAAGGAGCTTTCTACCAAGCTGATGTATCACACATGCTTTATGTATCAGCTTGGATTTCTTTAGTCCAGACAAAAGGATCAAAGGCAGGGAGGGGCAGGGGTTTGGGGGAGCTTTAATTCTTGCAGACGTGGAGAGCAGGGCAGCGTAGCATGGCTAGAAAGGCTCAGGCATAGCCAAATGTAAGAAATGGTATTTATGACCTGTGCTTAGAAATTGCCTCTGAAGCTTGTAGAGCAGTTGGTATCACTTTCAGCTGACGCTCCTACAACTGAAACACATACAGCACAGGCAGGAGCAGGAAATACAAATTATGGACAAAGGTTTGGTGGATGCAGGACCAGGAAATATGTGTTGTGTAGTCCAGGTTGCCTTTTTACAGATTTATGTCATACTGCCTACATGAAGCTGAGGCAGGTATTAATCCCAAGGCTGAAATGCTGATGGGGATGGGAGTAAATTTAAATGTCTTCAGGTAAATTGTTATTCAAAAGGACACTATTATAGGCTCTGCCAGAGGTTTCCACCTTTCAACTGGTAAACCTCTGGGATCCTGCCATTCTTCTCCAGCTCTGAGGGTGTCTACAGTCACACTCTTGACTTGGAGAAGTTACCTGTGAAGGAACACCAGTGCTATATATTTAACAGCAATAGAAAGAGGGATGACTGAAGGAGGAGCTACCCAATAGCAGTAATTTAAAATTTATTGCAAATCCCAAATGTTTGAGGGTTTTTTCCAGACATGATTTACAAGGTTTTCTATGCTTACTAAATACTTGTTAAGAAACTGCACGGTGCCTTGTCTTTGAGTTTTGACTAGGAATCATTAACACCCACTCAGTAGGGTTTCGCATACCAAGCCCTGGATTTTAAGCCACTTTAATATATTCAGGAGAGTCTAGGAAAGAACAGACCTGCAGCCTGCTGTCAGCTAAGCTGGTGGCAAATGGACACTATCCTAGAGACACACATGCCCATCTCCTGGAACTGTCCTCCAGTGAGGAAAGACTTCTCCCTGGCCTCTCAGAAAACCAAAGAAACAGCTTTTTATGGTGAGGTATGGTGTGAGGATGAAAGATTCAGCAATGCACAGAGTGGCCCCAAGCTAGCAATGATGTGACAATGTCATCAGGATTTGGAACAAGGCACTTTATTTCCTTTCAGTGCGGTTGATTAGGAGCATCCCTCCTACCCACAAAGTGGCCAGTAGGGTCTTAGATTGGAGTCAGTACCTTTGCATATATTTGTATAGCAAAGGGCTATATAGGATGGATGCAATAACTCACCCCCAGTGTTAGCTCAGGCCTCTCTGGAATGTTTTTCCCTGGTTGGTATAGGCACCCCCACCTCCAAAATTGCCACCAAATTGGTCAAAATGGATGGCCCAAAGGTGGAAAGCCTGGACTAAGTCATGGCCAGCCTTCAGTGGGGACCTGTCCTGCCATATGCTGAGCAGTACTCAAGGACACCCTACAGAAAGTCACAGGGCTGATGGGGGGGGCTGTATTGTGGCCTTTCGTGTCAGGATCTATTCATTCCCTGGCCCTGAGAGCAATAGTCTCTTTCCATGCCAAATGGGCACATTCTCCCTTGCTGAGCCACCTTTGATCTAGACAGGATAAGAAGTGAGAGCATATGTCTGGAAAAATCCTGCAGATCTCTTGACCTTTGGGTTGTAGGGTTGGCTGCTGGCTTCTGCTGCAGAGCTGCCTCCTCCTCGTCCATCCCCTCACACAACAGATATATATATACATATATATATATACAGCTTTCGCATGTACCAGCTTTTACTGATGACATGAGGCTCGCTGGAGCCCAAACGAGACTTGCCAAGTCCAAGAAGACAAAGCCAGACTTGTGTTTAGTGGTGTGGAAAGAGGGGCGGGAGGTCCTGCTCCACCTCATCCCCATCAGCCCAACACAGGTTTTACTGTTCCTTGATGATATATTTTCATTGCAGGAATAGCTGGAGAGCGCGGCGCACATTTTTGTTCGCTCTGCCACTGCCTGGGTTGGCAGGAGGTGTTGCTAAGCAGTCATTGTGAGTGTTTGTATACACTCGGCACCAAGTTACAGTGAAAATTTGGGAAAGACCCACCCTGGAGGTGACTTTCTCACCACCACAAGGTGACTCCCAGAGCAGTTTTCCGCTGGTGTGGGGAAATTGTCACTCTTTGCAAACATTGATCTGATTTTTTTTTTAAACAGTGCCAAAATTTTTGTTGTTCTTATAGCCTACCGTATAATGGAAAGCTGATACGATATCAGCAGGGGTAGTGGGAGCCCTGATTGGAGTAAAAGAGGGAAGGAGCCACGCTATCGAGTGCTACAACATCATTACACAAATTCATTTACGGCATCACCCAGGGACAGGGAGTGTGCCTGGAGTAACTTTATCCCTACCATTTATTTGGACATTGGGAGTGGATGCAAACATAGCACCTCTCTCGGGTGCTTTCAGGATGGAAGAAACCAAACACCCCCCGCTCCCCCAAATCTGACTCAACTGTTGCTTTGCAGGGGTGTCTCACCAGATCATGCAAATCGTAATACCACTGCCTTTAGAGGTTTACTGAGGTCTGAACTGGGAGATGGGAAGGGATTCTTACAACAGAGGCTCCTGGACCCACGACAGGACTGAGTGTGAGAGCAGTTCAAGGGAAGTCTTAACCAGCGGGAGGCCAGAACAACAGTCCTGGTGCTGTATCCTGATCTTGCTTCAGTGGATTTACAGCTGGTTCCTTTCCTGGAATGAAAAGATTAGAATCGCTGGAGCTGCGTGTGCGTCTTCCAGCAAGGAGAACTAGGTATGCAGCAGCTGTAAAAATAAAGAGCCCTCTCAGACCATCGTAGTAAAAAGGTTTGGAAACCGTTGAAAGTGGGGTGGGGTGGGAAAATCCTCAAATTTCCTACCTTTTTTTTTTTTTGTGTGTGTTCTGAATTTCAGCATGTCAGTTTTGAACTTGGTTTGAAAGAAAAGAAAGAAATTTACATGAAATTGGAGGGGAGCCTTAAGATTAAAAAAAAAAGGTTTCAAAACTTCCTCGAAAACTCAAAGAAATTCTGTTTGGTTTTGCCTCGTTTGTCCCATTGCTGCCTTTCCCAAAAGCACTGCTGATATTGGAGAGTCCATCTACAAGAAATCAAGGATACAAAACCTGATGAGAGGCATTTCAGAGCAACTTGACAAGACTAGACTGTGTGCTTAATTACGCGGTTAGTTCAGCTTGTATTCATGCTTTGGGACTTCGGGTGGAGACCTATAGGAATCAAGAAGGGAGCTGCAGGTATATACCTGCAGGTGACCAGAAATTTGCCCGTAACACTGAACTTGTGATTTCCACTGAAGTATCAATTACTGAGGGAAACAGAGCAGAAGACAAATAAGAAAAATAGTGGCTTAACTGAGTCTAGCAAAAGATTGTGTTAAGAACTGGAAAAGTGAATCTCATCTGTTTCTCCTGATAAAACTGTGCATAAAATGGATTGAACAGAATAGCAAGTGGTCATTCTGCTTTTCAGTGCATGTTGCTGCAAAACTTCTTATTTGCTTCACTATCCTGGAGATCTCATGAAAGCTGAAGTTTAACACAATGCTTGACTGAAATTAGATTGGGAAAACCCTCCTTTTTTTGCTCTCTCTTTTCTCTGACCTCACCTGGAGTATGAGACCTGTTCAGAGGAGCTTTCATCTCACAGAGATGGCATTGGTGAGAGGTTGCGGGGTGAGCTGTAATACCCCTTTTTCTTTCTCTTCTACATGGTTCTGGACAACTGGTAACCCAGTCCCACCACAGACTTTCCTCCTAGCCCTGACCTGGCTGCAGATCCCCTCTTCTGACACTCCCATGGGCAGGAGGACAAGCACTGTCTGGGGCTGTTCACAGCCCATGGTGCAGGTACCATTAGCTCAAGGGAATGGGATGGTGCCTCGGTAGCACTGCCAAGCCATGTAGGTTCGCTCAGGATAACGACACCACTAAGTTCTTTCGATGATGTCAGTCATTAGTAGGGTGCTTTGTCTGGTGGAAGAAGGCTTGATGTTTGTGGATGTGAAAGCCCTCCACCTAACTGCAAATGCTTAATTCCTAGCTTCTGGGTTCTCTCGTCTGTCTCTGATACCAAAACCAGGCTGGAACTACAAGGAAAATAGGATGGACTGAAAATGGCTGCTTCCCAGAGACCATTTTATTATGGAAATATACCACTTGCCTATCAATAAGTTAAATCTGTTAATGTCTTTACTCACTGAATTGAAACTGTTAATTGCAAACTTATTGGCTCATTTATTATGTCTAATTTTGGGTCCCTTGATCTTCACCTACTTCTTCGTTTGCCTCCAGGTATGCCCCTGAGCTCAGGTGGCCACGGTCTGTCCTTCCAGAAAGGTGCCCGTCGGTTCTCAGCCCTGCGAGGCTCCTCTTGGGCAGGAGGGCATTGCATGTTACACATTTGGTTCCTCTCATCTTTGTTCTATTTGTTTTCTGGACACGGAGACTGCTATCCTGGCTCAAACTATAGATCCAGAACTTGTTCTGACTCTCAAGCTGTGGCAAGTGCCATCCGCTACAGGAAAAAGCACAAAAACCTCCTAATCAACAATTATGGAAAGCTGCCCTTGGAAAGTTTCTTCCTGACTTGTGTTAGCAAGAAATTAGTTTATTCTGAGAGTTTCCCTTCCCTCCCAAAAGTACATGTTAAAATTCCCTATTAATCTTCTTACAAGGTCATTATTGATCAATATATATTTTGAATACTTAAGGGCAACACTAGGATTTGCAGAATTATTTGTTGTGTAAAGACTTTTCTTCCCCCTTAATAACTTTTCACAGCCCCTCACAGAATTTGTTGAGCAACCGCTGAGATTAGAGGCTGTTTTGGACTTGGTCCTAGAAAACAAGCCAAGTACGATAAATAAAATAAAACATCTGGAGGTCTAGCCATCAGAATATCATCAGATATCCACTGATTCTGAGGGAATGTTATGTATGAAAGGTAATAATCTCAAGTATTGGGCTTTTCATAAAACATAACTCTCTGAAAGAATGTAGAACGAGACAAAAAATAATGTTGATCCGAGTTGATTGTCTAGAAAATTTACTATGGAAAATCATGAGCTCTGTAATGAATAGTTGGATCGCTTTAACTAGCGTCTGTGCCAATAAAATCTAAACATATATTTAAAAAACAAAGATAACAGAAGTCAATCTTGCTAGGCAGAGATGCAAGGAACAATGCGAAGGGTAAACACTGTTGAAAAGGGAAAAAAGGCAAATAAGGTTCTAATTAGTGGGAGGGACTGAATAGATTACACAGAGAAGATAAAAGCAAGGAAACCTAATTGGAAACACAGCAATGTAGTATCAAACAATCCAAAATATGTTATCTAGTACAAACGGGTTTTCAGCTCTTTCCACAGGCAAGTGGTGAGTAAAAAGGTTGATGCTCTTGGGGTTGGGAGACAGGAAGCAGAGAGAAGAAAAAATGTTAGTCACGACTAAAATGCCCACTTCCCAAATTGAGTAATAGGCACATGCAACCCTTCCCCCATGGTGAAGACTGCAATTTCACTCTCAGCCCTCATGGAAGCGCGTGAGCACAGCCCGATATTAAATGTTCAAGGGGTTCATCAAAGACCTGCTGTTCCTTCATGTTTTTCAGTGCTGGTGGAAATAATAGAAACCTAATCAGCCTGACCACTGATGCCATGTCATCCCTCTGCGGTGGCCCATGTAGAAAGAGTACTTCTCTGAATTTGGCCGACCCACTGAAGATACTAACTGTAGTATTTGTAGTGTGGAAGCAGGTAGCATCGCTGGGTCCTCTCACTCCCTAGCCAGAAAATGGTGTGGTAGGTGCTTCTTACAGGGCTAAAGTGGTTGGAGAAAGACCTTATGTTCAATCAGGCACGGTGTGTATGAACAGACACCTAATAAAGGGCTTTGATGCTCCTTTTGGGAGTCAACTCTAAATCCAGATTCTGAGGAAGGATGGACAACTAAAGGAGCAGGAAATCACTCTCCTGAGTTTATGGTGCCTGTGTCTGTCGTACAGGTTTCAGCTGGGGTCAGGAACATGATGGAATATGACCATTTGTTCTCCATGTGCAAGCATCCTTACTAAAAAAAAAAAACAAATCGGCAATCCTCAGTGCTATGTGGAATCACCCTCCTTGGTGTCCTTGTCGTTAGTGTCAGAATTAAATGCACAAGAAAAGTGGCCCATTTTTCCTCAAACTCTTTGTATTTGAAGACAAGGGAAGAGGTTAGATCTACGAAAACACTCTGTGGTTAATAGCCTACTGGCTGTTTTCATCACTTTCTGGCTCCATGGGTTATGATTTTCTTGAACTGATGCCCCAGGTTTGACTTTCAATACATCGAGAGTGAGCACTTGTTAGTGAGATGTTGGTTGTACGGGGTTTAGCAGTCCCTGTGGGTGAGCTGCCTGGCTGGGTGCCCGAGTCACGCAGCAGCGGTTTCTGGTCTTTGAAGTGACATGCACCGCTTTTGCAAGTTGCTTTGTAAAAGGAAGATCACTTTTGCGAATGGCTTTCTGCAGCATTGACTTAGATGCCGGGCATCGCTCAGCAAATTCACCCCTTGCAGAGAACGCAAGGGTGCCTCGCTGCAATTGTATAGATTTGGCTTCTCCCTTTCCAACCAGCAGACTACCAGGCAGTGCCAACTCCTCTAGAATTTAAAACACAGGCATATTTGTGGTCATTCCTACTTCTTATTTTGTAGGGCTTTGCTCAGCAGTACTTGGAACATGTTGGCCTCATAGATTTCTGGCAGAAGACTGTAGTGCTGCGATCCCTTCTATGAATTAAGTGTCTGTCTGTCTGTCTATCTATCCAGCTGTCAATCTATTCTATCTCTGCTCTAAGCAAGCTTAGTTGTGCCTGGGGTGGGAAATCTGCCTTTCCTTCTCAGGGATCAGCATGCAAAGACCCATCCCCTCTCTCAGAAGCAGCTGCCCTGGTTTCTAGATTTTGCTGTTTATTTTAGTAAACTAGACCACGGGACCATCTTTGCTGTTAAGTCCCCTTCAACCTGCTGCCATAGACAGCTTATTTTGCCTCCGGATAGAAGCTGCCTTGCATTTTTGATCTTTTAAAAAGGAAAATATATTAAAAAAATCAAACTTGTCCTTTTCCTCTGCTGTGCTATTCCTAGCAAAAGTGTCATGAATGCTTTTTGCTTCTTCCCCCCTCTTCCTTTTTTTTTCTAAATCTTGATGAGTGAACAGATATAAAAAGAGGACAGTTCTAGCCTTCCCCAGTAACTAGTATTTTTAAGGGTCAGTGCATAATTAAAACTTCCCAGCACTGCTCACAGCACCTTTGGTGTTGTAAAGAGATCACACACCTCTGTTTAACAAGGTGCAAATAAATTTTCACAGCCTTGACTGCTTGCCCCGTGAGCCTGACGGCACTAAGTGACCGGACCACTCAAGTACCGACCAAGAAAGCGAGAGGTCAACAGTGAAATATCTCTCTAAATAAGGACAGGAAAGATGCCTTCAGAAAATGAATGCTGTCTCGTCTTAGCATGTGGTAAACTTTTGAGGTTATTGCTAGTGGCCAAATATAAAATGCAGGTCTACCATATGTTCTCTTGATAAATTTTAAGCAGGGGACCATGCTGCGGTTGAGGTTTGCATCTCAGATATGGAGTGATAGAGTAGGAGAAAAATTTGGCACAGCAGCCAAAGGTCAGGAACGGCGGTGCAGACACAAGTGGAAAGTTTTGGGGCAGGACAAAGGTTATGAAGTTAGCAATGGGAGCAGACAGCCGCGGTCGCAAGACTCAAATGCAGCGATTGGGGTGACTCATTCACGCACAGTTGTTCCTCGCAGGAACCGGGATGGGGTTTGTCCCCTCGGGGTTCAGTCTTGCCAAGCTGAGCCTTGCTGGATTCCTGATGGGAGCTTGCTTGGTTTGACAGGCTCCCTGCCAAAATCACTGCATGTGTGAGCCTCAGTCTCCTGGGGTGATGGTCTCCCTTCTCTCCCCGCTTCCAAGAAACCTTTCCCATGAAAGCCATACCGTATCACAGGCAAATTCAGGTCAGAGGAGACTGCGGGTCACCTTGTCCAACCTCTTGCTCAAAGCAGGGTCAGAGACGAGGACAACCCGCTGCTAGTGAGTGAGATGAGGTCTCACCTTAAGCTTAGTGCTTGGGAAAGGGTGATGAACCTTCTTTAGAAACTGACATGAAGGAGAACCTTTCATGAATCAAGCGGGATGGCATTTTGCTTTTCATCCCCAGCCCTGTGACAAACAACAACTGCAATCTGGCAGCATGCCTGTTCTGGCCAGCAGACCCTTTCGACCACTGAAAAAGCCACTGATTTCAAAATGACCCAAAGTCGTGAAGAACAGCCCTTGTTGCTCTGGTTTCAGGGATTTATCTGAATTGGGTATCATTCCTCGTTTACAGAGAATCAAATAAAAAGATGGACCTCTACAAGCAGAATGAAAGGTCTAGAGCTAAATTAGAGTCAAGGAACAAAGAGTTAGCACTGAAGACAACACTGCTTAAGCCTGGCTGCTATAGAAAGTATTTTCAAGGTCTCTACTGCCACTGCATTGTGTTTTATGGCTTGTAACCTTTCAGTGCACCATCTGAAGTGTGGCAGTGCCGATATCCTCATTCTGCAAGTTGAAACTGGGGGTGGTACAAAGGAAAGAGTAGTATTCATTTCCGTCAATATTAGCCATCTAAAATTTGAGAGCTTGTCTAAGTTGGTCTTTTCTACTTTTTCTGGAGTAGCTGAAGCTAGATATGCATATTTAGAGGGCAAATTAACTGATTTCAGAGGAACCTGTCTTAAATGAATCCTTGTCAGAGGATCATTATTAGAAACGAAATGGAAGTGGGGTGATGCAAAGTGAGCTAAATACTTTGTTTCAGAATATTGCCTCTGATTTGAAAGAACTGCTTTGCTTGGAATTCCTTTTTCAACTTTAAAGAAGTAATGCATAATGCAATAACAACTACATAAAACTCCAAATTGGTTTATTAATCCTTGGACACTCTAGATTCTGATATAACCCCATTTTGCCATAAAAAAAACCTTTGAAGCCAGCACTTTCTGTTCACTGCTCTTGATCACAGGCTTCTTTCTTGCTGCGGGCAGATGAGACTGCAGAACTGTTTACCAGGCTTAGCATGATGGGTGCCCTTAACGACTTCTGCTCAGTGATTTTTCTAACATCCTTAACTCTGCTTGATGTCCTGATCTGGTTGTACCACGTCTACAAAGCTGCCACATCTTCAGGATGAGTTTGCAGACAGCTCCTCTAAAGATTTCTCTAAAGCTGAATTATCAGCTGGTTTTCATCTCATCTAGCTTTTTTATTCTTCTTATTATTAGTCTTTTTTTTTCCCCTGTGCTTTTGTTTAGATCCAGAAAAATCAATAAATATCCCAGCAAAAAGCATTCCTGGAAGGTTAGGGTGCATGGAGCCACATTAGCCATTAAAAGTGTCTGCAGGGCACAGTTCCCAGTCAGTAGACGTGGGGGTGGGATTTCTCTCATTTTAATATCAGATGTCTGCAAATTATTTAAGTCTGTGTTAGTCACTCAATTCTCCCATTATAGTGAAGGCAGCCTCCAGACACCCATTCACTCCCTGGCCTCCAGGTTCAATTTCATTAAAGGCTTCTATAATCCTGTTTAAAAGAAAAAAAGCAAAACAAACAAACAACCCCCCAAATGGGTCTTCCTTTGCATCAGGACAGGTAGAATTTGAAGACTGCCAGACAGTACTGTCTCTGAGTCTCTCGGGGATTTTGTAAGTCTATTTTACTTCCAGCTGCTCTCTCCTCTCATAGGTTTTTCTCACCAGAGACTCTCTTAACCCCAATCCATTGCAGCTGACTTAAACCCCTGCAAGTCAAGTAAAGAGCAGCTAAATTTTCAGCAAAGTAGGGTCAGTTCCGATTTCATTCAAAATGTAAAGCCAGGTGCTTTAAATGCACTTTGCAAGAGAGGGTTAAGTTACAATAATAAACTTACTTGCACTGGCACTAGCTCGCCTAGAAGGAGAAAAAGAAAAATTATGCTCATCCAATTCTATACAGTTTGGCAGGAGATGGGAAAAGCAGAGCAGGGTTTCTAGGAAAGTGCAAGGAAAGTCACTGCTTAGAAAGCTGATCTGGTGAATTTTGCTTTTTTAATTTTTTTTTTCCTGGATTCTCACAAAACCACAGAGGCCAGGAGGGATTTACTTCAGTGTCTGCCACAGTGCACGGTAATGAACACTGGTCCAAAAAGAAGCTTTTTACAGATGATGTTATATGTGCTGAGCATTTCTGTGGCCCTGTTCAATTAGATGAGAAAGAAAGTCCTGAAGCGCAAAGAGCACCAAAAATGCCCTTATAAGCTTCAGCCATGTAGAAAGCCAGACTGCAGTTTGTGCATATCCCTATCTATACTGGTAGTGAAACATATATTTAAGTTATGACCTTAAAATGAGAGTCAAGCCTCTCCATATCCCTTGTTAGTTAGTCAGAAGTTGGACAGGACCAGCTCCGCTTGATTTGGAGGTGTGAAACCCGTCCTGTTCCCCTTTGCTTCTCAGGCTTTTCTGTTCCTGCAATGTGTCTGGACCTTGTCCTGGTCCTGGTTATCCAGAAGCACTCATCCAGTTCCCTGCTCCTGCTTGCCAAAGGGGTTTGGTGCACACTAGTAAAGAGAGCTGGGTCCTGGTGGGGTTTTGCTTCGCTTTCCTGAGGGCTGGCTGATGAGGCGGTGACTTCTCCCCTGGTGCAGGCATCTACAAACTGTGGTCCTCTGGAATGGGTGAAAGCAAAAGGGACGAGGATTTCTTGAGCTTTTCTCCTTCATGACCCCATCAGCCAAATGGGAACTCATGGAGAATTCATTTATGGAAATTTGATATTTAGAAGTAAGTACAACACAAATGGAAAAAGTAAATGCTGATATTCAAAATTAAAGGTTGCTTTACAGAAAAGTAAAATGTGATGGGTGTTTTAGGGATGAAAAACCCTCTGTAACTCCAGTTCGGTAACAAGGTAGAAAGAAAGCTTTGGGGAGACTGTCAATGAAACTTCCTCATGAGCACAGGTTCAGGGCTTTAGGAGCACTGCGGTGGAATGGAGACTTTCTCTCACTATGTCATCACTAATATAAAAGGCTAGGATAGTATTACTATTAACTTATATAATTTGTATTAGATAAGCACGTATATCTACTGCTAAAATAACATTCTTTTATCTGATATAAGAGAAAACATATACTTCTTTGCTGCTTTGAACAAGCTGGCTTTCTGATCTCTGCCAGGGAAATACTCACTTAATATTTTCCTTAAAGATGTATTTGCTGGTCAATGACTTCTTTCATTTAATTTAAATTTTATATTTTATTTTATTTAACAATTTTATCTAAAGTTTCCTACTACCATATCTAAAGCAAGTCTAAGCATACACATCTGTTATTTTTATTCATGTTCTGATTGCTTTCTTGCATTATTTTCAATGAATTTTTACACTATTTAACACACAAAAGCCTACTAAATTAGTTAAGATTAACTGATACATCTGCAGTCTTGTCAGACAAGTTTTGCAGCGAGCTAAATGTATAATCTACTGCAAAGAACTCTAAGAACAAAATTCAGAATATATTCTTGTCATTGTAAAAGGATGGTCCAGCTCACCATGTGATGGAGCCCTCTGACGGGTCTTGTTTTCAAAATGGTTAATGGATGGGAAATTTTTGTCAAGCTAAATCTGAGCAGCCATTGGTCTGAACAGTCCAGGAGATACTCTAATCTACACGAAAAAGAAAAAAAAAAGAAAAAGACTATATTGTGCAGGGTTTGGGAAAGAAGAAAAACAGCGCATCATGAGTTCTGCAACCAAGAGAACATGACCGTACAGAACTGTAGTCCCTCTGCTTACAAACTTGTGGCTTAAGTACTTGTCTAACACAAGCTACACTGGCACCAGCAGAGGAAATCTCCCACATCTGTCCAAAGGGGCTTTGGACTGTTTTCACAAATAAGAGAGAGACATCGCCTTTATTTTGACTTGTGGAAGAGGGGTAAACAACAGTGTCACAGAAGTTTCACAGATCTGAAGAGAGATGAATATCTGGCCAAAACACCACTCCAGCAACCACATTTTTCTGGGGACTGGGGGCAGAGGTTTGTGAATCATTTAGTAAGTTCTCATGTCGTTGGATGACCTGTAACTTGACCACAAGTCCATTGCAAAGCAAAGTACTAATTTGCTTAAGCCATCTTCAGAGCCCATTTACATGGATCTCACTACACTGGAGAAAGGGTGCACAGTTCCCTAAAAATAGATGCCTAGTGCTATTCAAGGCTCTTGGGAGTCTAAGACGTCCACATGGGGCTGGTGGCTACTGGACAGGTCTTGCAGAAGACTCATGGTTGTCCAGATGCTGGAGACCAGCTGGAATGCCCTAGAGCATCTCAGATGGCGTTGGACACCGATGGTTAGGCAAATGAATAATGGCCCTTAATCACCATGACCAGCTTGGAGGAAGGAGGAATGACTCTCCATCTAAAAAGGCTGAAAGCTTCCAAATTGCTCCAACATACACTTATGAGGGTCTGACCATGCCCTCAGTCCAACTGCCATCCCAGCTGGGAAGACGAAACAGTAATCACCGTATTTGCTTACTTGTGTATTCCACATAATGAAGAAAAAACAGTTAGACCACATGGGTACAACCAGAATGGGGAAATCCAAGGATTGTATGTGCTTTTGTCCCAGGCTTTACCTGGTGAGTATTTTATGTGTCTCTCACTCTGAAAGACAAGTAATTATGAGGAAATCTCAGGCTTCTTTTAAAAAGAAAATAAAGTAATAATCCTCAGAAGTGCAGAAGAAACCTTAAAAAGGCAAAATGGAAAAATTTCCAGTATGAGAAGGCAAACAAAAAGAGCCTACATTTATTTTTGTAGAAGTCTGATGAAGTTTAAGTCGATAATATGCCTGGGTTGGGAGGGGGGAAAGCAGAGAGAGGGCTGACTCATGTTTTTTTGAATGTTTGGGGTTAGCACCAGTGTGTTTGGCAAATTTTTGTGTGTACTTAATATGTGTGAAGGAAATTATAATTGGTCCATAGATGATTTGTTAACTAAAAATAGGGCTAAAGCTGTAAAAATATTTGTAACATAAAATGTCACCAACTCTTCATCATTCTTTAGTGCTTTTCTCAAAACACATTGCTAACTACAGGGTCTCTAAACACCTCTCCATGGTAATTTATTTGAGAGCTGATGGCAAAGCTGAAGATGCATTTCAGCATGTTGGGCGAGATCTGCAAGGGCAGCTAAACCAGATGAGGACCTACCAAGCTAATGGAGCAACTCTTTCTCAATCACAACGTAGAATTGCCTCACTGGCTTCAATGTCTTTACTCTCCCGGTGCCTCTTGTTGGGTTAGAAACTTGCTCTGGTCCTGTCTTTGTGAGTAAAGGAGCAGCAGCTGAGGTTTGACCACCTAACTGTCTGAGCAGTCTGTCCTTGGTAGTTGAAAATGTCCCCAAAGCAAGGAACTCATCCCAGGATTTGCTAATCACCATACTACCTTTCCAGCCTTAATTTTGCATGTGGTCTCCATATTTTGAAGATCTTCCTGCCTGTGAGATTGTGTTGGCCACTTCTTCTTCTGAGACAATAGCAAAAAATCCTGCTAGGACATCCATTTTCCATGCACCCCACACAGGAATGTACCCAGATGTCCTCGGCAAACTTGCCACGAGAGAGGAACCCCAAGTAAGTCCCCCCTGTGTGGTCTCACTGGTTACATGACATATCACCTCGTTTTCTTGGGTACATGCAGGGAAAGTCTCAGGCTGAACCTGGAATTGATTGAAAGTCCAGTTGAAGTTGGTGGAAAAAAAATCCTCTCTTGACCTTCATGAGCTTTGGCTGGTATCCAGACTCATGATGTTCACACCTCCTTAATGCAACCTCCAGCACTTGAGTCATGCAAAGCTGGGTCGGGGAAAATGTCAGGTAATGCAGCGTAAGCAGCCGCCCCAGAGGAGAGGAGCTGGTCGGCTATTCCCAGCTCCGCCGTGGTTGAGCGCAGAGTTTATGAAGTGCTCCTTCTCCGAGTGCATCCAAACTGAGCAGCACCTTCTGCTGGTCCTGGGACCAGAGACCGCAGAACATGAGCTGCCACCAACACCTCGCCATTGACCTCAGCCTTGCTCGCCTCTCTCTCCTCTCCACAGGCTCTGCCCCCTCCCAGTCACCCCCCTCTTCTTCCTCTCCCCAGTCCCTTGACAGCACCGTGGCCGGCTCCAAAAATCTGTCAGCTGGAGTTCCTACTCCCTGAAATTATAGGCGATGGTTTGTGAAACGGTGGAGGCCTGCTCAGTGTTATCTCCCTGTCACTCCTCATTTGCCCTTTGTTAATAGGTGGATGAACTTGAACAAATCCCGCAAATTCCTCTGCTTTCCTCTTTTTGCCTTCCCATCTTTCTTCTGCTGCTCTGCACTGTTCACCTCTCACACCACTCCCTTCTCCCCCCTTCCAGCCCAAGTCAAAAAGCAAGAGTAAAAACAATGTCCTATCCCCAGGCTGTTAACCAGTCATATAAGCTTAAGCCTTGTTCACAGCATGCAACTAGAAATGAGAAAGTGTATGTGCGCACACACATGTGCACACGTGTGAAAACACAGCCTTCGCGTCAAGGTTTGCATCGTGTTGCAGAAGGGGTGGAGAGCTTGAGAGGAAATCTGTCTGGGAATGGGAGCAAACTGCAGATTTTCAGTTCATTTAATTTTTTTATTCCAGTCTCCACCCCAGCTCTCTGCATTCAGCGATGCATTTTTTCCCTTAGGGAGCAGAGTTCTGCTGCTCACAGGCACTAGATTGAATTCCAGGTCACATCTCTGCTTGGTGTGAAATCAACAGTTAGATGGGTCCGTATGAGCTGACAAGCCGACTTGCACTTATTTGGGTAATTATATGTCCATTCCCTCCTCTTATTACCAGGGGATGCCTAGCATGGTCTGGTTTGAATAGACCTAGGTAACTGAAGTTAAAAAACCAGATGGATAATTTGGAGAAGGTGGGATCATAGCTGAACCATGAGCTAGTTGCCCTGTGGAGGGCTTAGCACAGTGGTATGGGAAGCCAGTGTCCGGCAGTGCTACAGTCATTGCTTTCTTGAAGTCAAATATCGCAGTAAGCAGCAAAGCCTGTCTTAGATGGATCCAGTAGGTTGGTTGTTATGACCCTCGGGATACATTTATGCTTATACTCTAGCATACGGACAAGTTGTGAAGGAACAACTTCTGCATATACTGATAAACACTCTTACCCTTCAGAACTGCTTAGCTGCATGGAAGCAGGCTCCTGGAAATGTTTCCTTTCCAGGCTAACTCCTAAACAGCACCCAAGAGTTACTTCCAAGTTTGCTAGTTCATCTGGGCTAACATGGTCAGTGTTAACAAATGAGTAGCACTAACGATCAAGTCCCAGCATCCAGAGACAGTCCTATAACTCTTTCTTTTGCTGCTAGTGGAAGTCTGAGATACTAGTAAGCAAAGGTAAAGCTTTGTGTAAATGATAGCTCCCTCGGTTAAAGTTGTGACTTTTTAATGTTCAGTGCTAGCTGAACAGACTTGGAGATACAGGCTTTAGACTGAGCATAAATGGACAGATAAAAAATGTCAGCTGGGGCTTTCTCACATTAGGGTCTTATGTTTGGCCCATTTTTTCAAGAAGCAAGGTCACCATTAGCTACTCTCTGTGCATTTGACTCACACAAAATAAGGTTTTGTCTTTTTTTTTTTTTAGGAAAGAAACATCACCCAGCCATCAGCATCAACATCAGCATCAGCATCATTGGAGGCAGGACCTCAATGGCCTGTGCTGCTCTCTCTAATGGCTAGGCAAAGCTGGACTTCTTTTGACATATCCCTGTGATTAGAGCTAAAAAGGCAAGTGTCACTGGAGGTAACCAGAGTCGTTTCTCACTTTTTCCTGCTGGAGGAGTTTTGCCTCCCAGTCTGACAGCCAGATTCGCCCAGATCTTGGCTGTCAGGGTTCTCCTGGGTTGTTGGGCTGGTGGTGGAGTCTGGTCAACTTTAAAATAAATATTGCACTTGCTCTCTGGAGATGGAGACCCTGATGCCTCTAGTTGTAGCGAATGAAGGGCTCCCACCCATCCGAGGGTCTTAGGAGGCAAGCTACTGTCAGCTGCACTAGTGGAATGCAGGAGGCATGCCTCTCTCTGGAAGGAAAACGTACAGCAAACACCCTAGATATTTTTTTCTGTTTCTTTCCAACATTGTGAGTGCGCGAATGCCGGATTTGTTCCAATTCAGGTCACTGCACACAGCACAGCAGAAAAAACAAAACAAAAACCCGAAGGAACTCAGCGCAGCGGAGCAGCCCAGGCTTCAGTAGCTGCAGCAGCAGGTGGGCGATGTTAACTGGGCTTGGCCGTCTTCAGCTGTTTTGAACATTTGCTGGTAGAAGGAGATGATCAGAGGTCATGTCTGTGTTACAAGGGAGCACTGTTTCCGGTTTGGGATATTAGTCATTAATTAAGAGCAGGTGCTGGTTGTCTAGACAACTATGTGGCCTAGCCAGAAAAAAAAAAAAAGTGGATTTTCAGGTGATTATTGGCAAAAGGTTGGGAATTAACCACTTAATAACCTTAATTTTATTTTGTTTTAGTTTGCAATGTTTAACCATGAAATACCACTTTTTTTCGCCATGAATCAATGAATAATTTTATAAATCCAGAGCATTATCTTCAGAATTCACCCTGATTCACCATCAGGAAATGCAGATCAGACCATTACCTGGTAGGATTTCACTCCATTCCAGCTTTCAAACAGAAATGTTACATGTTAGACTGATCTTGGCTACCTAGTTAAGAGTTTTTCTGGGAAGAAAATGGCTGGCATTGATGTTCACTTTCCCATACAGAGGTATCGTTAACAACCACAGGCGGTTAAGAGATGAGAACCACCTAATCCTATTCTGCTCGGATATTGGTTCATATACCTTCTAAATCTTCATCCTCTTGGAGCTATAACACCTTGTAAGTCTTCCCACCTCCGCTGCGATGTGTGTCTTTGCGTATTTGTGAAGGTATGGCTGTATCTGGATAGATGCATGCACATATGTGCATGTATAGCATATTTTGCCCTGTATTATTCTAAGCTAGCTACTGTTCGAGAGGAAGAGACTACATGGCCTGCTGCTTTGGCCATTATATGCTAATTTCTATGTTCTTGCATTTTTCTCTGTTGAATCTGCTCATGTGGTACTTGAAGACAAATTTGTATGGAATCTGTAAGATGCACTTTCCAGTAGGTTACATTAATGATAGTGCTCTGGATTAATCTCATCTTAAATTCAGTTTCCCCTTGGTAGTATTTGCATGCTGTCATCATATCCTGCTTAAATGGCTTCATACAAATCCTTTGGCATGAAAGGTGGTTTTTAAGTTCAGTACTTGGTTCTGACTTTCAGCAGTCCTGACTCAGGAGGAGCTCCCATCCCATCAAGTGATATCGTCCCTTTCCATACATTGATGAAGTGGGAAATTCAGACGATGAAGTTTGTCCCGCTCAGCCTGTGAGAGGTTGTTGTATTTTTGGCATGAATCTGAGCTCATTGGGTGCGTGTGATGGAGGGCATCAGAAAATCCATTTGATACTCATTGTTGAATTTATAAGGGATTAATAACTCATCTGGGTAGAAATCAAATCTTACACCATGTTTGGGAAGCACTGGCTGAGTCTGAAATCGACTGATTAGTGACCCTGGTTTGGATTTATGTCTTCTAATCTTACCTGAAAGACAGATGTCTCAGTCTAGCCTGATCCCAGCAGGCTGCCTCTATATTGCCTCACTAGAAGATTCTTCCCACTGTACAATACACATAAGACCTACTAGCAAAGACCAATATCGACCATAAAAACATGATTGTGAGAGCAGGAGAGAGCACCAATATCCTGTCATTAATTTGGACATCCCGGCAGTCTCAGAGCTCTTGAAACCTTTGAGGTACCAATCTCTGAGAAGTGGGGGAGCATCTTTGAGCCCCATCACCCAGTGCTTGCCCTGGGCTCAGGCTTTACAACTATGGCATGTAGGAGACGTGATGCTGGGGAAAGCAGATATATGAGCTGGGCAGGTATGGCTGTGCCTTAGTCCTTTTCCTATTTCTTTTTTCTACTACACCATATGTTAACACCATGTAAGTGTACATCATCTTCCCTGCATGTTTAGACACCTCTCAGCCACATGGAAGCTGCTAAAAAAAACCCCAAAATTGTTTTCTTAATCAAGAACAAAACTTATTTCAGTTCTTTTGGAATAAAAGTGAAGTTTTCTTCTGTAATTAAGGATCACACTTGACTTGCACATGTTTTTTTCCAGAAGGACTTAAGCATCTGCTTAACATGCAGCACATTTTCAGATTCTTTGCTGAACGAAGGTTTTGATCTCAATTATTTTTTTGCTTCCCCCTCATCATTTCTCATCCCTTTTCTCATCTGCTACTTCTAATCTAAGCTTGCCTTGTATAAATAAATCCTAAATTGACGTCATTTGTCTGTGGTATGGAACACTGTTTATGTTGAATCAGGTTTGCTGTTTTGTTAGCATGGAAGGCAACCTGAATGGTCCAGGTGCAGAAGCCCGAAGCTTAGTGGCTTGAAATGAACATGTGGATTGATCTGGTCAAATTCTTACATTAATTAACTGTACTTCTTAACTGTTCTCCTTCTTTTTTGTTTCCCCACCCCCTGCTCCTTTGTTAAATGAAAACATTATCTTGATTCATGCAGTATAGATTTGCTTTTGGTCTGACACAGAACTGAAGCGGGTTTTGCTTGGCAAAGCAAGGGATTGCAAAGTTTGCTGAAAACAGTATGTGATCCCTACATGATTTTTTTCTTCTCTTTTGTATCTTGCCCTCACAGGTGAAATCAACATAGATCTATAAATGAGGTGTGTCTAATTTAAACTACTGACACTTTATCGGTGACAAATTTGCTGTAACTATTTCCTGAAGATATTTGTTTTCTTTTCCCCAATTATGCTGAGAGTTGGGACATTATTTTTCTATAGAAAGGCCATTTAAAAAGTCCACTTCCAGCTGAAACAGCTCTAGTCTTTGCTAAAATATGTATTTGTTTAAATGACTTCTACAGAAGAAAAATAGTAAAAATAACGCTTGAAAAGTAGAGGTCCTTTATCAGAACTTGGTTGTTTGGGCTTCATTAAGAGCTTTGCCACAAATTTCCTTTGTAACTTGGGCATGTTATGTTACCTTTTTACCTTATTTATGAACTGTTGAAAAATATGAAAAATGCTCCCTTTGTCTTATCTCTCGACACTGGCCATTCTGCATAGCAGACTTAGTACATACTTTATAATAACTATCTGTAATTAAGTGTCACTTAAGGGTCCCTTTAAAATTCCATAATAGTGTATACAATTTTATATATATATATAAGATTCAAGCCTTTAATCTCTTGATGCCTTGATCTGTAATGACCATGATAATGCTTGCTTTGTCTCTAAGCTCTTTGATGCAGGGTGGGTTTTAGATCCATCGCTTTTGGGAGTCCCTTGCTGAGTGAGGACCTTGTTCTTTGTTAGATCTACTACAACATTCGCTATTTCCTGAAACACAGAAAATGTTTAAACTCTAACTGCTCTTGGAAAACCCTGTACTTGCCTGTAAGGTAGGGCTAGAAGAACTCCTGGCCCGTTCAGTGTCCAAAAATGAATGGGTCCCTCTTAGAAACTGGCTATTCAATGTTATATATTATTGAGACAGTCTAGGGTTTTGCCCCTGGCTAATTTTCTGAAAGCTGCTCAAGCTGTGATCTGAGAACAGAAAAATCACTTTCCTTTTTGACTTCTCTGTGACACTCATATTTCACAACAGCAACACAGTTGCTTTCAACCTTTTTTGCATATGTGGACATATGGAAAATTTCCAAAGCTGGAGCATGCCCTGAGCAGAAAATTTAGCTCTGTTAACTTGGATCTTTTTTGTGCACATGAACCAGAAACCACATTTGACTTTCTGCAGAACTTACGTGCATGCTTGGGAAAGAGGCAGAAGGGTCCCCAATGGAGAAATGAAGGGGTGGTTCTTAACGGGTGTCATTACACATGATCATTACAAAATAATAGTAAAAATAATAAAAGGTTCTGCACTCATGTCTCTTGTAAATTAGACTAACAGGGTGGGATTAATCTCCTCACTTTATATATCTATGGAGTAGACTGCTTCAGCTGAGCTACTCTCTCTCTGTTCCCAGTCATACCCCAGGCTTCATCAGGTCCCCTGCCTACACCCAAATCCTTGCTGCCGTCAGATCCCGAGGGGATTCACGTGAAGTGCCCTGGTGCAGGTCCATCTCTCTTTCACTCACTAGAGCAGGCTGTGAGACTCCATAAGCAGCACAGGAGCCAGGCTGCTGGAAAAAAACCCTGCTAAAATATAGGAGTAGTGTCATTGGAGGAGGAGATATGGTGAAGAGCAAATATCTGACCCAAGGGTGGCCAAATCTGTTCAACAGTATGACGGTGCTGATTGCTTTTTGAAGGCAGAAAAAAAGTGGGTGGCTGGCTGGCTCAGAGAGGACCCAACCTCTTGTGAGGTTCTTGGTGCCTTCCACGTTCAGTGAGGCTGGTGGGAGCAGCTCGGTGCAACGATGGGGCAGTTGCTAACAGCCTCTCTACATGAATTTTGGACACTCATAGAATCTGGTGAATTAATTTCTGCTCTGATGCACAGTTCTGGAGATGCTTTTTTTTTGTAGTGACCAAGAACCTGCCCTCCTCGGAGTGGTTTGGGACTGTCAGCCCTAGAGGACCTCAGATGGTTTCTACACCCAGTTACTTGAACTGGCGTCATGTGAACTTTCTGCTATTCCACATTGCCATAACCCAGTCCCTGTTTAACTGGGAGGGCTTGGTCCACCAGCCATCTTGCAGTCCTCCTCTGTTGGCATTGGGCTCTAAAGATGTGTGCAGGCACCCTAATCTTATGTTATACCCTAATCCTAATTGGAGATATTCGTACAAGGGAAGAGAGTGGTTGTACAGTAGGGAGCACAGTGACTGGTTTCTTGGAATTAGCTGGGTGCTAATGGTGATAATGACAGTACCATGGTGCTGCTGAAGTGAATGTGAATTGGCTAAAGATGGAAAAATCACAAGCTTGCTTTTAAAGCTTTTCCTGTATTTTTCCCCTTCACCTAAGTATCTGAATATGAAATAATAATTGAAATGTATCAAAACAAGGAAAAGAAAAGCAGCTAAGTAGAAATCACATTTTTGCTTCTTATATTTCTTGCTGCTGAAATTAGGATGCCATTTGGGGAGAGACGTGAAGGAAGGAGATAATTTTTTCTATGAGTTTTCACCAACTTCAACGAATCTTCTTTTGAGTAGTTGGGACCATGTGACACAGCTGGAATTTACTGTGATGAGGAAGATGCTAAACATCACTTTGCTATGCAGATGATAGAGGTTTGACCCGTGGACATGATTAAATCCCAGTAGCCTAAGGCAAAACCCAAATAATTATGTGCTGGAGCATACCTGAAAACTATTTGGCCACAGACAAATTAATATCTCCCTGGCTTAGTGACACGAGGGAAAACAGTCCTGTCTACTGCCCTGGATTTCTACCTCCTTGTGATTTACCTTCCTCGCTGGAATATTATCAAGCCAGCTCTAACTCCTCCCAGCTTTCTGCTGATGGCGGTCCCTTTTCTTCTGGTGCTTAGCAGCTTTTCTGGGGAGCATCTGGCTAGGACTATCTCTGTGCTGTAAACTGATCCAGCCCTCAGGCAGGAGGTTTTAGCCTGCCTGAAGAATTTGGAGGACGGGTTTCTAAACTTCTCCCTGCATAAGCCATGCGACCATGTGGCCATAAATCCTATAAGCTTGGGCACTTAGTGGTGATGCAATAGCACTCGATGGGCTCCGCTGGATAATGCTGCTGTAATGTAAGGTGGATGCAGCACGGAGAGACTGGAGCCTCAGGGTCGTCTCTGCGGGTTTTACTGTCTTAGGCAATGTGGCAAATGTCCACCGTACACACAGACAGCTCCAGCACGCAGCGATACCTCTGGGCAACTGTTCATTGAACCCCCCGACAGAGAGACGTAACGCTCTGCATCGTCTGCCGGGAGGAGTTTTTGGCAGAGGAGGTCTGATGTCCTTGCAGCACAGCTGAGAGCTTTCCCCCTGCCTCCCCCCCTTATCCCCGGGCTGAGGACGAAGAGCATCTGTTTGGCCATCTCGCCCCTTCCCTGCTCCCCTGCAGCACGGCTCATATTAAGGCTCCGGTTTTCGTGTCGGGTGCCATAAGCATTAGGGCCCCGAAATGCCAGCCCTTGTGCCAACAACAAGATATCACAAAGGATTTTTCTGATTTGCTTCTATCTGATTATAAGCCGATCGTGGCGTTTCCTACTGGGGCTTACTGAGTAGCACCCCCCCCCTTCCTCCCCTCTCATATGTCCCGGGGATGAAGGGGCTAATCCTTTACATTAACCAGCCCATTAACTATTGTGCCTGTAAAAACACCCAGCCTGTCACAATTACTTCTGGCTCTGTTCCCTCCTGCCCATCAACTTGATCGAAGATAATGTGTAACGGGATAGCGCGGCGCTGCATGCTGTTGACACTAGGAAGAAAGATCCCAGGGCTGAAGTGCCACTCAGGTTACAGATGAGCTGGAAAATCCACCCACTCATGAGAGTGGTGACAGCTTTGTATACAAACTCTTGCTGCCCGCGATACCGAGATTGCAGAGGCTGAAAGTCTGCAAGTGCTTGACAGACAGGACTGAGACGAGAGCCAACAGGGAGAGGGGCTGGGTGGATGTTGCTGGAGGGCGGCCGGGTCATCTCTTTTTAAACTTTGATGCCGTAGCGTAAGTGGAATAAGTTATCGGCTTAAGATAAATCAAACGAGGATATCTGCTTACCGCGCAGCTCGTCCTTTGTGCCGGTCGGCACAAAGGGGGGATGGAGGAGCTGAAGGCACGACGGCGTTGTCGTGGCCGTGGGTTCTTCTCACGTGTTTGTGCACGTCAGGCTGCGGTCGGGTGAATTCCTCCAAACCGTGGCTGAGGTGCGTGGTGGTAGCTATGGCATCGAAACCAAGGGACGGCGTATCGGCACAGTCACACCCAGGAGCCTTGTCCCCTTGGTCCTGACACGGGCATTACATACTCCACTGCTTTGTCTCCTATCGGTGCTTTTATAAATGCTTCAGGGCAGGACTTGAATATTGACTTGTTTTTACTTTGCCCCCAAAAAGGTGTGTTGGTTTGTATTTGTTTTTGTTTTTTCATGCGAAAAGGTTAAAATGACAGCTTCCAACCTGGGGTGACTCAGCCCAAAGCAGAACATTTCAGTTTTATCAGCTGGCACAACGAGGTCTGTTTCAAATCATTTTTGACAGCATATTAAGCTGCGTTTCTATCTCAGCTTGAAATTGGCCTGCCCATTGGGGCTTACCCTTTCTCTAGAAAGCAACATGCTTTTCTCCATCTGAAAACCAGGGAAAAAGGTGAGTGGGTGAATCACTGGGACACAAACGTAGCTCAGAGGAGAAAAAGAGGGACTAGGATTTTCAGAATATAGCACCGACAAAGGAGCAGTTTGATTTTCACTTGATCTGAAAATAGCCATTGGAGCCAGGTTTGATAAACTGAAATGCAATATTGCTGAAATCCTGCAGTTCACTTACCTCTGACATTTATTTACCAGCTGGCATAGCAAGACTTCATTATCGGCTGGGCCTTTCCATGCAAGTGTAGCAGTAATATAAAATAAAGGCTTCTGAAGTACTCTGCGCTAAGCTTGCTTTCCTAGGAGGGATGGAATATGCTGGGACTAGATGCAGTTTTTAGAATAGAAGCTGACATAGAAAGATTATCCGTACTGGGATGGAAGAAGCTGACCAAAACTGACTTTAAATTTTTTCATATATAGCTCTTCATAGCTGATGCTGTATAAGGCAGGTCCTCTTACTAAGACAGAGAATGGAGTAACAGAAAATTGTTTGTCACTGGGTTTGTGGGGACTCTGCACCAGCCATGAAGGTTTATTTCCATTATTTGGGCATTTCCACTCCTTATTGGGATCCCCAAAACCTTTGAGACATCTTTCTTAATGCAGCAATCCTCTCAAACTCAAAGTATTCTGAGATTAAAGGAAATACTGCAAACTAGTAGTCATAATACCAGCATGGATGATGTTAATGGTTTCATTATGAATTAATGGTCATAATAATAATTGTTGGGCTGAGGCAGGATGAAAAGCAGGATTCAGCAGGGCAAAGTGAGTTTACAATGTCATGAATGTTGCTTGACCTCAGAGGGGTGATTCTGTCGGGATCTCCCATTGCCAGGGTCAATTTAGGAAGGAAGTAAAACTCAGAGCACATTTTGAAAAGAACAGTTCATCACTTACATGTCATGGTTAGTAATTCCTCACTCAACAAAGGCAGGTTCAAATGGCTGAGACTGTGGGGTCTAAACCAGATTCCATCCTCTATGCCTAAACAAGGTGAACACCCAACAGATTTCAGCTGAAATCTTTTCTGCACAACTTTGTTCACAGTGGCAGGCATATTCTGGATGAAAATCCTCAGGAGCTTTTGCAAACAAGGCAATGAGAAACCCTATAACCCAACAGAGGCAAGCAACTCTCTGAATAAAAAGAAAATCTAGGAAAAATAAAATTATAGAGCCTCTGCTTTTTTTAAGCACTTTTGGAGGCCTCTAGGAAATGACACTGGGTTACCATCTATTCATTTAGCACATCCAGACGTGACTTAAAGAGTATGGGGGCTGTTGTGACCCTAGATGTGGGAGATGGAGGTATAATTTATGTTGAGATCTAAGCTTCTCCAAAGTTCAGAAATGGCTTTGTATAATATATAACCCCATTGATAATTGTGTTAAATCCTTTTTTTAAATGATGCATATACAAATAAAAGGGACTGAGAGTAGATGTATGATTACCTAAAACAAGATGTCTCTGTTTAGTTAGGAGTAACTTTATGTCAAGAGCAGCAGCAGTGTTTTCTTGCTCCTGCCCCATCACCCATGAACAGCTAATGGCTAGTGATGCGATGCCAAACACTTCTTTTCAGCAGTTTGGATGTGAACCAACTGCTCAAGTGAAGTGTACTTTAGAACCCAAGCACAAACTTGCTGGTCCTGTTTCACCCTCAAAGAAGGGCTTGCCTACCAAGGAACTTGTCTGTTATTTGCCTTCCTAGTTTTAGTTTCTCCTCAGCTCTGTGTGTCCAATCTAATAAAAAACACTGCCTCTCCCTGCACTCTTTGCTGATTGCGCTATTGCAGAAAGATTGTCCTTCCACAAAAGGGCACAGATGTTTCAACACTCCGTGATGAAACATCTGGAAGTTGGTCAGCAACCATTACAAGCGAGATGCACATGGCTGATATCAGCACCTTGCTTCCCTCTGTAATGGGTGGTGAGGAGAACTAGGCTTCTGGAATGAACTTCCCAAAGCCAGAATTGCAGGTGATGAGATATCTACACTTATCAGATGGAAATAATAAAGGAAGGCATGCTGGGAGGTCATTGGTGCTGGTTTAGGGCTATAACTAGGGAAAAAGACAGGTCATAAAACATTTTCCTGCTTTGAGTAGCTTTCTGGGAGATTTCTGCAAAGGGTATTTACATTTTATTTTAGACACCAGAAGCCTTGACCAGACACCACTAATCACTAGATTATCCAGCCAGACTCCCCTTTGCTGCCTGTTCTTCAAGCCCCATGACTCTTGCAAGCTTGATGCAACGTTAGCAGGAGGGAAGAGATGCGTTCACTTCCAGACTACAGCCTAACATTTAGGATGCTTTTCTAGCTTGTGCAGATATTAGCCCACAAGTTTGACATTAGTCGTGGAAGCTTGTTGAGTACTACGGTGGTCTTTGAAAACAGCTCGATCCAAGTAAGTTGGCCCCTACCTGGGGAGGTACCTCTGGGGAGATAAGTGCTGATATGTCTCTTTTCTTGCTTTAAGGAGGAAAATAGGTGCTGATCAGTCTGTTAATATTTGCTGTTGTCACTCACAATTTATAATTCAGTGAACTGAGGACACTGGGAAGCACATGCATAGGTAATAACACCAGTTTAGCTTCAGAGACCTCAGTGTGCAAGGTCAGAAGGAGGAAAAGTGTGTGTGTGTGTGATGGGGGGGATGGATTTGGAGAAATGAAATAACACAGAAAGCAGCAGCATTGCATTACAAGCCCTTCAGCCTGGAGTCGCCAGAAACGTGGAGGCTTTTGCATTTTAGCTGCTGGAATTTTACTTTATCGTTGTTCATTTCTATTCCTTTAATAAAGAATCCTGAGTTGAACTCCTTGCATGCTTACTGCACTCTGCCTTTGGCTGGCTTACCCAGGCTTTCCCTTGCAAACCCTGGAGTGAATCGTTTAATCCCCTGGACCGGAGTTAGAGAAACTCTGGAGCAGCTCGTTCATTCACTGGCGAGGCTGCACTTCTACCCTGCGGTGGCTGGGACAGCCTACGCGTGTTCCTGGACTCAGCAAGCTATCCATTTCACCGGCTGGTTCGAGCCACGTGCTCCTTGCATTCCTTTGGTCACAGGGGTGTAGGAAACGATGTTACGGCTCAACTTATATAATGAAATGCCCTGGCAAAGCTAGCCGTGATTTTGTCATTAAATTTCGATGCCTCCTCTCTCGGCCCTCTCCTCCTCCCCTTTTCTGCTTTGAGCCTACGCTTGTAAAACGGGCAACGAGTCTACCACAGAAATCATTAATCCAGCGAGGTAGGGAGGTCTGTAGGCATGCGTTGCTGACGCGGGCTTTCATCAGTGTGTTTGCGTGGCTTTTCTAGCCTGAGCTTTCCCCTCAAGGGCTTGGGACTGAGTGGTGGTGGATGCAGGCGAGGACTTGGCCCGACGAACTGTAGGACTTGGTGGTTCCAGTAACCACTGGCTCCAAGCGAAGACAGAAAGCCGGGGGGGAGGCATCAGAGTGAGGAAGGAATTTCCGCCACAGCATGGTGTTGGTTTTGTGATTCAATACAATCAACATGTGGGTTTTTTTCTTTCTTCTTTGTTTTCTTTTCTGACTTGGAAGAAAATGGAGGTGGTCACCCTACAACAGAGAGTAAGATCTCTCTGCAGAGCCAAGGGCAAACTATGATGAAGCTCCAATCTGCCACATCAGGAAAAGGAGCAGATCAGAGACTTGTAGCATGACTGTAGCCGAGCTCAGGATTGCTCAAAAAATGCATCCCACTTGTACAGTAGAGCCAACAAAACCACAGGCTTAAGGACCAGGTCGGCTCCCTTTTCTCTAAATCCCAGGTGCGCGTGGTGGATGCATACAGAAAAGCTATGGAGAAGTTGCAGCCTCACACATTACTTTAATCGTCCGTACTTACTCCAGTACCTAGAGTTTTGGGGTAGTTTACACCACCTAGAACATTATCTCATGATATGGTGGCTTTACAGAACAATCAGGTTTACTTTTCTAGCAGTGTATTCTCTTGTGGCTGGAAGCTTTCTGAAGAGATTGTTTCTGTGTTGAAAATAGGATTTTATTTTAAAATATTTTTTTCACAAATGAAACTTTCAGCAAAAAGAAGTGTCTGTTAGCAGGCTGCATTTTGCAAACATATGTGTGTGTCTGTGCATATGCAAATGTAGCATTTTGTGGGATGGAACCGTTCTGTCTTAATCTTGTCAGAAAAGAGAATTACCAATTTTCACATTGTCATGACTTTTCATTTTGAAGATTGTTTTATATGCTGTAATAGCCATTTTAATTTCTTCAATTATTATAATAGGCTATATCTATTATTTCATACATGTGAAAGTTTTTTATTTTAATCCAAATTTTTGTGTCCTCTTCCCTCAAAAATAATTTTCAGGTTATTTTGATATTGTTGACAGCTATTTTCTTTTTGAATATTTTGAACTGTTTCAGGAAAGAAAAGTTCATATTTTTATGCAGACCTAGAAACACCTGAGATACAGACAAGATATATGCCACTTTTCTGCTTATGGTGACCATTAAAACCTGATTAACAGTTGGGTGGAAATCACTCCACATGATCTAAGAATGTGCACTTTTGCCATGTGTGCACAATAAAAGCCATCTGTGAATACTGCTGATATCCCACCTATGAGCTATGAGGTCTTTCTAGCTCTCAGCCACACGAAGTAGTAGATTCAATGGCCAGCAATTGCTCCATTCTACAGAAAAAAATATGCAATAGGAAGTAAGGTTTTGCTTAATGGTAGAACATTACCAGAGCTGTAGGGTCTACAGAGTAAGGTCACATGGTATGGAGAAGGAGCAGAGTCACACAAGGTTGTGGCATATGGAAATCCTGGTCTAGTTAAGAGACCAGAAGCAAGGTGATTATCTCAACATGGCTTTCTGCCATAGTGGACTTCTGCATTGGGTCATGAAGACATCTCCCAGTTTCCATCCTGAAGAACAGCAGAATAAGGACTCGGGGTCAATGCGGGAGTGTGAGAGTGAAGGACCTGAAAAGCTAAATTCCACTTGATAATGTCTGAACGCTGTTTTATGCCTTCTGGGACATGCCCTACTGTGGAAAAAAGGTGCAGTGCCTGCTGAGTCTGGAACACTGTATTGTGTATCTTAAGGAAGAGAAATTACCATGGGTGTCGGGAGTGTGGCACTGCAATAGGAGATGTCTGGTGGACATAGCTGAATGGTGGAAAGGGTATAAGGAATATGGTGGGAAAGGAACAAAGGACTTCTTAGTGCATGAGGATGCTTGAAGGGAGGTGAAGATCATCTACAATGTAGATGTGCATGTCTGAGCCAGACTCACCAAGGTCTTTTGTAACGAACAGAGAACTAGTCGATACGACAGGTAGCATCTAGAGTGCAATTAATCCCTAAAAATAGATCAGATGACTCATGCTCTGAAAGTACCTTTTTCTCTTCAAGACAATAAAAACAGTTGAGGGACACCAATTCAGATGGAGGTGAAAGTGAAAGAAGGCAAGCTCTTAGTCTCATATTTCTCCTGGATAAAACAGAAAGATAATTAAGCAGCAGATAGGCACAGGAATGAGTAATACGGAATGAGCCGGAGCAGAGGTGACTTTTGGGAGAGATGGAAAGATAAGGGAGATAAGAAATCAAGACACACAAACAGTGATGTTGATAGACCTCTGGATAGAACAGAATTGAAAGAGTCATGTGTATTCCAGCTTCAGCAGTTGCTGAAATGTAATTGTAGCCAAAACGCAATTGTAGCTGAAATACTGAAGGTTCACAGAGCTCTTTACAGTGCTGGTAAAGACTAAAGAGGACAGGGAATCTGAGGCTTGAGTCTGTCATGCATTTGAAACCATCTCACTGGCATGATTCAGGTCGGTACCTCTAACCTCTCTAATGTGAAGCTGAACTCACTCTCCTTAAGGTTCTCCGAGGACAGGTTAGACATCCCTTATGATCTTCTGAGACACTGCAGAAAATAAACCCTTTATCTTGGCCGGCAGTTGCAGGAAAACAGTTCTTCACAACATCTCTGATGAATGATGGTTACTCGTTTCACCGACAATTTCTGTCTGGGACACAAATACAGGGTTTTTGCAAGCAAATAAAATCCCATCCACCATCTTCTATTACTACTCATGGTACATTACTACTCATGAGAAGAGATTTTGACCATGAAAGCTCCCATAAAAAGCGACATTATCGGCCAGATTAGTGGCTGGTATAAACTGAAATCTCCAGAGAGATGCTGATTCACTCAAAACTGAGGCTATATCCTTCTATTTTCTGCTTGGAAAATTAGACAAACGCCGATGTACGTGAAGGCCCAGCCCTGTCTGGAAATGCCATCTGGTAAAGGTACAGTGGTGCACATGGCCATAGTTCCGTGGGTAATCGCAACCACACGGTGATTACCGAAGGGAAAAAGATGGCCTTCCCTTTGCAAGGATCTTCTGTTGAGTTTTGAAACTGCTGCTCTCTCGTGTGTCTCGAGAGGAAAATGACTGTGAAAGAAAACATTCATGGGTACGTCTGTTTGCCAGTCTTTTCAGGTAAACAAGGTTCTCCCGATTTTTCATCTCTAGCACATTTCCAAGTAATCTCACAGCAGCCAAGCCTGTTTGTGGAAACTGTGCTTGTTTTTCCACCACTTCTCCCCAAAAGCACTCACAAATCCCGATTTCCCAAACTACCGCGGCTGTGATCCTGGATTGCAGCATTGCTAAGCCTCCCCTTCGTATCAGCACCTGACTGGGAGCCCAGGCAGCCAGAAAGCTTTGCTCCGGCTGCAGATCTGAGCACACGAAAGGGTACGGGCTCAGCAGTGACAGGGTCCTCCTAGCATCCCCTTTCCTACCCCCTGACCACCCTTGGTACAGGATTTGCCTCTTTTCCTCCTAACAGCAATGTACAGGGTTGTACCGTCCTGTGGTGAGCTATCCCGTAAACAACAACAAAATGAGCTTATAACTTTAAGCCTCCAAATGAAATAAGAAGCTAATTTGCCCCATCGCAGTGCTTGCCATCTGTAAGAATTAGTCCCAGGGGGAAATGAATAGAGCCATTATTCCTACTGTGCTCTTGGCTGTGTAATTCCTACAGTGGTGAAACAGTAGACAGCGAGAGGAAAAACATAATACTTGTGTGACCAGCCTGCCATTGGCTAAACGAGGTTGTGTGTATCTTGTTCGTGAAATGAAGAGTCGGGCAGACAGCTTAAGGGGTGACAGACTTCAATGTCCAAAATGCTTCTTAGGCACCAAGTAATTAAAGCACTCTGTGGAATGGATAACAGAGCTAGGAGGCAAGTTAAAGGTTCATTTATTGATGTCTGAGGCTTGTGAATGACTCTGCTGCAAACCATGGAAAATATCGGCCTCTGACTGCAATTATATTTATGCTCCCTCAGAAAACCTCTCGCTCCCTTTCTGTGTCTCCTGTGTTCTCCTTTTGTTAGAGAAGATGTTAAAAGTGAAGCATGACAGCCCGTTAACCCTAGCTGGTCGATCCGAGCAGCCTCGTTCTTGCCAGGGGAGGCTGGATTCTCCCCTGGTGGAAACTGGCTCGATTCCCGTTTTATACTACGTGAGGATGTGGCCGCTAATTTTTCAGCTGAGCCGAGCCCAAGCCATGAAGTAAAAGGTTCATAAAGTAAGATTTTCCAGTCTTAAGTAAACGTTACTTTATCTGAGAGGAATGAACAAGAATGAGCGCGAGCACAAAGAGCAGGAGAGCGATGCGTGAGACTCCTTTCCAGGGTGAAAAATGGCCCCAGGAAGAAAATGGATGCTCTCTCTGAGCACAACCAAGCAAACGTTGCCTCCTGGAAAGTAAATGTTATGTCCAAGGGAGCATTGAGGAACTCAGCTGCAATCAAAGCTTGCTATCCAAACAAATAGAAATGCCTTAATGTCTTATTTCTAAGTCGAGGCGTGAGGCGCAATTAGAATTACTCATTACATGTGTTAAAGACCTGCCCAATACCGTACAAGAAGACCCAGTTCAGGGACTTTGCCCCCAAGCCACTTGGTTTTCTTTGTCCCATTTACTTTAATGCTTTTTGGACTTTCCCAATGAAGAAATAATTGAATCTGTCATGACAGGACCTTCCTGATTTGGATCAGGTGCACCACTTCTACATTCAAAATGGAGAATGATTGAGCCTGGAAGGACGAAAAAAAAAAAAGCATCATGGGAATGTCACCCATTCAGCTGAGAGAAAGGCTGCTGCAGTAGGAGTGAAGGAGTCAAATTTGAGGGCCGGGTAAGTGATTCTGCATGATAATCAGCTTTTCTTGTGCAGCCCAGCACCACTCAGTGCAGGCACTGGTTCCTGCCAACTTTTTGCTGCTGACACAACTTTCATCGTTTATGATTTTTTTTTCTGTCTAGAGGCACCCTGTTGCTGTTCAAAGACGACAACAACTCCATCAATGCTGCTGACCTGTCCTACTACTTCTGTTTGTCCCTTTCCTTTTCTGTTCCATTTGGCTTTATACCTTATTCTGTGCTATAACTGGAATTGTCCCTCTTTCCTCCCTTCCCATCAACCTAAATCAAAGCTTTTCAGCACCATGTGTTTATCATAACCTTTCTTTCCCAATACGAACCCTGAACCTCTGTGCATTGTGCTCTTGGCATTTGCTGTGATGTTAGCCTATTTTTTCCTTTTAGTTTCAAAAAAAAGCACTGGGAGTATCAAATCATCTCAGCCACCTTGAGGAACTGAGCAAAAAGATGCAACAGAGATTACATGTTCTTAAGCAAATTGCTTCACCCCACCATGTCTCATTTCACTCACCTCCCTTTCTCTTAGTTTATCTACTTGCATTGTCTTTAGAAGCTCCTCACCTTGGAGACTTTGTTTTATTAGGCGTTCTTTTTTTTGCCAAATGAGGCCTCATTTTACACAGGACCTCTCGGTACTTCTGGAATACAAATTGCACACACCTGAGAGATTGCAAAAGATAGGAAAGGGTATGTCTGAATGAGGGCATGCCAGGTACCAAGCCCACAATGGCCTTCTGGTGGAAAAAGGAGACGGGCTCAGCATTAGTATGTCCTGAATCTACAGTGGAGTTTGAATATCATTTTGAGACTGAACACCTTAGACTTTGAATTAAAGAGGATCCTAAAATTGGCTCTGAGAACATGGAATAGGAGCACTAGGCAGGAAATCAGCAACCCTTGCTGTGTTTTACTGAGCCGTAGCACATTTCGATATTTTCTTTTTAATCTGAGGTGAGAAAGAGGATTTGAATCACAGTGGAAATGGATCTGCAGTGTTATGGCTCCTCAGAATAGGGCCTGGTAGGGTAGGGTCCAAATCACCTGCCTACCCAAATCTTTCCCTGCTCTAAAGATCAGTAGAAGAAATACCTTCAATGCAGAAAAGGCTTCTCAGGTGTGGTAGGCAAGTTCAATAGACTTTGCAAGCTCACCAGCTGCTCTCATATCACTTGGACCTTAGTGTCCAAGAGGCGAGGTGGTGGTGTTCTGCATGAACGGTCTGGTAGGGAAGAGAGCAGATTTAACATCTCCTCCAAGACCAGAAACTCTAACAGCTTTAGCTCCTAAAAAAGGAAGCCTTAGCCAAATTAATTGCTTATCACATTGGGAGCTGGTAAGGGGTGTTTGGGGGTTGCAAGTGTATATTGGATGTCTGGAGAAAGAAAAAGTATTGTATTACTAACTGAAGAAAAGCACTTTGCAGCCAATTTGCACAGTTTGAGCTCGTTGCCATGGTGTTCCTGCAGGAGTGGGAGTAGATAGGAACTTGCTGTGGGATTTGCAAGTGCTGAAGCCCTGAGGTCTCTTTCTCCATCCACCCGACATACTCGTCCAGCTATTAATTGTACAGGAGAAGCTTACCAGATCCACTAACGGTGAGCCAATAGTTTACTGGGAAGGGACCAAGACAAAGCATGGATTTTATAAAAGGCAAGCCCAGTCATATTGATTCTGTGCTTGCAGGCGAAACCACATGGATGCGCATATGCACACGCAGTGGAAAAACGGAGGCTGGATTGCTCCGAGCTGCCATTACGTTAACAAGATGGCTACCCGCAAACCTGTGACCCAAAGTCATATGTTCCTACTGGGAATATCATAGCACAGAACATTACGTCAGCCCCACACAGTTCTCTAAGAACAGCACTGCCTTTCCGCTCGGCGCTATATATTCCTCCCTTTCGTCTCTTGGAGAATTACCAGAACCGCTAGTTCTAGGCATGGAAATCTGCCGCCAGATCCTAAAGCCAGCTAACACATCCCACAGAACACTTGTGTTCAGGTGGGTGGACAACATCATAGGTCAAGGAGTCCGTCTTGGATTGCCTCCTCTGTGCCAACCTGGCACGGTGACGGCGACCTTCTCAGAAGGTCACCCTGAGAAGGTCACCGTCACCCCAGTGATGAGATGAAAAGCAGGTCAAGGCAAATGAAAGCTAGGTGTGGAGAAAGCTTCTTGCGAGAGAGAAGTTCAGTTAAAATGGCAGAAATGTCCCCAGAGATGTGATGTAGGCAGGGCTGTATTGCCTACATTGTTTAAAAATAGGCTGGCCACAGCATGCAGAGTCATAATGCTGATGGCGTCAGAGAAAGGGAACCTTGTACCAGCCCTTTGGAGAGAGGAAATCCATTCATATTGAAGAGGGCCTTATCCTGATACATACAATGTTCCCAGGTGAATGGTGTAGGTCCATCCAGCCCACGCATGTCTCAGGATCTTCGTTCTCCTGGGCCACGCTGCTGCTGAGTCACAGCATATTTTTTCTGTCTCAGACCTGTCTTTGACAAGCGCCTGCCAAATGCATACTTGTGATCCAGCAAACACAGTCAGATTCAAAATATGTGATAAAATGCTTTGCTGAATCAAGACCTGGATCTTTTTTACTCGACATCCACACGCTGTTTGCAGTTGCCATTAGTTCTAGATGCAGACATTGTGAACCCATGTTTATAACTCTGGTGCTCTTGACATCACCCTACCTCCCCTGAGGACTGAGGCCAGGGGACAGTGGAAAAGTTGTCCATGTCCACCCTTCAGGAGAAAGTTTTCCTTTCCTTGGTAGACGTCTGTATCCTATACATGAAAAATGGATTATATTTAGACCACCTATTAAGGTGCCTAAAAGGATGAAGATGCCCCAGATGGTATTTCTTTACATGGCAGTGACGAGTAATTCAGACCACCCACTCTCAAAGCTCCTAGCTGCTGCCCCTGGGTCTGTGGAATGAAGCAGTCACGACAAAAGAATTAGGCTCCACGAGTAGGTGGTCGAAAGACAGTTCCATCTTCTCTCCATTCACTGGGAAAGGAGCCAGCCTCTGGTAGCCCTGGCTGCTCGGTAGTTTGGGTTCTCATCACACTTTTCATTACCAGATTAGGAGCCTGTATCTATGATCTTGAAGGTCTTTTCCAACCTAAATGATTCTGTGAAGGGCACCACAGTGAGCTGAAAGAGTATTGCCCTTGGGGGAAGCTTTGCTGCCACCTCTGAGTTCTCTCTCAGACTGATGAGGGTGGTGAAGCTTGTCAGACAGCACAGATAGAAAAATCAGCCATTAGACACCCTGTGATTAGGGCCCCTCTCATTATTTTAATTTTGGTTTTGAAGTGAGACAAGCTGGCAGCCTTGCGCTGTGCTTGGCACTGCAGAATAGTTTAATAATCACCTAATAAAACTTTTCATCTGGCTTCCCACATCCCCTCCCTTTCCCAGATCCCTGCCCTTCCCTGCACTCTCTATCAAGGATACAGGGTCTGCTATAACACACATCACTGCTGTAGCAACCTTCTTCTCACTTGCTGCTGCTGCAGGTATTCAGGTATTTGCAGATCTCATAATAATTTCACTCTCTTCAATCCAATTGCAGCCAAATCTGCCATTTGTAGTCTGTCTCCATGAGTTTCCCCCCATTCTGTGGGGTTCCTGGCTGTGTCCATGGGTAAAGGAGAATCTGGATCTAGATTTCATGTTTGTTTGGTCTACACCACTATGGAGTAGTTCAGGACGAGCGGTCCTTGTACTGAGATGGCTCCAGATGTCTTCATAATCTCGACTGTTCCTGGTGGTGATGCTGCAATGGAACCTTGAACTTCACAGTCTGTATTCTTCCAAGGAAGGCATGAAAATAAGATGTCAGGCAACAGATGTTAAAGAGTGCCTAGCAAAATAAATCACTCTCCTCCAATAGGGCTCCAGTAGGACTGGTTTTGTAAACATTTTTCAACTAGTAGGGTTCTAATTGAAATTAGTGTAGATTCTGGCCTTAAACAAAATCACAGATTTGTAGCTTGGAATGCAGATCAACAACAGCTTGTGCTGACCCAAGGTGACTGCAGTCATGTTTTTTACAGGCTACAGGTTCTCTTTCTTGCGCTGTTAATGTCAGACAGCAGCCTAAGGATAAAACCATGCAGGGAAACAGGCCAGCTGAAAAATTAACATTATTTTAAAAAGGGGGGAAATTGAACTATAGATGGGCTATAACTGACAGTCCTTTACAAAAACTGTGGCTGAGCAGCAGGAGACAAGACTGCTTGTTTGTCTTGTATCAGATGCTACCCTTTGGGCCAAATAGAGGAAATGGAAATTATAACCCTTCTGAAAGCAGCAAGGCCTCCCTAGGAAAAAGGCATTTGTGGAGGGCAGGGAGAGGGTGAGATACAGACATGGACAGAATGGAGCCAAGAGAAAGAGCAGAGACCTGGCTGAGAAGACTGGTGAGCACAAGAGTGCAGGTTTGCAGTGTGACAAAGATAAATTCCCTAGGGTGCCAAAGGGACCATGTGGACTGGTTTGCAATCCGGAATGCTGCTGACAGTTGCTGGACTAAAGCAAGCCTGTGCATAGAAACTCATCAGGCAAGTGGGGCCAGAAAGGTCAATGGAGTGTCCTGTTTACGACCATTTTTATTTCCAATCTCGCTCGGTCTGAGGTTTTGCTGCTAAACCCCAAATGAGTAGTTAATTCTTTGTCATGTTCTGACCTTTTGGGATGGAGAGTCCTGGTCACTTTGGAGAGAACAAGTGGCACAGGACGTGGTTAAATGGGACTGATTCCTTTATGGACAGTTAATCAACCCACAGCTTGATGCCACTGCTTGAGAACACGTTAAAACTGACTTCAGGCCTCCTAGTGCTGAACAAGAAATGCTGCAGCTTACTGACTGCCCCAAAAAACCTTACTGAATTCATTCAGACACTCTTCCACATTTTACTCATCCTAAAGTGGATGTATTCACTAGATTATATGACCTATGTCCTAAGATTTTATTTTTTTTTAAATTGACTCTAAGGAGAGCTGAGAGTTACAATATCAGGTAGCTTTCTACACTGTAGACATCTATACTTATGCTACTTCAGCCTCATTGAATACAGTTTAAGTCCTGAAATATCTGTGTAGATGCTGCCTGGTTCAAATTCTGCAGCTGAGTTTGACAGCATCACTCACTTGCTGAAAGCAGAGCAAGTGTGCAAGGGTTTTGCTGGCCGGGGAACCCTCTTGATGCTGTATCTCCTCCTTGGCAAAGGGAAGTCAGTAAGACACATACTGTGTGTAGCATTTTGTTTATCAAAGGCATTGTAGAGTGGTGAAAGGTAAGTTAAAAGTAACTTTGACCGGGCCATTTGGGGTGAATATTCCGTGTTGTGCAAAGTATACCAAGTCTTCAACAGACAGGCGGTCAGGAGGAGATGGATTTGACCCGCTGTTCAGAAGAGCAACTCCAGCTGTTCCCAGCTCTGCAATAATCTTTGACTGAAAAAGAAGTTCCCTGCCAATTGATGGAATAGCATCATTTTTGATGGACAGTGGGGTTTTCGCTAAGAGGAATCTTATTCAACCGCTGCCCTGGGCTGACCTTGCTCAGTTTGTGAAATCGGAGAGGATCCCAGACCTAGGTGGCCCAGCGTGTGTTCCAGTGCACTTGAGGAATGCCAGCAGGCAGATAAGCCGGGTAAATATCTAATAAGGCAAAGTTTCCTGCTCTGTTATTGTTAAAAACATATCTATAGGATCCTTTTTTTAAGAGGTCATTTTGATTTGTTTCCCATGTGCTTTTTTAAAAGTCAGTGTTTGGCATCTGATACCTTGTGCAATGTATAATCCCCATGGTCCAAAGAGCTTTAGAGCGCCAGGAAATCCAGAATCTTGGCATGAATATGGGGCCAGCTCCCATAACACATGGCTGCATGACTTTTCTCTGTTTGTGGTATCTTTGTGACACCATGGTACGTGGTGTACTCAGAAATCAGCTGTGGGCCTTGCCTCAGAGACCCTGTGAAAGAATCCCCCCACCCCTCCCGTCCAGTGCAACTTGTAGGAGCCCCAGACAAAGAAGGCTTGTTCTTTCAAAAGAAATAAATGATGCCTGGAAAGGAAAAAACACAGAATGTTGCCCCCCTGAGGGGAGGGGAAAAGAGGTGGTGGCCAAAGGAGTGATTGATTGACCGCAGCCCTTTGACACCTAAATGCATTCTCTGCAGCGCTACGGGTGTGCATTGATGCACTGTGCAGAGAGACGGTCAGCCTGATGCAGATCATGGATCCAGGGATAAATTGCATTTATTATGCAACTTCACTTACACGAGCTCACTAATCCATCTTCTCTAGACTGACAAGCCCTCTTACAGCTCAGCCTCTGAACAGCACATTGGCTGGGGTGATATTGAAATGACTACTCTTTCCTCTCAGCTTTCCCAGATAAAGCCCTCTCCACCTTCTCCTCCCCAGAGTGACCTGAAGCTCGGGATGGGATCCACAGACTTTGCACAGGTGATATCCGTGTGTAAGCAATAGCTGCGCCACGCAGGTAGCACTGAGCAGGATTAATTTTGTTTTAAGGAATACAGACATAGTGCTTACATTTAAGTTGTTTAAATTAACGTCCCATTTGGGGAGAGGATAAAATATTGCAATTAGCTGAGCAAATGCTATCTCCTGTTCTAAAGCAGTAATAAATTCAACTGCCAATATTCAGTGATCTGATAGGACCAGAGAATGGAAAATGGACTTTGGACCGGTGGCAGAACTTCTGGTTCCCATCAGCTGAGGATGTGATCCCTGGAAGTTTCTACTGAATACTAACTGTGAAGGAATCTGCCTCAGCACAGTCCACTGTGGATACCATTGTGAGTCCCACATATACTCCTTGATGGACCTAGAATCCCTCCAAATACTAAAGGGCATCATACTGCAGTCTATTTGAATACATGTACCAGCATTTGACAAAAACAACACCAAAATGTCATTAGTTTCCATCTGTGTTTGAAATATTTTTTTTTTCTTGCTCTAAAGGAAAATTATTAACTCCTACATGTTCCCTCTGACCTCTTCTTCCTTCATGAGACTTACAGAGCTGGAATCCCACACTGAAGGGACTTTATTTTCCCACTGGAATACTAGCAATTAAAAAAAAAAAAATCCCAAATTATTAATTACATCCTTCCTTTAGAAATATTTCTTGTAACCATGTATGAAGAAGACTCAAAGGAGCAATGCAATTGAAAAAAGTAAATATTGGTGCATGTGGAGAATACACAGTTTAATGGTTCTCTGAGTAATACGCTCATCAGAAATTCTCACAGATAAATTTTGTCACTCTAACCCTAACCAGGGTTAGAGAGAGGTAGCTTTCACAGAACAGGCCTGGTGTTAAATAAAGGTGAGATTGGCAGCTGCCAATCCTGAAAAGAAACGGATAAGTGATAAGAAAGCAAATCAATGAATGAGAAACAATTATTCTCCACTAGCCAGTTAAAACTGGCAACTTAGGAAGAAATATGAGTCTAAAAACTTTCCTATTTTGGGACAGTTAGGATGTTATTGTAGAATGATGAAAACCATTTTTGCTTAAGCTAGAAAATGGTCAAAAGCCAGTATTTCTGCAAATGTTCATCTCAATATGTGGTGTTTAAAATTAAAGACATCCTTGATTTCTGTTGTGAATTCGATCCTAAATGTGGGATTCATCTCATCTGACTTAACTATTCTTCTTAGCTGGTTAACCAAGGTTCATTTGATAGTCTATGGAGTGGGAGACCAATCTCAAAAGGGTGTTTCCTCCTTTCTGGAGGTGCCTGTTTCTTTCCACAGATTACAAAGAAAGCCAAGAGTGACTAGCTAAGATTTAAATGTCCCATCTAAACTGTGTGGTTAATAGCCAAAGTGACTTTCACTAGAAATGGCAGAGCAATAGTGTTTCTCTATGCAAAAAATGGAGAGGCTCTGGTGAGTAGAAAAGCTCTGGGGTGCAATCACAAGTAATCAAGATATTGTAGCAATGCAAGTTATTGTTTGTACCAACACTGTTTAGGTTTCTAGGCCATGCTGACGAAGAAGTATTTGTGATTTATGTTAATATGTGTTCTTCTTAGTTGAGGTAGCAAAAGAGTGTGTATAGTCATGTCTCACTTCAGCTGCTCACACGTTTAGTACTTCACATCAGTTAAGATGCCCTGAAGTGTGTCAGACATGGCACAGGATTACTGGGAGACTTGCAGCTTCTGGAGTGACAATTAGAGGTTGGTTTGGACAATATGCAACATACAAAATGATGTCAAATGCCTTCATGCTGGCAACTGAATCCTGTCCCTGCAGCGAGATGTACCAGGTCCAGCAAGGCAGGAATATTCCCAGCCCTTTTTTATTGTCATATTGCCAGGAACATCCTGTGTCATGTAATGAGATATGGAGAGGCCTCACGCTGAGAAGCTATTTGAGCATACCAATCAGAGGAGGCAGGAAAGCATTTAATTAAGCTGGTGAATTAAAAGTGAGGTCCCTGACAAAGTCTTACTTTAGGGGGACCACCTCATCTACTATCCATTTTCTTGTTTCATGTTTGCTTTGAAATAGGACAAAACGAAGCAGCAAGGCAGAGTGAGGAGTAATCATCAAAACAACAAAAAGGAGGGAAGTTTTTTATGAACGAGCATCTTCCGTCTTCTACTTTAGCAAGGATCCAAAATAACTCACTTTGTGTGAACACAACCTGCTCCAAACTCTTACCTGCCTTAATTCTGTAAGGCTGCCATAAAAATGACTCTTTAGCAAGCCCCTTGCTCCTTGTTGCAGGTCTTTCCCCTGATTTTTCCCATTGCATTTTAATTAGAAGTGCACCTGTGGTCAGAGACCGCCATACACCTGATTGGTGCTGCCAGGGAACTTTCTTTAGGCCGTGGGTTTGTCTTCTTCCACCTGTAGAGCTGCTATGAGCTGTTTTTGTGTGCTGATAGATGGTCAGAAACACTGAGCCCAAGTCCTCAGCCCTGAAATCCGGAGGAACCCTACGGAATCCGCCAAAGCCCTTTTCTCCTGCCCTCAAGGACAGACACCATGCTTCGCAGAACTCAATACCCCAACTTTATAGTGTGTTGGGACTAGTCTTGTCCTGCTGAGTGTCTGTACCCCCATGGAGGACTTGATTACAGGTTCCTCACTCCTAGGCAGCATCTGTTCCAGACCCAACCTCCAAGCTTTTCGTGTTCTTCTCAAATGTCCGAGTCATCTCACTGGTAGCAGTTGCAATGACTTTCTTTTAGCACTGGGGCAGGATGTTAACATTTTTAGTGCCAAGTGTTCAGAAGTTCCAGTGTCAGATTCCAGTCTCCTGCACGACGTCCATTGTTTGCAGGATGTGGCTTTGTTACCGACTGTGAAGGGAAACTCAGAACCGAAATGCCTTGGGAAAGGCCATCCCGACAATGTTTTCTGCATCCTGGGAAGGAGAGACTTGCCTACCTAGGTTCTTCAGTTGTTGCCAGTAACCACCATGGACAATTCTTAGACCATTTCCAGATGAGTGTGTTTTCATGACATTCCAAGCTTTTGCAGCTCTGAGTTTTGTTTGGACCTCTGAACAGTCCAGAGCCTGAAACATGAATAAGAGCTCTGACTTTCCCATGGTGGCCCATTGCTGCTACCAGTATGAGTCTTGTGACATTTCCTGACCTGGAAATGCCCTCATTCCAACAGTTGGAGTAGCTATTTCACACAGTCCCGAGCTGAAGATATCCCTTACTTTCCTCACCCAGGTATGACCAGTTACAATTTTTAACTGCAGCCAGTGTCTGTAGGGTCATCTAACTTTGTGATATCTTTCAGCTTTCAACAAGAGAATACGAAGACCATGAGGAATCCAAGAGGTGAAAATTTTACCTTAAGGCAAAAGAACCACAGCCTGTCCTTTTAATACCAGTTTTATGTATTCAGGAGAGCTGAAACCCATGTTCCACAATTTAACATGCTGACATAGAGACAAAAGTGGAACGATCCCATATTTCATCTGGAAAATCCCAGGCATGGGATATGAGCATGCCTGCCAGGCTGTACATATGCAGTGAACCCAGGATGACCAGGATAGATGACCATGATTGTATGTACCCTGTGCTGAGAGCTTTTACCTGCACAATAAGTTCAACCATTTCATGATATGTCAGATTCTGTGCATATACAAATCATCTGTACTACATATGTGATGTGAAACCACCACATCCAGGCTCTGTTAACCTTCTTTTTCCAGTTCAGCAGAGCTGGGGCTTGTTTGTCCCAGGACTGGACATTCTCCAGCTGCTCCTCTGGTGGGAAGTCCTGGCTAAATGGCCAAATTCTTATCTTCTGCTCAATGAAATTTAGGGGCAGCAGCAGAAGACATTTTCATGGAAAGTGGAGCTGCCATAGCCTTACAAAACTGACTTGTTTATCAGGATGCAAGGAGTGGAATAGATGAGACAGAGGAGTACCTCTTCCCCAGCTGTAAAACTGCTACATGGGATGAAGGTTATGGCTTCTGACACACCTTCATCCTTGGCGTGGATAGTCTTTCAGGATACGTGTCTGACTACCTGTGTCTTTGGATCATGACACAGCAAGATTACCTCTTTTAAAATACACCAGAAAGTCCAGCAATGCAAATCTCTGTCTAGCCAAGGCATAGCAGCATGGTGTCTAAGGGGGTCTGCGTCACATAGCACTAAACTCCTGTGGCTGCAGCTTTAACTTTGACAACAGAAAAATTGGTCTACCTTGACCTGATCAGTTCAGGAAAGAACTGGGAAGTCTTTGCAACATAGCCGTCCCTCTGCGCTATGATTCATATGGCTATGAATCTCCCTATGCATGCAGGACGAGGCAGCTCTGTCAGCAATGTCAGAATTAGTAGCAGTTGCAGGAAGAAGGGATAAATGTGTTTTAGCTCAACCACAAGTCATTGGTAACATTCTTCCAGAGGAACACAGGAACCAGTCCATGACATCCAGTGCTCTGCTATCACAGGCAATATGATACCCATAATCAGTTTATTAAGCTGCGTCTTAGAAATGTACTCACATAGTGGGGATAATTCCTTCCATTCCAGGAATCACTGGGTAAAGTTTCTAGACTGAGTTAAGAAAGGTCAGGTTAGATGATCATAGGGTGTCTGCTGGCTTCAATGTCTCAAAATCTCTGTAGGGATTTAGAAGGAGCCAACACATTTTCACTTGTAAGTTCGGATTTAAACAGAGATTTGTTAACGTGCTCCTCTCTCGTTCTCTCTCTTTCCTCTGCATATCAGTTAATCAATATTTCTCTTCTTTCCCTTTCTTTCATTCCTATCGCCCCACTCCTCATTTCTCCTTCCTCTGTCTTTCAGAGCTGTAGCAGCAAAAAAACCCCAAACAAAAATTCCAGCCACACTAGGGAAAGCAATTCTATTCCACTGCCTCTCTGCCTCCCTCCCTGCCCCCAAATCCACACCTACCAAACAACTGAACATGAAATATTTCATTACACAGCAAAGAGCAGAAAAGTGTAATGTTTACTAGTACTTTCAAGTGCAGTCCCCTCTCTATTGAAAATGGCATCTGGCTATGAAAAATAGGGATAAACTTTCTGTTAGCTTCAATTAGTGAAGAACTGAAAGGTTCACAGGTACCTTCATGTACAGCCACTGAGGACTGAGAGGGCAAAACTGCACAAACTTCATTCATGTTGTGCAGTAGCAGTGGTCAAAGCCAGGGACGTACGTCTGGGGACATAAATGTGGGATATTGGTAAGGTTTGTGCACTTCTCATTGATAGGACAAATGTTATAGCTGTCCCTGCTGAAAACCAGGTGCCTTTAAAGGAGTGGGCTTTCATTTTTTTCTGAAATAAGCCAAATTTCTAGCTCATGCTCACATCAGGAAAAACTTAATAGCTTCAGTTTGATGCCAGTGACAGTATTGAGCAACTTGGCAAAGACTCATGGAAAAAAGCCAAAGCCTTTAAAAATTACAACAACAACAATAATAATGCAAGATTCCAATTAAATTGCCGTGCCGCTGCTTGAGAGTAATGCATTGGCCATGGGCTACTGTGAATTTATGGAGCAACTGGTTGGTCTCATCTGATTTATTCAGCAGATTAGCCACAGTCACTCTATGACTGAACACCAAGTTCTTCTTTGCTTGCCCTCAAGTTAAATTATTATTGAGGTCAGCAGAGGTATACTGATCCAGGCCAAGTGAGAATCTGGCACAACAGTACCTAGTACTACAGCTACATTTTCCATGATTTTTTTAATTTTTTTCACCGGAGAGTGCAAGTTTCAAAGAGAAAATGCTACTTTCCATGAAAAACTAATGATTCAGCATATTAGAGGCAGACAGACAGATAGAAAGACAGACAATATGGTTGAAAGAAGGTATGTCAGCTTTGGTTGACATATATTGGAACATTTCTCTGTCTTAAATCAGCCAGTTTTTGGTGAGTATGACAGAAAGATGATGAGCTGACACTGATGTGCTCTTTATCGTGGAAGCCAAGGAGACTCCAGCTCTTTCCTTGCTCTACATTTTCAGGTGAATTCTTTAAGCATTAGGCTAAAGAGTCAGCCTCCTTTTTCCTGCTCCAGGTAACTTTTCCTCCTTTCCCTGCCCACCTATATTCTGAAGCGAAGGGACAAAGAAATAGTTTGTTTGTCTTCCTTTTGTCCAAGCTTCGTGCTAGGACTGCAGTTCTGAATCCTCAGGACTGGTGTGGGAACTGAAGCCAGCTCTCCTGCTTTTTTTCTGTGACATATCCAAAGACTACACTTTGGCATACCAGGATCAGTCCCTGCCACTGAATTTCCCTGCTGTATCAGGCAAAGTACGAGTCCATGCCTTGGACCAAGTCCTCCAAGGGATTTGTTCAGAGGAACAGCTACACTCCAGACATTGGATGGGCCAAGACATGACTTCTGGGTCAGCAAGGAAGGTGGTTGTGGAAGTAGGAAACACTGAGAAATGAATTTTAGTGCTATAATTTTTCATGTGGTTATCTGAAAGATTTGGCCCACTCAGGGGAAAGTTCTTCCTTGGAGGGATGATAACTGAGTTGTTATGCATGGTCATGTACTGGTCCTTGTATACAGGGGTGTAATTAAATTTTGTTATGTGCTTCCCTCCTGCTCTCAGTTACAAGGGAAGAGGAAAAGCTGAATTTTTTGGTTTTCTCTGGGTTATTGGGGATGGAGGAACGGAGGATGATAAAACAACCCGTGTTTGGGTTTACCTCTCTTTTTCATGTCCAAGTCTGATCTATTCACCCTAGACCTGTGCAATCACTGGAGAGAAATGTGCAGCCTCAGGAGGTGAATCACACAAACTTAGAAACCTGTTTTAGGCTGCCATCTCTCTGTTCTATTACATTGACGGAGGTTGACGAGCTCAGATTCTGATGCCTAACTTCTGGGCGTATAAAAATAGGGCAGATGAATGCCAGCCTGTATGCCTGATATGTGTGTGGGGATTAGCAACGTAATGAAATGTGCCATCTGCTTTTTGTCTTTCTCCCTGGTGGCAGCTTTAATGTAGGACTTTTATTCTGGTCTTCAAGATGATTTCACAGCAAATAAGTGTAGCTATTGGCAGAAGGAAGGTGTATGAGGGATCGCAGGAAAAACTTATTTTAGTAGAAATGTTATAGCCTTATTAGTATTATTATGAAAAATGTTCTGCAAGTAGTTATCAAGGTGTTTTAGCTTTCTGAGATTTGTTTTTATTGAGATTTTGTAACAAAAATAAATTTAAGATTTGAAATTAATCACTACGTTTATTGAAATAAAAATGAAGAGGAGAATTGTCTGAAAATTTAGAAAAGAAGAAAAAATAACCTATATTGAGGCCTAGGAAATGAAAACAATGGGGGGATGTCAGTATTGCTTCAAGAATAGTTTTTCAAACCTACTTTGAACAGAAACAAGATTTTGGTAAAACTTTAACTAAATCACCTTTTGATTTCAGACCGCTCAAAACTTTCACCACTGTGGGTTTTCTGGGGGATCTGGAAACAGGACAGTTCTGCAGGACAGGCTGCTTTTATACTATATTTGGACTTGGGAAATAGAAATCCCCAAATAATCTGAGCTCATGTGGATTCCTGACCCACTTTTCAGTGTAATTAAGCCAAATTTTCATCTGGTCTATATCAATGTCACAGGGGTACCTCCATCTTATACCCACTGAGGACCTGAATCAAAATATTCACACTCTAGAATGCAGATTAATCATCTAGAGGTGCATTAGTTGGCTACTGGTATTTCCCAAGAAGTTCTGTAAATTTAGAAGTTGAACAAGAAGATATATTGCCTTGAGTTCCAAGTCCTCTTTCTTTCCATTATCTCAGTGCGTTGCCCAAGTGACCCTCCAATGGTAATACACATAAATACATCAGAGACATGCCCAGTCCATGATTAAATACCCTGATAATTTTGAGGCCCTCCAACATATAATATTTCACGCTATCACAAACACTAATGCAGTCAACCAGTAGCCACAATCAATTACTCAGAGCGGCTGCACTCGTGTTCCTTCTCCAAAGTTTCTTGATTGTGTGCCAACTGCATTAAAGACTATCACTTTCCAAAGCAAGGAAAAAAAAAAAAAAAGAAAACTCCCACAGCGATATCCTCTAAAATAGATATAAACACACTGCCTTCATGACTGGTAATGAAAGAGCCCCTGACCAAACTCTGGTGTCCAGGGCTGCTAACAAATAGTTAACCCTCTAACCCATCCTGCATCCCACTGACGGACTGAGAGAACAAATTTGGATAAAGCAACCAAGTGACTGGGAGCCACAACCAGTTCCAAGAACACTCTGGGACCAGAAAGCTCTGGCTGGGTAGGATTTCAAGGTCTTGTCCACAAGGATCCACAATTAAAATTTCTTGTGCTAAAGTTTCATGGTGAAATAAAAACCCTGAGATTCCAATGCTTCCCCTCTCCCCCTGCTTCCAAACGCCGCTCACAATACAGCGCGGTGGAAGGAGCAGAAAACCTCCAGTATTTTGGCAATCAGCACTGCCCTGTTTTACATATTTCAATTCCATCTTTTGGAAGAGCTGTAAATCTTTCCTCCTATTTTTTCTCTTGTTCTGTCTTCAGCTAGCTTGGCTATATAATTGCAGTGTTCATGTTACTTGCATGCATAGGAAATGATGCTTAAAGGGAAGGGAACTAAAGGCCTTTCTCTTCCTTTCTTTCCTCAGCTTCAGGGCTGTACTGATACAGGCAGCAAAGTGATAACAGAACACGGCTTGTTTCCTTCTCTCTACATTCGTTTCTTTTTTATTGCATTTTGTTTGTGGTCTTCAGCTGTCACGGGGTGTTATCTGACAGGGAAGAGCTCGTGAGTCTGGATGCTATGAATTCGAGCATCACTCCCAGCTTGACAGCCTGTGCCTCCTCCAAGGACTACCAACACTCCAGACGGAGTGGGCAGAAGGAACGCCTTGGTCTCATCCTCTCCAGCTCATGGCTCAGCCATGACTGAGACGGTTTCTGATGGAACAGTTGAGGCCTGTCACTCTCCCCGTGGCCGTCTTTGCTAGCAGACAGAAAGGACATGGTGCTTGTCCTTTATTCAAAACACTCATTATCATTCCAGATGCATTGGGAGCGCCTGGGGAGCAACACCTGTACTAGAGCAGCCAACACCTTACTGCTCTGCTGGTGGGGAAACCAAACTATGGGACAGGAGTCCAAGCTGCGAGTGGGTCATGCCTGGTGGTTCAAAAGGACACCGGAGGGTGAAGGTCAGTTTGCCAGACAGGGTAATCTCAGGCCTTGTCTCTTATTGTTAGTATATTTGAGCTGATGCTCTCCCTTCCTTGGAGATCCTCCAAGGGTGACCTCTGCAGGCAAACCCTGTGCAAGTGGTTCTGAGCAATCAAGTGATGCTTTTAAAGGTCTGTGGGTATTAATATTCAGGATCCATGGGCAGAAAAACTGAAAGAAAAACCCAAAAACCCCACCTTGAACTTTTAGGAATAAAATATTTTTTTTCTTCCCATTTATAGATTGAACAAACTCCAATCCTCTCAAAACATGATGGGATTTAATGCTGATTTTGGCCTTGTCTTTGTGCTCATACATGACAGCTAGACAGGAACTGTTGATCAAATTTCTTGTTTCATTTCATTTAAATGTCAAAAAACAAAACATTTTTTTCCCCCAGAAATATTCCAGTCTCCATGAAATTTTCAACAGGAAACTCTTCTGCAGTGCAGGATGAAGTGGCCAAAGAAAGAGAATGAATCATGTCCCCTCCAATTTAGAGTGTGGGCTCAGAACAATCCCATAGGATGTGGAAGAATGAATTTCAAGCCCCTCATTGGCACATCTTGCAGTTGTGTCCCCAAAAAATTGCTTTCTGCACCCCCACAGTAGTGAATGCCTGGCTGTTGTAGTACAAGTGCTCCCCAAATACTTCTCAACCTGCTGTGACGATACTACCATGTTTTGAGGAAGGTACAAGCAGTGTCCTTTTGTAAGCAGACAGTTTCACTCCCACATTTGCCGTCTGTGGGAAGCTCATTCCATAGCCTCATCCCTCTTTGGCAAGATCAGGAAGGTTTCTGGCCAGCTCAGTTACTAAGTGGTGGATCCAAGGTGTTTGGATTTGCCCTTGGCCTTCGTTTCACTCTGACGTCCTCTCTGCTTCCCTTATTAGCTGTGTAATTAGGGAGGGTAAGAGTGCCTACAGCTGCAAGTGTCTTTGGAGATATGATAATTATTTTAAAGAAAATCATGACAACCCATAGCTGGAAACTGTGTCTCTGGTGGAAAGAAAAATCATTGTAGCCTGTCTCATTGAGCATGTAAACATGTGCTTTGCTGATGCCCTGAAGGACTGTCCTAATTTTAACCTTGTTTCTCTTTGAAACTTGCTTTCAACTTTGCTTGGAACAGAAGCCTGTGGTGCAACATGGGGGAACGTGCCAATGTGTTTTGTTGAATGAAACATTAAATAAATGGAATGAGGAGGAAACAAGAGGGTAAGAGAAATAAGATGACAACGGGTTAAGCTATGGTAAAAAAACCACATTATCTGTGACAATCAGAGAATTCCTGTACTGGGGAAATAAATGGGACCATGTTTCTGAAAAAAAAAAAAAAGAAAAAAACCCAAACAACAAAACAAAACCCAACCCAAAACTAAAAAACCTTTTTGGTTGCAGCATTGCTGTAACTCCCTGTTCATACACATGGTCTGATGAGTTTGAGAAACAGATCCATTTTGAGCCTGTTTTCTGGGAGAACTGAATAGGTATGCTGGACGCCAGACATGCAAATAGGCAATTGTCTTTTTCCCCTCCTTTTGAATCAAAAGGTCAATAATAACCGTGTTTAATCGAGGGGTACAAAACGTAATCATATTGAGTGCATATAAGCTTGATGAAATTAGTCGGCTTGGGAGAGGAGGGAGGTTTCCTGCTAATATCTCCACTGAGGCAATGGCTGCAGTTTGAATTCAACCTTTTATTAGCGACCAGAGAGCTCAAATGTGGTGGCAGGAGGACAGGCAGAAAGCCTTTGAAGTCCCAGACAAGAACCAACAGCCTTTTAGACTCAACATCAACCAGCCTGGTATTGCACACTTGAAAAAACAGATGGGATTTGGCTGACTCTGCATCTGAGCTTGTTGCTTCAGGCTCTCTTTAAAGCCACTGTCACCAAAGGCGTCTAGCACAAAATTTGCCTCATCTTTTAGCAGAATCCTGCAATAGGTCCAAGGGGTCAGAGTCTAAAAAACCTGTTGGGTATAGAGGGAATATAAAGGGAGCTTGAGGTACAAATGATAGTATTTTAATGTGACGTGAGATCCATTTCTTCTTGTGCTAAAGAATGTACCTGTTGTCTCTTCCATTTCGTCTTTCACACCCTCCATCAGGGGTACCTGTAAGTAGACAGAGCTTCAAAACTAAAAGGAAGAGCTGATGTTGCCAACCTTGTTCTTGGTAGCAGACAAGACTTCCACACCAGTCACAGCAGAGCTTTACCTAATCCGGCTCCCTCTCACATCAGCCACATCTGCCACAGCTGGTGTTTTCCATCCTGCTTCCCTCTGGGTGGAGTTTATTCCCAGAAGACGATAATCAAGACTTTCCAGCCTCCTTTCCCAGCTGCATTTAGGCCTTTCAGTTTATAATAGCTCAAAACTCTTCCCAGGTCTTTATCGGAGCTTCTTCTTGTTTACAGCTGCAGTGCAAGGTAGCAGGTCTTTCAAGCCTTCCAAGCAAGGATTTCACTGCCCCAAATTCATGCTGCCCTTCCCATAATCTCTCTCTCTCAACTCCTAGCAATCATTTCGGCTGAATTTACAAACATGACTTTATACGACTGATATCAAGTGCAAGGATCACTCACCATCCATACGTGGGAAAAACTATGCATCCTCCTGCAGAACAAGAGCATGCAGATGCAGTGATCCCATTGCCTTAACAACTAATTTTCCTTAATTCTTATAACTCCTTTGTAAACTGTTGATGAGCTTTCTGGATGGTCCTGTAAAATGAAGAGATTAAATATGCTAAAAAATGTAAAAAAAATTTCAAAATCAAGCACACATACACACACAGAAATTAGATTGTAATGTTGTTGTGGGGGATGTGTTCCTCTGGTGTAAAACCGTGCTTTTTGCAAGCATTTTTACTCGTTTTACTCATACACCCAGGACTGCGTGAGGGAGCATAGCATTTGCAAGTATTACAATTCTGTACAAAATAAAATGACAGGGTGTATCTGTCTGCCTTCATTTCAGATGAACTGAGCATTGTAAGGAAAGATTTCTGCTCAAGATTTGTGCCTTGGCTGCTTTTCAGTCCATACAGCTTGATGAGGAATCCTAGGCGCTGGTCTTAAGTGGGTCTTAAGCTTCCTCAAGGACCCAAACTCAAACGCTGGACTCAAGGTTACGGCGAAACACTTATGTGTGGTCACTATTGTGTGATTTGGGGCACTTTCTGGAGGCTGAGGAAAGCTAAGCTGCCTTGTAGGCATCAGTTATATTCCCAGCAGACCTGATTTCTTAATTGCCTTCTCCAGTTATGTGACTCCAGGATTCCTTTGCTTTACCTGGGGAGGCAACTACACCTGAGCCAGGTCTAGCTGTGCTGCGAGCTCCTTAAAGAGCAAGCTCAGTCCAAGACAGCAATCACATCTCTCTTCTAAGGTTTCGGTCTTTGTATCACTGGCATGGAGAGCCTATTAGGAATGTAGCCAATTGTAGTATTACATGTGCTATTTGTCGAAGAAGAATTTTCTTTGCTTTCTCTTGTTTCTCTAGGAAGTAGCCACAAATGTCCAGTGTAAGGTTACTGGGCCCACACAAAATTTTATCAGATTTTAGCAGCTATTCCTGGAATTACGTATTGTTTTGTCTTTTTGAACTGAAATGACAGCAGCTCAGGTGTCAATTTTCATATCAGCCTCTGTTTTTTCCCTAGGGCTGCTTGAGGAGTTCGTGTTTTACTAAGACACCAAAATTAGAATTAAAGGCTTGGAGACTGGGGGATCATTTTTTTTTCTTGGTGTTAGAGCAGAATATTCTGTTCTAAAGTTCGAAGCTAATAATGATTACGTTCCTCAGGGAAAAAAATAGAATCAGCTACAACACTGTGCTGGAGGAAGAGATCAAGAGAGACCGAAGGTGTTGGCAGTGCCTGTGTGTCTGTGAGTTGTTTAATGGTGGTGCTCTCTGGAGCAGATCTATCCCAGCAATGTGGAATTGCCATTGATAACTTCCACTTTGCTCCTCCCTAACAAAGTGTGCGTGTGTGGACCAAGCTCAAGCTGACCCTACCAGCTAAGCCTCTTTGCAGCTGCTAGAAGGAGAGAATAGGACATCACCCTGTATGAGAAGGACCTCAATTCTCCTTTTGTGAGCCTGATGCAATTAACTCCCACCCCACATCTCCTCACACTCATGCCTGGATCTCCTGTCCTTGTAGTAGAGTACCCTGCTCTTTATTGTCATCCCAATACGCCAAATACATCTTTTTGGCCTGGCCTATGGTTCAGGTGTATCTGTGTCCAAGGCCAGGTTGGATGGGGCTTTGAGGAACCTGGTCTAGTGGAAAGTGTCCCTGCCCATGGCAGGGGAGTTGGAATGAGATGATCTTTAAGGTCCCTTCCAACCCAAACCATTCTAACCACTTTATGATCATTCTATGATCTATGATGTGTGATCTATGATCTGGAGAGTGGAAGCACAGAGTAAACGGGCACTAGTTTTTCGCACTCAGCTAGCAACTTCGGGAAGGGAGCATGTCTACAAAGACCCAAGACACATCCCTCATTGCTGTGAGCCCTTTCTTGTCAGGTGAGATATATCAAGGGTGGGGTATTTCATGTCTAATTCTGTGATTCTACATGACCACAGACAATTAAAGCTTCCTCTGCTTTGCCCATCTCTGTAAAGAACATGAAATATGAGGTATTGGTCTTAATGTGGCTCACCCTTAAACTTCAGGTCAAATGAAGATGGCACTAATTCCACAGCTCAAATGTTGAGATATCTTAAGACATGGAGTGGAACTCTTCTCGCCTACTTTTAGCCATTTAACTGTTAAAGACTGAGTCTCAGCTAAACTAAGCCTCAACTAGACTGGCTAAGTCTAGCCACCTAGTCTTTAACTAAACTAAGATAAACTAAACCATCTCATTACAAATGTGATAAATCACCTTCTAAAAGTATTTGTATGTGTTGATAGAGAGGGATTCTGGATGACTTAGTTTGGGTTAGATGTCTACTTTCAGATGACTGAGATGTATCCCACTGCAGTGGTAATTCATTTTCTTGTATTGTTTTTAATATTAATCTTGAAAAGCAGCCTAGTGAAGAAGTGACTTGATGCATGTGAATTAAAACTTGTGAAAAAAATCAGGAATATTGCTGAGGTGAAGTTTTTGCCTTTGGCCTAATTACTCTGCTTCTTTCATTTTCACCAACAAATCAATCATTAATTTTTAAGAGATTTTTGTGTTAGAAAGGGTCAAATAGCCAAGTGCACAATATTGTATGTTTTGATAAGTGGTTGTCATTCTCAGGCAAATGAGTTGCTATATTTGCTTGGACACATGGTCACACAAATATGACTTGAGTTCACCCACTTAACTTTTGGCACAAAACTGGGATGTCCTAATGTGGAGGCTGTTAGCTTAGACTTTCCACATAGCAGAAAGAACAGGAGAAACAACTCCAACACAGTTGAGAGTTGCCTTTGCAGACGCCTCTTCCTCTTCAAAGAGATTAGAGCAAGACCTGAAAATGGCAATGCCCCTAATGGATAACCCTCAGTTTAAAGCTGGTTGAAGCTGGCCCATTTGCCATGCAGCAATCTGCGCTTTGGGAAATGTGGGTGAGCATGGGCAGAAACAATGCCCTTTGGTTTGGGGAGTAATCGCACTGTGCTAGAGCTGGGATGGACTCCAACTGTTTGAGCTGCCTTGGTTTGTTAATTGCTGGTTTCAGTTTTTTCTCTCTTTAACATTTTTTTCTTCTTTTTATTCCCCCTCTCAAAACGAATCTCAGCAAACTCGACAACACCCCCACACACACACCGCACCCTCACTAGCCCCCTGATATGATTTAAATGCCTGCCACTGCTGCTGGTACCAGTGCTGTAAAAAGAACTGGCTCCTGTTCAAGTCCTTCTCTTCTCCAAATGTTTAGGGATTTGGAGCCCATACATACAATTACTGCGTGTTTCTCAGGAAGAGAAAATAGCCAGCAGCTGTTCAGTGTCTGATCAATTATGAGTTGAGGAAGAGGAGTGAAAGAGAGGGGAGTTATTGGTTAGAAATCTGCACACAATTAGGAAACAATGTTAAGAATGGGTGCTTGGGAGACGTGGGGAAGATAGACACCCTGACAGCGTATCATTAGGCTAACAGGTCTGCAATGGTGTCCCTAGCGTGGAGAGAAAATTGCCCCTAACCTGATGGGGGTATTTTTTCTGAGGGTTTGGCAAGGTGAAGGAGGAAGAGGAGCCAGTCCTAGTCTGAGAACATGAATATTTGACAGGGACCCTGGTAAGTGGGTGTCTTGGAGTAGATCTCCCTGCCCCAGTCAAGCACGGCAGTGACTTTGATGGCAGCTTAGACACCCACTCCACGTGGAGACACATAAACGTAGGCAACTTGGTCTGCAAGACGAATCCTGCCTTAGGGGATCAATTCAGTTACGTCCCCACCCCAGGTGTGGTGTGTCATCTGAGAAGCCCAAGGCTACCTGGGAAAGCCACACAGGGCTGGCAAATATTGCAAAGTGCCTTAAAATATTTGCTCCTTTGAAGTCTTTGAAAGGGACGTTCAATCCTCTCTGGAGTGAAATCCAGAGACTAGAAGGTTTCCCAAACAGCAGTAGACTCCCACCTTTGTACAAATTAGTTTAGCCCAAAATCTCCATTGCATTTGGTATAAAGAAAATATTTTTTCCAAACTTCATATCTTGGCTCACATTTTACCTGAGGTGACTAGAGAGGGTAGTGGGGCAATAGATACTTCACTTACTAGCACTACCCAGCACCATATGTGCCCTTTAATTCACAAGGCATGATTTGTGCAGCCTCTATTTATTTACATTGTGACTGAATGTTGTTTTGGATGATGCTTATGTTTACCTGAGATCCAGGTGAGACCTCCTTCCCAGGTAGTCTGCTTTTGGGAGTCAAAGGATGCTTGACATTATCTTCTACCATGGCTTGGAAGTTTGGGATGAAGCTGAAGGGAAGTGTTTGTTAGTGATGAAATGAACCCATAAACCCAGTGTTTACAGAGCATATGGGTCAACCTTGAAAATGTCACGTCCAAAATTTTAATGTGTTCTAGAGCTTTTTCCTGTACACTGTTGACTCTGACTCTCAGCAGTCTCAGAGAAACTAAGCTGTTTTCCTTCAAAGTCTGTTCAGGAATCTGTGATGAAATGGGCATAGGAGCTTACATCCAGTTTCAGTGAGTAAGAATAAATGGAAAGAATTGATTTACAATGTACCTCAGGGCAAAAATGAAAATGTTTTCAAAATTAGTCATTTGTGGGGAAAAAGCTTGGTAAAACCTGACAGTTGAAAATGTGTCAGCTTGTGGTTATGTGGACATCTTTATAGCTGATGAATTTAACTACATCCAGCATCCAGTAACAGGATTCTATAGTCACTACGTGAATCTTCATAAAGACTGAGTCTGTCTTTTCCTCACACAGCAACAGAAGCGTTTAGTAAGTTCTGTGCAACAGCGTCATCACCATGGATACGTTTACTGTTTGTGTTGTGACATGTGGAATTTTACCTAAAGTCTCAGTTCCCTTGCAATTACATAATATTATTTATCTTCATTAGGATTATTTATCTTCATTATATATAAAGTACTTTTGATCAGGGACACCTGAAAACGTGACCTAAAAAACTTTCAATGTTTAAGAAAAAGGGGTTTACGTTGCCCTGAAATGGATTTATTATTTCACTTAACTACATTAATTTAAAATTCAGATCTCTAGTCAACGTAGCTCTCTGCATCACATATGTATTCAGTGGAAAAGGCTAAAAAGTATTAATCTGAACCCAAGATATATGGCATAAGCCTTCCTCTGGACATCCCAGTCTTTCCGTTGACTAGAGAATTGCAGATCGTTGGCTTTGAATAGACATCTAACTCTTAGATGAATAGAGTTAGGTGAGAATCCACTTTAATGTCAATGTAATTTCTTTACAGGCTCTTTAATGATGGTATTACCCATAAGATGACAGAGTAAATCTGCTGAAACAGATGTCTTGTTTAGCTACGTGATAGCTCAAACACATTTTTCTCTGGAGCCATTGAGAGATGCTGACCTCAGAGCCATAAAACTGCATATTCACAGCACAATGGTTTTTTAGATTAGAACTGCAATTTAATTAAATTTTATTTCCAGGAACACTGATAGAGTCTTTGTTCTGCCAAGTCAAACTCAAAGGTCATGTTCTTCAACTGGGTCTTTGGTGCCATTCAGATTAAACCTACAATGTTCTAACCAGTCAGGTATCCCCAAACACTCAGGGTGTTCCAGCCATATACGGTTATTTGTGTAACTATGTCCTAGTTCAGTTGTGACAATGCAAAGAGGGAGTTGAAAATGAAAAACTACCTTCTCAGATGTCCCAGATAAGATTTTTCCATTATGTTGTTGCAGTTTCCACCTTCCCCAACTGAACTGACACTACCTATGCCATTCCTCTTCCCTGTCTCAAATAACAGCGCTTCCAGACTTTTTCATTCCACCTCTGAAGTTACCTGGGCCTCCTTCACTCCTTCTTGTAAGTGACATGGGCTGCACTTCTCTGTTCCCCTGAACCTCCTGCAGAACCATCACAGACCTCCTGACCTTCATTTGTTTTCCTTCTGGTCCCTCAGCCTTAAGCCCTGGTTTTAACTCATTAAGAAGCATGGACCTCAGAGAAAGATCATCACGTTCCCTTCTCCAATCCTTGACCTATGAACCTGTTTTCAGAGAACTCACAGATGCTAACACCTGAAAGTCTCAGTGCATTGCTGTTTTCTGACCTCCAGGATTAGCACAGCCTGGAGATACTCACCCAGGCACTCCTGTAGCAAGTAAAATAACAGCCGGTTGAGGTACCACACCTGCTGAGACATTCATGACAGCTTTTCCCTATATAATGGTTATTTTTTCCTGACTGTTCTTCCTCTATTGCTTTCCTCCTTCTGTTTTCAGTACAGATTTAGTTTTTGTGTTTTGGGCCTAAATGTGACTGTCATAGATGATTTGGTTCAAAATACAACTTATTTATTTTTTTAGTACAGAGACTGAAACATTTCTTTACTAGATTATGAATAGTTTTAGCTGGAGATCTGCTGATAGAGTTCATCAGGTTGACAAAAAATTCTATCTTCTTTTTGTGTTTCTCAGAAAAAAAATGTTGAGTTTTGGGGAAAGGCAAGTGAGCAGAACTACTCTAAATTCTTGATTTGTTACTGAACTTGTCAATAGAGTATTTTAGCAACTTTATTCAGAGACCCGCAATGACCATTTCTTGTACTCCTTTTTTGAAAGCCGGTTCATATGATCTACTTCTGACCACCAAAAAATGGTCAAAGTCCATGCCAAGTTTGTTGTTTAGGCTCCCTGTATAGTCAATGGAGAGATAAGCACCTCTAGAACATGAATCTCCCCAACTTCCAGTAGATATCTAACATAACTTAAAATGAAGCATGCTTTGGAGATGTGTTTCTTTCCACTGATTGTCCAGGAAGCCTACGTGACCAGTTCAGACCACACATCTATGATTGAAGCAAGTCCTATGACATTCACTACATGCCCTATGAGAAGAGTCTTTAGGATCGTTCACTTTACGTGAGTGAAAGATTTTTCTTCCAACGTCTTTGACTTATAAAGCAAATTATGCTCCCATTAACATCAATTGTTGTCTGTCACTATCTTCAATAAGAACAAGAACAGGTCCTTGAGGAAAGCCCCACATGGGGTGATTCGCAGCAGTTTAGAAAGCTGGTAATCCTACAAACTGACCCTCTTGCTTTGCTACGCTTTGTGAACACTTCCTCTGTGGTGTTGAATTGAAGCATACTGTGATTGCTGCTTCCACATCTCTTATTCTCTGCTTAGTTAGAAAAAAATGCCAAGAAACCTTCTCCTCTGGTTGGTCATCCCAGTCATCTTCTGGTTAAGCTGTCGTTTTCCTGAGATATGTGAATCTGTCAGTCTGACAGTTGACATCTTGTCTCCTTCTGGCTGATCATATAGATACTTATTAGCCAAGGCAGATTGTATAGGTCAGGCAGAAAAAAATCCCTAAGCTTTCAAAATCAGATCCATTCCTTTTCTGGCTGATCCCTCTCTTCCCACAGAAGAGGTTTTGCATATGTTTGGCTGCTTTTGCTATTCAAAACCATTTGATTAATTAAAGTCCCCCCTCTAGCTTAATTTACTTTGCACACTACTTCAGGAATTTTTCCATTCCCTCCTCCTGTCCTTGTGCTCTCCGGCAGATACTTTAATGAGGTTCTTCTTTGTTCTCCACTATTTCCATCTTTAACCAGAGAATTCCTCCACCAAGCCAGTGTTCCAAATGAAAGGATAAGAGAAGCTTTGCGTAACTAGGATAGCACCTGGTATTGCAGGCAAAGCCTGTCCAAAGGTTTCGATTGTTTTAAAGCATAGTAGCTTCACGTTCCTATCTCATTCTTGAGGCTTCCTCTCCATCAACCAAGTCCCATAATGCAGCGATGCAGCAATGCAGCTCCCATGGTTCTTGTCTTCATGGTTCTTCATTGAGCTTTCCCCATCACTTCCTGCTATGACTGCTTGAAAATGTTTCTGGAGTTTGTTTCCAATGAAAAAAAGTCTTTCTCTTCTAAAAGAAATTAAAGATTTAGCAGCAATGAATTCAGAATATTATAGGAGGTGCCCAAGTGGGACTAATTTTTTGTTTCAATATTTTATGTGAAACACATGAGGCACTGAAAATAAATATAATTTATTTGGTTCACAGGAAAACCTTTGTGTTTTGAAGAAGAAACATTTCTTTCAGAATATGCTGAGGGATTTGGAAAACAGCAAATGTTTATCTGTCTTCCCTGCAAAAGAGAAGTAACTTCAGCCTTTTTTCCCCCTAAAAAAATGTTTTCTCATATCTCCTCACTTCCACTCTCCCAATGGCATTGATATGAACCTCCCAGTACCAGCAGAACTCCCAACATGGTCATGCTTTCTTGAATAGCTGTGTGGAGTAGGTCAGGTCTCAGTGAGACTGCACCATTGGAGTCTGGTCTTTCAGAGACCAATATAAGCATTTCTTTACTAAGAAACCCATGAAGGGAGCAGCTTCAAAAACATCCATGTGAAATTATGAATTGAAAAATTTCTCCTCTGAGATAGATCCCTTATTAGCTCCTCTGCTTCCAATATGCCCTCCTGAGGCATTGCAGGAGAAAGCAGAGTAATTGTCAATGCACTGCTTGTCCTGTGGGGGGAAAAAAAAAAAAAAAAAAGAAAGGACTGATTGTGGTCCTTTGACCTTCTTTGGAAATGATCCTTCATTCCTTCTTCCCACCAGACTGCCTGGGCTACAGGGCAGTTCAACATTGAGTGACTTCCCAGCTGTGGAGACCTCAGCATTCATGTGTCCAGACAATAACAGGGAACTTGAGGGGAAAAATAAAGTAGCACATACACATGCACTGGAAAAAGCAACACCTCCTGAATTACCACCACCACTTCCCGGAGCTGTAGTGGTTGGGTCTGTTAGGGGAAAGGTCTACCTCCCAGCCAACTACTGACTCAGCCTGTCCCCAATTTCATGTCCAAGACCTAATATGATCAAACTGAAATTGCTTGCATTGGGGTAGCATATAGAGTTTCCAGCCAGGATCCCCAGCCCCTTGAAATCAGTGCACTCTGGATAACCATAGCACGCCCCATTATTAGAGATTTACGGTCAAGGTGTGTTGAGATCTAGGAGTGGGTTCAGAGCTGACATGGCATGGCTGCAATTATGCAGAAAGTCAGTGCTGGAAAGTGGAATAAAGGTTGTTCGAAGCTGAGTTTCTCCCTTCACATCTGGATTAGTACCTTCAGACTGAGTGCCAGTCTGAAGTCTCCCCAAAAACATGACCCCGGAGTTAGTTTTAGACATGTCTGTAAGATATGCTTCCTTCAGTAGAAAGCTTTTGGCTCCCTGTACAGATCAGCAGTTTTAGTGCAAGCAGAACTCATGTGAAAAGTAAAATTAGCTCCTAGGAGTAACAATCAATTTACGTCGTAAATGCTAATGAAGCAGGGCTGTAGATACCACCTTTTAATTTGACCCATGCTGGTAAGCCAATGCTCAGATTCTCACTGAACCAGTATTCAAAGATCTGCATTCAGTTTTAGAGATGCTTTATCTCATCCTGAGCAAAGCAGCTTTGCACCTTGTTTCCCTACTTATAATAAGAAAATCTCCTTTTTCTCACTCTTTTTCTGCCTCTGTAGCAAAGTATGTCTTTTACAAGGTTTTTTTGCTATGTGTGGCAGCACCATTAGGATCATGGCTGAGAGCTCCCTGGCACTGCTGTAATATCGGTAATAAGGTGGGAATTTTTAGCAGGCTTATTGTGCCGAAGAATGTTCAATTTGTCCTTTCATATTTAGTCAGAAGAACCAGGTGAAGGCTGAGCAGATGAATACCAGGACCCTTCTAGTTTGTGGTTTAAGATAGACTTGGAACTGTAATAACATAAGCCCAGAGACTTTTTGCTGGTGCAATTGTAATCTGAAAAGAAAATTGATGTATGGAAATCATATTACTGCTGTCCTTCACATGCACATTCTCAAAACTTTTTTATTTAAGAGTTCTTAACTCTTGACCTCATGACAAATTTATCCCTCGTTTAATACTTAAGATGTTTAGACCATTAGGTAAAAACAGTATTGTTATTTAGGTTACGTGTTGAAAGTCATAGCGCCTGGAAAGAATTCTGCTTTGTGGTTTCCAGGCTGACTCCAGAAAATTAGAATTGCAGTGAGGCTATCCATGCAGTTAAATTTAAAATAAAAATCTCAAACCCAAATCCAGACTGAAGCAAATCTTAACAGCATGAAGAATCATTGCAAAGGTTTAAAAATTTTCACTTCACTTCATCAATATATGCCATTTCCTGAAGGAAGCCAGACAGGTTAATCATGTGCAAAATATGTATGTATACACACACATTTCACACATACACCTACATATATGTGTGTGTGCGTATACATGTGTGCACGGGTGTGTATATATTAATTTTTTTCCCTTTCTTCTTCATATCAGACTTCACCATATGGCACTAAACCCATCATTTAATGTGGAATTATGAAGCTAATGGAATGTGGAGAATGAGGTCTTGCTTTCCTATTGGTCACCAGGCTCCTCTTTAACTGCTGGGGGAAGACCAAACTTATAAACAGAGGTCTGTGACCATAGAAACACCCAGATCAACTTTTAAGTTTCATCACATTAAAATAATTGGCTTAATTTTTTTCTGTACATTGCACAGGAAAAATGCCTGGCATGTGTGTTCAAATATATATATTGTTCAAATATATATATTGCAGTTCAAAATAGTGACGGTGACTTACGAGTCAGATAATTCATCCTAGTGAGAGATGCCAATTTTTCTCCATACAGTCATTAATAGCTCATCCCAGTGAGAGATGCCAATTTTTTCCCCATACAGTCATTAGTAGCTCATTGAAATACAAGTAGAATCCAGAGCAAAAAGCTCTAGTGTCAGTGGAAGTTTTCAATTTATTCCTGCTTAAGGGCTCCATACATGGGTTCAACAGACTTGTTACTCACTCTTACTGTAATTTTCCCATCTACTTTTCAGCTCTCTATATACATATGTGTATTCAAATCACTATGGGTATGCTTTCAACAAACCCTTTTACCCCAGTGAACAAATGGATTTGCACAAAGTAGAAATCAATTAGAAGTTGATCCTGTAGAGTTGAAAACTGCTTGGTTAGAGGCTTTGAAAGTCTCACTGGTTTCTCATAATGTCATGAAATCATAAACATGTCTAGTCTAAAAAAGACCTCTGGAGGTCCTTAGTCCAACTTCTTGCTCAAAAAAAGGGCTATATCCAAAGTCAGATTGTGCCCTTGTCCAACTGAGTTTTCAGCAAATTTTTCATTATATCCAACCATAGTTTGCCCTTCTGCAGCTTGTGACTTTTCATCCTTCTGGTCTACATCTCTGAGTAGTTGTATCTCCTCCACCAACCCCAATTATGCAGTGGAAGTCTGCAACTTGTTCTCCCCTTTTCCCATGGCCAAATATCTTTGAAAGTGCTCACTGCCAGAGAGAGTAAGAGGTACCGATGTGGATGCTTTTTATAGGATCCCAAGCTTTTTCCAGGCAGAGTGTTTGCAGCTTGTTACTTCTCAATATGTATCCATGGTCCTTAGAGGTGTTTGTGCCTAAGTTTGGGCTTTGGCCTGTATACATTTTTGTCTGTAATCTTCCTTGATTTTCAGCATGACCACATCTTCTGCTTCTCTTATCCTATGCCTTCACCTGTGTCATTCCTTCCCAAACCTTATTCCTTACTCAAATAAAGCTAAAATTAGTAAACCCAATCTATTTGGTTGATCAATATTTTATAGAAAAAATTTTCTTTTCCTTTCCATAATTCTGTCATAACTACCATAGACTTTCTATATACCTTGACACTTCTGCCTTCAAGTGGCCCATCTTGTTTGATACATCACAAGAAATGCATCAAGAAAAAATGCAAATACTGTCCACTCTCTTTCTGTCAGAAACCTCAAATCTGTCCCTAGAACTAATCCTTTCTACCAGCCTTCAGTATGTCCTCAGCTCTCATCCAGCTTCTTAACACTCATCCAGTCTTCCATCTTCCCCAAATTTGCTTACTTCTTGTTCCAGCTTCCATGGTTTCTTCAAAGGGAGTCTTCCTACTCAATATAGAAACCTAACTGCCTGTGTTCTTAACTTCATCTTCTAGCTTCATGAAACTCTTCATGATTCTGCCTCTTTGTCTGATTTTCATGCCTATTGTTCACACAGATGTCTCCTTTTTTCCATATCTGAACATTAAGTGTCTCCTATTAGGTGTGCTATCTGAAACCAACCTTACCTTTGATGCCTGCAAAAAAATGAAGGTCTTAGTGTTGGTTATGCAAGGTCAATGGAAGCTGCTCTAAATGCCACAACATTTCTACTGATTTCTGCAGACTCTGGGTTAAAGTTCACATTTAGAACTGTTACGATAACGTATTAACCAATATTTCTTTAACCTCACTATCATCACAGTCCTGAGCAGTTATTTATTATTATGATTAATGTTTGCTACAGCAGTGGTGCTACGTGACCACAGCCAAGATCCAGCTCCTGTTGTGACTTATACAAATGCACAATAAGAAACAGACTTTGCCCTAGAGAAATTATGAACTGAGTAGAGAACTCAGACAATGAAACAGAGAGCCTTTCCAAAGTCGGCAATGTCAACTTTATAGCCAGGGACTTGTCTAACACCCTGTGGACCTTGATTATGCCCTTGGACCATCGGAACACTTAGCTGTTGTTCCCACAGAAATGATCATTCACCCATCTTTAGTTTTTGCATTAAAAAAAAGAAGGCCAAGGAGACAAAGTAGCAGTTGGAAAACTTGGTATCAATAGAAATTCCATGTTCATTTCAAGTATATATATACCACTACCATGTCAACATCAGCTAAGGAGCTAGTTCGTGGATCTTATATAGCCAGTGGAAACTATGCTTAAGCACCATGATATTAGGGAATGTCAGCTGACCTGTCTAGTTTTCTATTTTTGAATAGGATGAATTGCACCCAATACTCTATCTTTGACTAGAACTCTACTGACTACAAAGGGAGCCCAGATTGACGATTTCCAATGGAGATGTTCAAATTAAATGCCAGCACTGTGTGATGAAGACTACTTCCCTCTCTTCAGCACCTGTTAAGAGTACAGTTTTCCAGCTGTGGTGGCTTGCCATCAAAAATCCAAAGTTACTTAGAAAACCAGAACCAACATGGCCTTCTCAGAGAGGAGACTTTGCTCTGTAGACAAAATTTCCTCCCTGGTGATCGTGTTGCAAACAAGTTCTGCCTCAGAGAGGCAGGGCACAAAGAACAAAAAGGGATTTGAGCAGCCGGGGGGTGGGAGAAGGGAATTGGAGGGAGGAGGGGGCTGGAATGAGAAAGCGCAGAAACAGTTTTAAATATTTGGAATCTGCAATTGTATTTCCCCCCTTCCCCTCCCAGAACCTCATTTTTTTTAGCCCAGATTAACTATTCCCCCTACAATGCTTTTTCATAAAGGGATCAAGTCCATTGTTTATAGAATTTGCTAATAACAGCCTCAGTCGCGCTGTCACAGCAGAGTGATTCAATTACAAGACTGGACAATAAAAGCTCAATAAAGAAACTCAAATCCTTATTAAATTCTTTTTTTTAATTATTATTAAAAAAATACCCAAGCAGGCTAGGATTGCCAGATTGGGAATTTACATTGAACAGAAGAATGATATGATCTCTCTGAGTAGCACGGTGCAAATTAAAAGAGGTTTAGCGTTAAGTGTTCATGGCACAAAAGCAATTTTAAGTACCTGCAATCAGCTTAGGTTGGCTAAGCCTAAATATGTACAAATCGTGTAATGGGCAATATCCCTGGCAGTACCACGCAGAGCTCTGACAGATGTGTTCTCCAAGGTTTACAGCGGGTCCTACAACAGCTCAGGATGAGTGTCTGCATGTGCACGCACACCGATACGTGTGCGAGTGTGCGAGTGTGTGTGTGTGTGTGTGTGTGTGTGTGGTTTGTGGGCCACCTAGTGTCCTGGTGCTACCTAGACAAAATAGTCTGCTTTTTATTTCTGCTAGCGCAGATTTTAAGGCGAGAAAAGAACATTGCAATCATCTATTTTGACACCTCAGCAATCACAAAACAGGATAAAATGACCTAGAATTTGCTGCACCTTTCTCTTAATGCTACTTCAGCTGGAGACTCTTTCATAGAAAAGTATTTGATCTCTGTTTAAATCCTTTTTCCATTGGGAAACCCATGATTGCCCTTGTTAGTCATCTCAATTGGTAGTTATCTTTGCTGCAAGGAACTTATGGTTTTTGGACTTGTTGCTGGTTTGTTGTTTGTTTTCCAGCCTGGCATAAGTAGATGCCAACCTTTTTTAAAGTCTGCTACACTAAAAAGCTCTCCATTAAGAGATAATGTTGTCCTGTATAAGCACTTAGAGACAGTGACTCAGGCAGATCTTAATCTTCTCTACGTTTGACTGAACAGTGGGAGTTTACTTAGTTTCTCAGTGCAGTGTAAGATTTCCAGGCTTTGGCTCATACTTACAGATCTTTTCTGAATTCTTCCAATCACACTGGTATTCATTTCCATCTCATCCTTAGTCCTCTGACTTGTCACCAGCATGGTAGTAAAGCCTAATTTCTATATGATGGAGAACAAGTAAGCTACGGGTGAAGATTTGTTGCTTTTGAGGTGTACAAGATGTCTCTTGCTTTTAATTGGTTATCTGGCATCTGGTAAGGAATGACCCTGACAGGACCTCTATCCTCCATTTGACCATTTGTTCTTGTTAAATATCTATGAACTTAACGGAATGTCCTACTATTCTCAGAATTGTCCCACACATTAAAGCAATTTTTGGAAGCATTGCACAGTGACATATACTTGTACACACAACCTGGTGTCATATATGTCATGTTCTTCAGATATAGATAAGAGAATATGGGAGAGAAAAAGACTACAGAGAGCAGCATGGAAATCACATATAGTCCACTTAAGTTGTTCATGGTGGGAGCCTGGAGCATTGGCTTAGCCTGGTGTCATTGTAAAGCCTTGGTGAAGCGTGAATACTATGCTTTCAGCTTATCTTTAATGTAATAACATCTCTCCATTGCTGGACCTACAGGATGACAAGCTCTGAAAGCCTGAGGTGATGGAATTCTGATCTGCTGTGCACTTTCTTGACCTTAAGATGCTACAGCAGCCATAATGCTTAAGGTGGGTATCAAAAATGGGGTTAATCTTGGACACGAGCCGCTGGTGTGCACTTCCAGCCCAGAAAGCCGATTGTATCCTGGGCTGCATAAAAAGTAGTGTGGCCAGCATGTTGAGGGAGGGGATTCTTCCTCTGTATTCTGCTCTTGTGAGACCTCACCTGCAGTACTGCATGCAGCTCTGGGGTCCCCGGTACAAAAAAAACCAGGGACCTGTTGGAGCGAGTCCAGAGGAGGACCATGAAGGTGATCAGAGGGCTGGAGCACCTCTCCTGTGAGGACAGGTTGAGGCAGTTGGGGTTGTTCAGCTCCGGGGAGAACTTATTATGGCCTTTCAATATATAAAAGGGGCTTAGAAGAAAGATGGGAAGAGACTTTTTGCCAAGGCCTGTAGTGAAAGAACAAGAGTCAACAGTTTTAAACTGAGAGAGGGTAGGTTTAGATTGAACATAAAGAAGAATTATTTTATGACCAAGGTGGTGAGTGACTGGAACGGGCTGCCCAGAGAAGTTGTGGATGCACCATCATTGGAAGTGTTCAGGGTCAAGTTGGAGAGGGCTTTGAGCAACCTGATCTAGCAACAGATGTCCTGTCCATGACAGAGGGGTTGGACCAGATGATTTTTAAAAGTCCCAAATCATTCTATGATTCTATAATTCTAGCAGTCAAAAAAAAAAAAAAAAAGAAAAAAAGTGTCTTTCTTGTTCTGGTAGCTTAATCTTTACCTTTTGGTGGTGTCTGCTGGAGGGCAAATCATCTGGGCTATCCAGCCATCCCTTAAATCTGCCACTCAGGTACTTTGTTCTCTTCATTGACTCTACAGGGAGCCTGGTCTAATTGCTTAACTTTTAGACAGCGCAAGTTAATAGATGTGAAGACCACCTCATCATAAATTTGATGGAAGTGTGGTAGACTTTGAAAACAACACAATGAGAGGTGTGAAAGTTTCAGCTGTGATCTGACCCGTAGTCATATAGCCACTGGGAACTGCAGTATGCGCAGCTGGACATGGCTGGATCCACTGATTTATGAGAAAGCTGTTGCAGTGCCAGGCAGAGGACAGGAAAACTGGAGAGCCCTCAAAAAGGCTGAGTGGCTGGCTGAGCAGCTCTGCTCGTGCAGTCGTCATAGTAATTGGGGCAGCAGGTCCATGACAGATAATGTGCAGGTGTTAAAGAAAGTTGGAAAATATCGGAAATTAACCAATAAGTGGAGGTACGTGGTGCTGGAGTGGAAGGAGGTTGCTACAGCTGCAGTTTGTGAATGTTTCCTGGATGGAGATCGTGCTATATCTTGGAAACATTGGAGGTTTTGTCCTTCAATGGACACAGTTAATAATATAAGTAAGGAGAAGAAAATGATACTAGTGCTAGCCTTTGGTAGGGAGATCATCACCCAAGATTTCCTCTGTTGTCACAGACCCCTCAGTTGGATTCATTCATTGTTAGATAATTGTCTAAAATAGGTGGCATGAGATGCCCTCTCAAGTGACCTTTCACTGATAAAAGCAGGAAACCTGGCTTAAAGCAGGGGCTTACTTTTAAATGACTATGGTTAAGGGAGATTAATTCTACCCTCAGCACTCAATCTAAGTTAATCATCAGGGCTCTGCCTTTCAGCTCTGTGAAGACATGTGGAACATTCACCCCATCTTTGGGAAGTGGTTTAGGATTGCTGGGATAAACCGTCCTCCAAAGTGGCAGTTTCTCTGCACTGGTTATAGAGTGTGGGACAAGAAAGCTCTTCAGAAAAGTGCTTCAGTGACTTTCCTAAAAAAACAGGCAAAATGAATATGGGCTTTTAAGTCTTTGCAAGAGAGACCCAGAGATTTTCAAGAGCTGCAGTTGGGTCCTGCCTTTATCACAGACTGACTGTGGAATGATGTATCTCAGCCACTTTCTAGGGACACGATGAGGTGTTCATTCCTGATGCTAACAACCACTATAGATGCACTTAGTTTGGGGTTTACCTCACATAATGTTTACCATTAAAACTTGAATGTTGAGTCCTGCATTGGATGCCTAAGACATAAAGTAGAATAATTCATCTCTCAAAGTACCATTTCTGTTCATAGTTCGTTTCTCCCTAGCTTGAATTAAATGTCCAATTTTTAAGTGGCCACCTGTAAAGCAAGTGAAGTCTCTGCCTTCCAAGATATGGATGAGCATGACTGGTGTCTTCCAGATGGAGGTAGAGACCTTAGAGGTGTTGTCATATGCCTTAGGTACACAGCAGAAAGTTTCTTTTGGTTTCAGTAGTGAATGCTGGTGCATTGGAAGCAATGATCTGAATCTGTTCTTTTCTCTCCTGAATTCAGAAACGCTCACAAAGCATGGTAACAGTGAGGGAAAGGTGGCTTTTTTACCCATACTAAATAAATGGAAATGATATAGGCTGATCAAATGCAGCTGACTGCTTTGGACACTTTATGAATTTTCTCATATAAACTTCTCAAAAGCGGAACGAATTTCTAGGCTAGCAGGCATACATTTTTTAATTAAGATAAAAGCATTTATTAGAATGGATGAGGGTGTTAAATCTGACCAATATACCTTTGAAGATCCCAGCCCCCTGCTTTATTCCATGAACTTACACTCCCTGAAATGTGGCATGGCTTTATATTTCACAGCATCCATAACATGGATTTATCAAAGGTCACTATGGCAACATCTAGGCAGTCCGAGACAAATACGCGTATGAGCATAGAAACAGAACAAAACAAACTGAAATCGCCCTGTTCCCACCCAGTCTTCTCCCCTGTCCCTTCAACTCCAAATTTAGATGAATGCTATTATTAATACTCCAGTTGATATTACCTCAGCAGAGATTGAAAGGCAGGAGAGGGTTCACACCACACATACGGAGAAGAATATCAACGTTGTATAGGCACACTGCACGCATAGGATCACTGGGGCTATGGGTAACTCTGCGGAATAATTGTATTGGCATGTGTGAATTCTGGGAATCAGAACCTCCTAATATTTGTTTAGGCTGTGTTTCCATGGCAATAAGTGCACTTGCTATTAATTCTCTAGTTTATTACAAGTCTTTATTCCTAGTATTTGGGGGAGGGGGTTATTCACATTCACTTTGGAATTCCAGGCCTTATATATATGAACCTGAACTTACTAACAGTAAATATATATAAATATAAAAATATAAAAATATAAAATGTGGCACTCAGACTCACAAATCTCTACACTGACAAAGCTAAGCCTTTTCAGAAATGATTGAGAACTTTGAGATATACCAGTCCTCTTTTACTAATAGTATTTGAAGTTGTTCTTTTGGAGACGTCTAACCACAGCTGAATTTATAACTTCTTTTTTGCTTTATTTTGCTCATTTTGGAAAATGGGACACTTTTAGCATTTTATTCCCTGGAAAGAAGGAAAAGTGTCCAGAAGGTGAAAAAGATCAGAATATTTTTTGCTTCTCTGTTCATGTATATATTAATACATTGTTATATATTGCACACATAGAACAACACATGCACACAAATCTGTATGAAAAAGTACCAATGGGACTGCAGTTGCAAAGTGAATTTCTCAGTAATTAAAATAAGCCAAAATAAAAGTTGCCTGTGAAACCTTACCTTTCTCCCTTTTATTACATGTTATCTTGCAACTTAGTTATATGGTAGCCTAATATATTTAAATGGGAACCTCCCATGGTGAGAACCATACCCAGCAGCAATTCTTTATACAATTTTAGCTTTATTGTGCAGTAGTTGCTTCCAGGATGTATTTTCTACCCACGGTTCAAAGGCTGCTCTAAAGACAGAACTGTTTGTTTCCTCCTGGGCTTTTTTTTGGCATTCCCGAGTGGTTTTCCAACGTTAATCATCTTCAGAATATCCATCTGAGATGGGAACGTTATCCTTATTTTATTAATAGGAACCTGATAAATAGATTAAGATTAACACAAAAAGTATCCAGTTATTTTGGTGTCCAGGCGGAGCTCTGAGTGCCTGCTTTGGCAAGGGTTTAAGCATTTATACCTTATTAATCTCATTCAACTATACCTGTCTAAAAGTCATTTCTTTCTCTGAGCTACTCATTTTCTCATAGTCAGTGGGGAGAAACAAGCACATTCAGAGGGGCTTCATCTAATATGTCTTGGATGACCATCTTGGGATAAGATGAATTACCCTTCAGAGGGGCTAAGGCAGACAAATCCCACATTATTTATTTATTTGAAGAAGTTTCCCTTGATTTTGGTTGCAGTTAGGAGTACTCAGTATTTCATTAAGATGCTGCAAATTAAGGGTGTCCGGGACTTTAGGGAGCTCATCTGAACCACGTCTATGCTCCTTCTGCCTATCAGACCTCAGAAACTCAAGTCACAACACACAAAAAAAAAAATCCATGAGCGACCACTTGTGTGAAGTTTGTACTAAGCAACTTTGCCTGAGTCATCCAGCTGCTGTAGAAGAGGCAGAGTACAGTCCTGAAGGCAGGGTTTAATTTATGGAAATGCCTCTCAAATTCTGCAACAAACGAGGCAAGGGCTGTAAAGCTGGCAACCTCGTGTACTAATTGCTCCCCTTCAGCTGTAGAATTTGCATCCGCTGTTCTCACTGAGGGAAGGGTGCCATGGGAAAACCAGCACTACGTCATGAAATAAAAGCCTGCATCAGGTGTATGTTTGAAGGGGCTGATATAAAAGGTTAGCTTCTAACATTGAAGAACTTGATTTTGCAATCATACGGTTGTCCTTTTAGTGCCCTCCTGATACATTTTCTCTTAATCGTTAAAAAAACAGGGGGAAATAAATAATTAATTTGGGCATGTTGCCTCATATGGGCACCCACACAGATCTTCCTGGGATTTGCAGCATAACAGAAGAACTGTTATTCTGGAGGTACTGGAGGTACAGAGGACACCATGGGAGAGCTGTGGTTTTCGGCAGATGGAGATTATCCTGCCTGTTCTTCTGCCCCAGGACAATCCTCATCCCTGTCTCTGTACCTGTTAGCTCCAGGTTTTTATCACTAATTTTTAGTCCTGGTGATAATCATAGCCAGCCACAATGGGAAGGGAAGGGGGAAGGGGGAAGAAGGAGAAGGAAAGGGAAAAAGAAACAAGATTCAGAAAATTTAATCCCAAGAGTTTAAAGATAAAGCAAAATTTTTAAAAAGTTTAAAACAATCTTGACAGCCAGTACTCCAAGCCTGCCCTCTAGATCTATATAAAATTATCTTCTTTTTAACTTTTCCCCACTTGTATCAGCCATTCCAGAACAACAGTGTGCTTTGGCACACACATACAACACATTCAGAATTTCCTTAGCCACCGCTAAATGCATAAAAATATATTCAGGGTTGTATACTAAGGTATTTGCGAGCCCATGAAAGACAAGAGGAGATGAAGTTACTTGGAAAAAAGTAGAGTACGATTTTTCACTGGGAAAAAAAAAAAAAAAAAAAAATTCTCAACCTCCTTTCCTGGAAGTTGATTTTATTTTATTTCATTCTTTGTGAGAGCACCATCAGCAAATCATTGTTAACAGTGTATTGAAAGTTAAAGAAAATAATAAAGTGGTGGTAAAGGAATCCAGAGGTAAGTTCTACCTCAGTGGAAAAGAGAGTGAAACGGATATTAATATTTAATGTGGTGGAGGTGACAAGTGAAATGAGTACTTATTTCCCCTCACCTTGGTACTGTGCACAGAGATATGCACCTCCTCATTTACACATACGCGTTGATGCCTACATTAGCCATGGATGGGAAAAGCTTTTCCTCTTACAGGTTCTGAACTGAACTAAAGGCCTCATTTAGCAAGCGCATAAACACATGGTTACCCTTATGCAGGCACTTAAATCCCAGTTTTCAGTGAGTTTTACACATGTATAATTACACAGTTATGCAGTTAATTGATTTGGTTGTCGGGGTCATGTCTCACAAGGTTCTGAGTGATCAAACCACTTGAGAATGGGATTACTTTTGAGGACATGAAATCAGTAGGCTTAGTTTTGAGGCATTGTATAGACCGAAACCACTCCTAAGGAGCCATAAATGTGGGGGTTTTTTTTCTGATCAGATTAAACACAAGCACATAAAATGGTTGTACACACAGATATAAATAAATATAATCAAACCACTGCAAATTAGATTGTTGGTCTTGTTAAAGCATGTGGAGGTCATAGGGGTCATAGGACCTATATCAATAAAGCATATAAAACCTTGCTGAGCACTAGTTAACTAAATTTTTACTTAGGAGAAAAGGAGGGCAGGGTGCAAAGGTCTCAGACAACTACTGAATTCAGTGCTGGCCACTGGATTTCAAGAAGAGGTGTACCAACTATACAGAGTTCAGAGGAAAGTCCAGCTACCATGGCCCACGAGGGAAGACTGAGGGAATTAGACTTACATATTCCAAAAGAAGGAAAATATGTCTATATACTTGTTTATAATATATATATACACACACACAACGCTTAGAAAAATGTAAAAGGTTTTTTTCCATCAAATATCTTTAATCTTATTACCAAGAGAATCCAATTCCAAATCTTTTTCAAGGATGATGGACTCTTAAGGCCCCTTGTCTTTGCTATTATGATATGTCTCCAAAATATACCATGATTTCAAGAGAAGACCTCCAGAGCCTTTTTTTCCTAATTCCGTAGCTCCTATACCACCAAAAGGAACGATGGCCATCTCAGCCTTTACAGGGAAGGACACGCTGATATTCAGACTTAAGGAGTATGGGTTCAGACAGTAGATGTGTAGGTGTACTGTATGACTTTAGTAATTTTATCTAATCTCATCCAGTCCCTTAGTCAACTCATCTAATTTCTTTCTGCCTCTTCTCTTATTTCTTAGGTGAATGTAGTATTCCTTCTGTGTCTGATCAGTTTTAGCTGTTCATGGGAGGATTTATGGGATGAGACTACCTCTCCCATGCACGTGAAGAGCACCTAGCACAGTGCCTGGAAGTTGTGGAGCAGTGTGATAATATGTACCTGTGTTTGATTGCTCCCCAGAAAAAGGAGTCAATCCTGCCCCATGTCTTTTGCTTAGAACATAATAGTGCTGATGGATTATTAACGTCCTCTAGTCTCTGAATATGGAATATACCAAATTCTCCATTTTAAGTTCTCCAGGGCATTGTGTCCATAATATTCCTGGGCTAATAAAAGAATGGGGTTTATTAATGTATTTATCTGTTTTATACCTCTTCTCAATAAATCTGTGCCTCAGAGTTGACTACTGGTTGCTTCCTTGAAAAAACTAATGATGGGAGGAATTTGGCTCCAGGGTTTGTTTGTAAAAGTTTTACTATATTCTAAATCCAGAGCCTCTTGACAGCTGGCAGCATGGATTCCACTGTCTGACAGGGTATTGGTTTCCTGGCATGTTGAAGCTGATTAAATTATTTTCATATTATTCTAAATTAGTCTTAGAGAGTCTGTAGTGATTGGATGTTTCAGCAATGCTGTAAACTTGGACACCTGCTAAGCAGCTATGAAATATGAAGAATTATGGAGCAGTTTTGATCAGCACAAGATGAGAAAAATGACTGGTGCAGGCAAAGCATTAAGAACTCCTTAAAATATCTACTTTTTCATTATTAATACAGTGCACGACCTGAGAATATGCTCCATGTTAACATCAGAAGGTGGAGATTTCTGCTGATGGATAGAAAAGGGACCCCAGAATGGGAGTAATTCATATTCATCCTTAATTCCTCACAGTCCCATCCCATTTTCCTTCAAGAAAGGTCTGGTTCACCTTAGCCTTCTGCATTGCTTTCTCATCGCTCGTGCCTTAGCTAAATGTGCAAACACAAAACCTGTGCATTACTGTTTCAGGAGAGGAAAGACATGAATCATGATCAGTGTGTAGAGACAGCGTCCTGTAAACTTAAGGTCTGTGTCCACTGCACAGGGAAAGAGGGATACTGATTTAGTGAGAGGATGCACACAAAAGATAATTTTTAGTTATTCCACAATTCTTACACAGTTCAGTGTTCCTCCCTCACATACGAGGCCAGGGAGCTTCTCTTAATTACTCTACCTGTATTATGACAGTACTTAGAGCACTTGTGTTTGGTGTGGATATCTATATAAGAAGCCTGTCTCTGCTCTAAAGACCTAACACATTGTTTTCATCAGTGAGTGCTGATAAACAATGCCTGGATAAGGTAGCTGAGGTGTGAGGCACGTGTAAGGCCAAGTTTGTAATTTTCTACCAGCCCACCAGAAGATGCATCATTATATCTTTTTTTTTAAATTGGACTTTGTTGATTTTCCCTCTCCTTCCCCCCTCTCCCCAAACCATCTTGTTTCCTGCCTTAATGAAATTATTTGAGGGTCTGCATAGACTCCCAATCAGAGAAGACACCCTTTGAGAGAAAGACCATTGCCATTGGAAATGACTATGGCTTTCAGGAGCCAGTTGCCACAAACTGAATTGGGCCAGAGATAACAAACTGCTATTGTGAGCCGTGACCGAGGACGTGTGTGGTATCTCCTTTCTCAGAGGATCTCACAGAGATGCTGATTCATGTGCTGCCTTCCTCCTTTGGCTGAGCGGAGCGCCAGCCTTTGGGGCTGTCATTTTACAGCATGAAAGACAGACATGAGATGCGCTGGCAAGAGGTTTCCAGGCAGTAGGGTAAATGAGCCAAAGAATTCAAAGCCACAGTCTCTCCCATTCCTACCCACCGGATTATAACTGCAGCCAGAAGAGAGATGCGGATGAAATGAGAGAGCAAGAGAATGCGGTTACTGTGCCGAGAGGTATGGTCCAAAGAAACACATTAATTTTGTTAGGGCTTGGGCCAGCAGAAGGGGCCCAGAGTGGCAGAGAGGGAAGGAGATGAAGGAAAAAGGGGGATTATGAAGCCCATTGCCTAATGCGCATTGCCTGGTGTTGCTGGTTGCCTGCTTCAAGGCCACCCACACGGGGTAAGTGACACTCGTGAATGACTTAGTAAAACTCATGGGGCCTGTCAAGGCAGCGAACAGGAGTCTCTCTCTTCGTCAAAGAAGGAGTCATTTAAAAACAGAGCTGTGAAAGGGGAATGAGAGCGTGGGGGGGGGCGGTAACAGAAACACAACAGCAACGAGAAAACATGAGGTTTCGTCAGCGGGGCTGAGGTGGTCGGCGCTACCTCGCTATCAGCGCCCGGCACCGAGACTGACGGGGTTTTGTTCTCCCCAGACCTGGTGGCGGATGCCAGCTCGGAGGAATGAGTCAGGCTCACCGTTTTAATTCTTTGGACATAAAACTCAGCGTGAGGTACAAGGGAGAGCTGCAGTCGCGCTTGACAGAGGCCACCTAGAAAAGCCAATGTTGTTCTTAGTGGGGTGAGTTACCTCATCCTGAGCCAAGAGGTGGGAAAAATCCCAGCACCTCACCCTTCATCATCGCTCTGCATCTCCAACTGGTTGCTACAGTCCATCAGAGCTACAGAAAAGCATTTGAAAGCTCTCCAACCTGAAGTAGCCTCATGAGGCTTTATGAAAGTAATAAAACTAGTTCTTCCTAATCCCTGTTTTTCTTCCTTTTTTTTTTTTTCCCCTTGCTGGTAAGGCTAAGAAATGATAGGCAAAAGTCCAGGTTCAGGTCACATCCAGTTGCTTGTGTACTGATTTTTCAACTTCCAAAAGAAATGGAAAGTTCGGTATGACTGCTGATGCAGTCTTGATTTTATCAGAAAGGATTTTTCCTGTCTCATTCCACAGAGTAATTTCCTTTTCAAGCAAGTTCAGAATTTCAAGGATTAATATTAAATTTGTCTCACTCTTTGCATAGAAAGAGGTGACCTGCATAGAGGCATTGCCACCAAATTCAAACCTAGCCTAATTTGACAATGAAAAGTCAGAGGATTTTCAAATGGAGCAAAACTGTAATTGTATTTGGGTCAAAGTGCTAATTTTCTTATTTAACTGTACAATAATGACCTTTCAGTGCCACGGCTGAGATACACAGATTTCTCGCTGTTCAGCAGTGCACTAACTCAAAATAAGAGTTAGTACTTAAAGCTTGAAGGGCCTTGCAATCAAAAGAAATGAGAAAGAATAATTGTCCCTCATTTTGCAGGACCAAGGTGCAAACATAAATGCATTTGTCCAGGAATCATTGGCACATCTGGAAATTCGCTGACCTCTGCAGGCCCCAACCAATAAGCTGGCAATGAAGTTTCCTTCCTCTGAAAACATATCTACGACTTGCGAAGTACAACTCAAAGCCAACAGACCCTTTCTTGTGAGTTCACCAAAGACAGAATCTCTGAGAAACTCCAGACACGCAAACAGAAGCATCAAATTTGTTTTAATTTTTCTTCTTTTTTTTTTTTTTTCAACTTTGCACAACCTCTGAGATTTTGATCTGCCAAGTTTCACACAGCTCTAGTTAATTCTTGTTCAAGAAGCAAGTCTTCTGACTCGGAGTCATATCCTAAAATTCTTCCTTATGAAGGTTTCACACTACTCAGGGCCAGCAATGCAGATCTTTTGCTGATGTGATTTGACTAATCCCCCTATAATGAGGAAGTGGAACAGCTGAGATGAAAGCCTGAGCCCTCACTGTGCAAAGGTATGAACTAATAAGCAAAGCTAAGCTAATATGGGGATCCGGGCATTCCCGGAGGGGATTTGAACCAAACTGACTTTGGTGTTTTTGATCAAAATAGATGCCAAAAAAGTTACTGAAGGGTCCAAAAACTAAAGCAAAAAGTCAACAATACTACCACCTGTCTGTTCATTCATGATACTATTAGCCATTCAATGGCAAAAAAAACCCCTAAATTTACCCCAAATTTCAATGCATGTCAGAACTTTCATTGTCACGTTCATTTATTTGCAGTGGACAGCAAACATCTGTGGACTGCATTCATATCACTGAAGAAATGCATACATCTGTGTGCTTGGTAGGGGTATTTAAAACTGCCCAGAGAGATGGGATCATGCAAGGGAGGAATTTAATAAGATTAATATGGACTGCAGTTAGCCTGGGTTAAACCTTATGAACAGTGAGATTTATTAGCCCATGGAACTGAATTTCTAGAAAAATTGACCCACTAACTTGAGGAATTTAAAACGATCCTAAAACCTCACAGCAGAGAACATGCTGTACATCCTTAGTTAACAGATATATATCCTTCTGAGCAGCATATCCCAGTCTCTGAAATGTAAGAATAATATTTTGCTGTTTATGTTGCTGTGAGGCTACAGACTTTATGACGATGCTGGTGTCCTCACAGAATAAGACAGACTTGACCCAAAGGAATTTCCTTTCTCAGTCATCAATTAAATACAATTTTAAAGCATGAATTTTCCTTTATGTAATATGCCTAAATCTATCCCTATTAAACAAAGTATGCAGATACACGAAGAACTTTATGAGGATTTAGTGTTTGCTTAAGCAGTTTGGTGGATCAGAGCTTAAAGAAATAGGGTTACTCTTAAATTAGTAAGGTTAGGAGAACAGGAAACCAAGGCACAGGGAGTTTGAAGTATTGATGTCTGAGATCCCAGTGATGACACAAGGGGGAACAAATGGAATTTGCTGCAAAGCCAGTTCCACAATTGATTAACAGTAAAAAAGACAGTTTGAAAGAAGTTTTAGCAGGTTACTACCAATTAGATGGAAAGCCTTGACGTGCCATTTTGTGATTTGGTATTTTGCTTTGTACAGAGAGATGGATACATGGAAAATTCCATTGGTTAAGATTCTCTTTTTCCTCTCAGAGTGAATTACGGGTTGCAGATTACTATTACTGTGACAGCTAGCTAGTTAGCCAGCAGTGTCTCCCAGGAATGTAAATTAAAGCGCTAAGATGCATTGTAGTGGCTATGTGAAGGGTACCCAATTCAACTGTCTGTGACAGGTTTCTAATGCCATTTATGATGCCTCAGAGTATCCTCTCTGGCTTCTATCTGTTGCTCTGCAAGAACGCAAGGCTGGTGTCAAAATCTGCCAGACGCAAGTAAGTCCTCAAAATACCTTACACGTCTCAAAGGACTCCAGACACCAGTGCGTGGATGACTGAATCAAGCCCCCATCAGTCTCCCTGAGTGACTTTGCTGGTGTAGAATCTTGAAAATAACCCAACGATGGGGTGTGATGCTGAAATGGTGAAGATGGGGGAGGGTGAGGAAGATGGAGAAACAGCAGTAGCTGGAGAAGCTGGGAATCTAGCAAACAAGTTGCTGGAAAGTGAGGTGGGAAGGGAACTGGGGAAAGCTGGTTCTACAAAGTGCAGGGAAGACAACTTTCCATTATGATGGTCGACACCAGCGTTGCACAAGATCCTCCAGATCCTCCAAGTTGATAAAGAGAGATTGTGTTACATCACAGTCATCTTCTGCTCCTCCAGCATTTCAAAGGGAACAACTCTGAGCTCATCCCAGCTAAAATAAATCTTTGGCACGTGTTCTAAGGCCTTGATTCCACCCCAGTCTTACACTTGGAGCCACCCACCAAGCGTAGCCAGCTGGGTGCTGTCAGAGACAGCCAAAACCTTCATGCAAACTGCAGAGGAAGAACTGCAACCCCATCTCAGGCCAAGAGGAAAACCTTTTCTCTGAATTCATATCCTCCACTGACATTATTAATCTGGCTGACATCGGGCTGTGCACATGAGAAGAGGACAGAGAGCAAACTGCTTTTAGTAGAATGAAAATAAGGAAGAAGAAAAATCTTAAAAAGTTCTAATAAGTTATGTTCACAGACTTTCCAAGTCTGCAATAAGGTGTGTGAGCCTCGTTCAAGTAGTTCCTGTTTCAAATGCCCCCACGATTACACCTGTATCCATTGCGTTAATGTTTGCCAAGCTCTTCCAGGAGTCTGTGTTGGTCACAGCTGGTAGGATTGCTCTGAGCTTTGCCAGCCATCTGTGCCTGGGTGTTTGGAGTCAGGCTATGGGAGGGAAGCAGCCAGAGCGCTGTAGAGAACAGTTTTATTTGGAAAGTGCATTCCCCAGCTGCAATGCCTCACTAAAGTCCTTTCCTCATGGTGTGAACACAGCCAGCACCAAGGGACCCAGAGTGAGCCCATCTCCATCATGTGGTGTGCTGCTCTCAGAGATAAACAGGCTTGAAAAGTCAAATTCTTGTCCCCAAGGATCATGTTGATTTTCCCAGGGAATGCAGAGAAAGGTTTGAAAAAAGGGTGCGAGTGTAGCTGGAGGGTGCTTGTTCCTCTTCATGGGCAAGTTTCTGAGAAGGAATCCTAGGGCTCCCTGCCTGAGCTGGGATCCAGGTTGCAGAGACACAAAAGTGTGCGTGCCTGCAAGCAGGTATGAAGTCTAGAGAATTCTTCAGTTCATTTTGCATTAGTATCCAGAGGTTCTTCCAGTTGTCCGCTCACAGGTATCTTCTGCCCTTTGAGTTAGCGTATGGAGTTTGGCATGAATTCTGGAAAGGCACAGCTTTCCTAGAGGTCCTGTGACACATCTAGCAACTTGATTCAGATGTCCCAGCTATGCTAGAGCATCTCAAATGGCCATAGATGCTTCTACCATAGCAAAATTAACTGAGCCCACTCATTTGGACAGGTAAACATCTACCTAGGCTCCGCTGGCAGTATCTCCATTGACTGTACGGAGAGCGTAGACACTTTAAATAAGACTTGCCTAAACAGAGGTGTCCAGTGTTCCTGCAGGTGACATCCAAGACACATGCAAGTATTATGGTAGGTGTGACACAGGACTTGTGCTTTTGTGGACTGAAGCATTAATTAAATTTCCAGACTATTGACAGTATGGGCTAGATCTTCAGTGATAATGATAGAAGTTTTAACAGCTGCTTCACATGTAGAAATCTATGGTAGGGTTCAGTGGCTTGAAGACAGGAATTGAGGCTCATTTCAGTGTCAAAGCATGGATGTTTGCAGCCATTTGGGACACACAATGCATCTGAGAACACTGCATGAAACTGTCAGAGTGGGCATGGACCAGGGATGGATGGTCTCCAAATATAGTGAGCAATTAAATTAATTCCTTTCACTATGCAAACCTTAAAAGCCATCTATAAAGGAGAACAAGCACCCTAAGTGTTCTTTATAAATGATGCAGAAAGAGGTGTTTCTATAAGGTAGTTCAGCTCACTAAGACCTGACTGTACAGAAATTTTAGAGCAACTGAGCTCTCAATCCATGTTTTCCAATGAAATGCTAAAGGTAGAAGGTCTTAATATAGCCCTTGAACTCTCAAAGCCCTCTAACTAAAAATAATGAGGATAGATTTTATCATTATATGTGTGAGATTACCTGTCTCCTAGGGCAACTATACTTTTGTTTCTGACCTCAGAATGAAGCAAGCCAAAAAGTGACTCAGATCTACCACTTGTAACCATCACCAAGATTCAGAGGAGGTTTATACTGGATACAAATGGAAACACCTACATTGAATCCATGCTGAAATGGAAAGATTGCCTGCAAACGTAGTGATGGTTGTAGCTGTCAGGTCTGCAGGCTACGATCCCTTCTGGAAGGTTGTCCAGTACTGGATTGCCCAAACAAGCAGTCTTTTGCATCACAGTTTCAGCATAATTTCCCCTATCTGCCTGCAGAAGAAAGAAGTTTTCTCAATGCCCATAGCTAGTGATGTTGCTGTATTCCTTGAAATGCATGAGGCACCCTCAGATTTCCACGAAACAACAGCCAATTGTTCTTTATCTTCCATCTTAATATTGCTGCAATACTGTTGATGTTGCTTTGCATTTCTGAGACGTGACCTTTGCTTTCATCCACCCACCCGCTTGCACAATAACGTAACTGACCTATGCTAGAAGAGGCTTCTACCAAATTGTACCAATGACCTTCTTGGGTTAACTATCTGCCACTTGTGTTTATTGCTCGGAGGCTAGACTAACATTAGCATATTTTGTGGACTGCTCACCACCTCCTGCTGAGCTCCCCGGTCTCCAGTTTTGCCTGACTAACTTGGATGAGCTGTCCTGGGACATACGGTATGAAAGAGAGAACATGAGTGAGAACATGTGAGTTGCAGGGCATAGAGACAAGAATACCACATTTATAAAATCTCATCCCCATGACATTTAAATCCACAGGGCCAACAAGTGCTGTTATTTGTAAGGAATTGCATCATGCAAAGTTCAAAGTCATGATGGAAACAGACATATGGGAGTGGGAGAGAGTCTTGAGCTCCAATTAGGAGGTAGAAAATGGAAGATAAAATCCTACAGGGACTCTATATGTAGGCAAAGTGCCTTCAGTCTCTCTTAAGTGAGAGAGAGTCACTGAGAGCCAGCTTCTCTTCTCTTCTCTTCTCTTCTCTTCTCTTCTCTTCTCTTCTCTTCTCTTCTCTTCTCTTCTCTTCTCTTCTCTTCTCTCTTCTCTTCTCTTCTCTTCTCTTCTCTTCTCTTCTCTTCTCTTCTCTTCTCTTCTCTTCTCTTCTCTTCTCTTCTCTTCTCTCTTCTCCCTTCCCTTCCCTTCCCTTCCCTTCCCTTCCCTTCCCTTCCCTTCCCTTCCCTTAGGACATATTGCTTACAGGCGGGGAAGGGAATGTTAATTCTGTGACTACGGGATGTCATCATGTTGCAATGATTCAAGACATGCTAAACAAAAAAATAAACAAAAATACAACCAAAGGATATTTTCCGAGAGGAGTGTCTTGGAAAATCATACCTGTGAAAGTTAGATAACTATTGAAGGAAGGAAAAGTTTTGTTGTTATTTTATGCCTGAAATGTATTTTTTTGGGAAAAAGAAATCTTGATAGTGGGTTCTGCCCTCAAATTTCCTTCACTCTTCATTTTCTCTTGCCTCAAACTGGAGGCAGGGACCACTTTGCTAGTCCAGATCCTGAGATCTTCTGTCCGGGTGGAGGACTTGCAGACACACCTGCCTTGAGAGTCTATTTGGCATAACTGTTACAGAAACTGGGTTAATTTCAGGGGAAACTCAGCTTTCAGAAAAATCCACAGAAATAACCCAAAATCTAAAATAACACAGGCTTTTCTTCTGCTCCCATTCATCATCTGCCTTTTACTGCTAAAGAGCAGAATGAGGGCAATTGTTGAAGAAAAAGCAAAGAAAAATGGAATATGTTTAGGCTTCATTCCACCATCTTGTACCCTCATAGCCTGAGGGAAACAGATACCTTGAATATACCCAGGAAGGACTTTATGGTTAGAAAATACCAATTTACAGCAAGCCAACTAAACATACAAAATTAATCATTCACTAGAACATATAGTGTAATGTGTGAGGCCTGTATGCCACATTAACCTGAAAACTGAAAAAAACCCCAGCCTCTCTTCAGCTGGCGTAAATTGGGGCAATGCTGCAGACTTCCAATTTGTGCCAGTTCATACTAACTCATCATCTTATTTCACTAGTTCTATTGCTTTGCCATTTCTCATTTTATATTTCAGTCTTTCTTGGTAGTAAATAGTTTCAATTTGTTCTCTTTCCTTGCTTGTGTACAGGACCACTTATTTATCCATAGCTTTCTCTTTTGCAGGAAATCTCAAAGGATGAATTTTATTGACTCATAGCATTAAAAACCCTGTCAGTCACTAATATCTGAAGATACTAATGAAAGTGTATTTAAAATAAGCATACAGTAATTGCCAGGACAGCTGCTCTAGATTTTTGAAGTTTAATACAATTTATGTGAAATTGCAGTTTTCTATGGGGAAATATCAATGCTACTGAAATATTTTGATTATACTCTGGGAGATAAGATTGCAAGCCAGTTTTCCCCAGCCTAAATACTTTGGAACATTTTAAACATTTCTGTTAGTTAAAGGCCATGGACTGTAGTAGTGTATCCTTCATAAGTGATGGCTTGGTTTTCCTTTTATTCAAGTAGGGCCACCTACCAGCTGTAGGGCTGTAGCTCTGATGATACCAGCCTGTCACCTGCACTACTCATCTTCATGATACGTTAGAAGATGCTCAAGACCATCTCATGGAAAAATTAACAGAATTAAGGAGTCCAACATGTAAGGGGGAGATCTCCCTACAAAAGCAGCTCCAAGGTGATGTTGCTAATGAGGACACGTCTTAGCTGTATGTAAAATTGACTCAAAATAAAGCATTTTCCAGTTCTGAAAGACAATTTTTACCACCGAAACGTCTTATTCTGCAAGAGGTCTCTAGACTTTGGTATTGACCTATTTCAACACGAAAGCACATTTTGAAATGTTAGAATTTCCTGCTGGATGGACATTTTTATTTTTGTTTAGCAATATGGTTATTCCTTTTTTGGTCATTTCTTTTGTGAAATTTTGGGCTTTGCTTTTTTCCAAAATTATCCAGAAAAAAAATCAAAAGTTCCATGTAATCACCAAGATATAAGGCTTTAAAAAGCAGATACCAAACATTTTAAGACTTGCAATAAAATTTCCATGTTTGGCACCACAGACAATGTCATAATTTCCTTATGGCTCATTTTTAACCTTTTCTTTCAGTCACAATAAATGTTACTGCATTTTTTCATGTCTGGTTTCACGTTATAGGAATAATCTGAGCATTCCAGTCTTTGTGGACTCAATTGATTAATCTGGCTGAATTCTTTCACCTTGGGGATTGACTCATCCTGTTTTTTCCTGACTTCCGTAATGCCTGTTTCTTGACATTTAGATCTCTTGTGTCATAGCAGCCTGGATTCGTATTTAGCGGGCCCTTTTCACTCCTTTCACGTTTGTTGTGGCACCCTTGGGCACAGCAAATCTCAAACTCAGAGTAAGCGTGGCACAAAACACATATGGTCCCTATGCAGTTCTTTAAATTAGGTCAGTATTTTAATAGCGACGGAGTTTTAATTACATTTTTAAGGCTCTTGGCTACTTCTGACACCTTATTGCACTGAAAAAGCCCGAAAGCTAAACTATATACGCACTCTGCTCCTGGATTTATCTCACCTAACTCATGCCTCTCAAACTTAGGGAACGTATTCAATTCACAGTTAATCTAAGCTAATGACTTCTGGATAGAGATAGATATCTCCAGAAGATAATTCTTCACATTTCAAGATAAGTATTTAAGGGAGCTGGGATGAAACCTTTACTATGATAAAATCATGTAAACCAAAGCATTTCTCATATATCTAATCTCAGCAACACAGTACAGTGTCTCACTAATCCCAGTCTTATAGGCAAGAGGAGCAAAGAAGGGAACAGATTTTCTCAGGTTACTGAAAGAAGCCATTAACACCTTGGAATAGACCAGAAGTTACTGAGTCACATCACTGCACAATTAAATTTTCATATATGTGTATACTGACTTGAGTATGTCACAGTACTGTTCCTCCTTAAGAAGAAAAGCTGAAATCTGTAATAGGTAGGATTTATCTGATTTAACTTTAGATATGTGTAGTATAGGTACAAGCTGCAGGCATGCATGATCCTAGTCTTCGTTTATAAACAGTATAAAGATGTCAGAATTTTTTAGGGTGTGATTTATCTGATCCATTGTAGAGTTTTATTTTAGGATCAGATGAATTGTGCCCTTGACTCCACTGACTGCTGACTGAGGAGAAACCCTAGGAAGCTCCCTCAGGTGTAGATATTGACACTGTAAAGTTTTATACTCAGTAGAGGTCTGAAGGATTAATTCTGTTCTCTGTGTCAATTTTTTACATGATTACAACATTTTAAAATTATTTTTTGCCCCATGTCATAAGCTTCTAAAATATGATTCCCTATTGAATATATGAGTATGTAGAGTTATTTATATTTGTAAGAGCTCTTCAGCTAGATGTGGTTCATTCTGTCCTCCTCCATTCTATAAAATCAGTATATTCCTGTGGACCCTAATTCTGGGTCCAAACCACCAATTTTCAAGATAAAAACATTGCCTTTTAATCAGTTTTAGAAATAATTTTTTTGCCCCAATTTTCTCTTGGCCTTCTATTCTAAGCTGATTAAATATATTCCAAAATGGGGTCTCCATTTTCCTGGCCATCTTTCTGTAGCCAAATTGCTTCAGTAATGAATTTGACTGTGTAAAGCACAATAGATTACTGTTCTGCCCACCACTAAAGAATTAGGTCACTGATACGGGAGAAGGAAATAATTTAAAACTATGAAAAAAAATGGCCAAGTAGGAAATGCCATGAAAGCAAAAGAGCCAGAAGGTGTAAGCCTGAAACCTTGCCTTTTCTTCTGCTGAATTAATTTTCAATGCTTCCTTCACTCATTGTCTGTTCTGAATTGCCTTCTAGGGAGCCTATCTTTCTCTAGTGATTCGAGGTGAATTATAGGCCAATAACCTCCAGAATATAATAAATGTTTTTGATAAAGTTAGGAAAGTTAATCTCCCACTTCATGTATTTAGACCTCCACATCTGAACTTCCAGCATTAATGCCAGACTGGAAAGTATTACTGTAGCTGGCTTTTTGCTGTGTGAACATGATAAGCGGAAATATTTATCGAAACAGTGTCTTTGTTATTAATTATCCTAGATCCTTCTTTCATCTGTGAATTATTCTTACTCAATTACTTTTCAGATCTTCTGGATCCATCAGATGGGCTTGGCATGAAGGAAACTCATTTTTTTACTTGATTTAGCTTATCAGTTTCCCCAGAGAATTTTATACAAGTCTGCTGAGTCTGCACCATGCTGAATTAAGATGCCAGGTCACCTGTGGTGTGTCTTCTCCAAAGCTGTTTGATCATTGGAATTCTCTTTCCCTAGGAGACAATTCTTTTGTATCCTTATAAATAATTCAGTGTCAGGTATTCAAACTAAAATACTGACAGTAAAGGGAAGTTAAGTCTGAAAATTATGATCCAGTTGAGCAACTATCAACACCGATTAGTGCATATTTACGATTGAGGTTTGCATGAATTATTGCTGAACAAAAGCTCCAGTAAGCGGACCACTTGCCTGGATGGAAAAGGCCCAGGAATGTCACAGGCAGATGTATCATTTTTATGACTTTGTGGGGGACCTTTTTACAGAGCTTTACAATAATTTAGACCATTTATTGTACAGCATCCATTTCACCTTGTAAATCTCTTTACAAGTCAAGTATGTGAATATAGAAGTGGCCACACACAGCAAAATCTAGAATAAGCAAAGAAATAGCTGAAATTCAGCGTATCAGTTTAAGGGTATACAAAAAATGGATCACCTTCACATTTCAAAGAAAAAAATGGAAGGGGATCAGTTGCCTGTTTTTGCTGTGATTTTGTGGGGATTGATATTCTGCCTAAGTACTCAGGAACTGGAGCACTATTGCAGAAAAATCCAAACTGGAGATACTTAAAATTCTTCTAACTTTATATTATAATTGTGACCTGAAAAAGGATCAGCTGTAAACTAAACCCTCTCCCAGCATTTTCAATGAAATGTTTTTAAAAACTTCTTTTTCAAAGGGAAAAGACGGTTTTACAAAGAATTTAAAAATACCTTTTTTAGGTAACAACTGAAACTTTTTACTTTCAGTTTTGAAATTATTGGTGAGTAGAGTACGCAGGACAAATGAGTTGTTTACCTAGTGAGCTCTAATTCAGTCTTTTGGAAGTTATTAGCCCAGCATCTGTTTTGTTAGTGCAAGTTTCTTTTGCATATCTGTGAGGATTAAGCAAAACTTGACTTCACCATTACTTTGACATTAGGCTGGGTGAGAAATCTGCGTGGAGGGGAGTGGAGCCTGGACCTCAGTGTGGTGCTTTCTGTGTATATTACTGATGGGCTTGGAAAGGAAGGATCCGTGAGCCTTTATCTTTGACACCAGTTTGCAATGCAGCTGTGATCTTTTTCATCTACCCTAAGCATCTTCATCTGCAGATTGGATCCTGTTCTTAGTTTTATTAAAATCAGGGCTTGAGTTTAAAATAAAGCCATTGAGCTGGTCTTATGAAGAACATATACTATAGGTGAGAGTGTCTGAGATGGAGACATCAAATGGCTCACAGATTGGGTTATGTTGGCTATATATTGACTGTATTGAGGTGACCTAGATGACCAGTTTATACTTTACACTTTCAGACTGCAGCTGTTCGTATGACTCTGACCTTTATACTGAAATCCACAGTGTTATACAGTGCCTTTCACTGAAGGGGAATTAAACAGAGAGTCAGGTGCTTAAACATCTTTGAGTGTTTATCCCTTGACTTCTGTGTTCCTAAAGGGCAAGACATTATCTGTTTACCATTCACTTTCAACATAACTCGGAAACTTCAGAAGCATGGGATGACTTCTATGCAATCTCCTGTTTATGATTTCCTCAGTAACTCTGCCATAAAATTCTTCAGTCTCATGAAGCCAAGATGTGGACAAGGGGTAGGAAGGAAGGAGAAGAAATTGACCTACAAAAAGAAAATATAAGCTACAGTCCTTAAGAATTTCCACAATGAAAGTTTTCAGTTAGACTTAGAGAATTTATTGTTTGGGTTTAGGCTTTGGGATTTCTTTTTTAGGTGTTTTACTTTTTAAAATTTTTTTTAGTTCAAACCCATTTTCCCATCACTAGTTATAGATTACTACAAAGGGGAACATGGAATAAAAAAACCCTCTTGAGGCTCTCCTCCTTTAATAGCTTGCACTAAATCATTAGATTGTCAGTGCCTATGGGCAACGTGAGCCCAAGTCTTCCTGCTTGTCAGCAGGAACAAGGGACTAAAGGCTGTTTTATGGTCACGTATTACATGCCAGCTTAGAGCCGGTGCCCTCTGTGGCTTCTAAATCCAGGAAAGCATCTAGGAACTGAAAGCTGCACACCCTGATTGCTCATAATTTCAACATATTGCCTCTAATTTCACCTGTTTAATGTAGGGATTTTGACTGGATAAGTAGGAACCACCTTTTACAAATTCAGGTGGAGACGTCTACAACCTGAGTTAGTCAACCCAGCCTCTCCTTAAAGTTAATAGGGAAAAACAGTTCGTTGACACACTTCTGAAAAAACTTCATCCTAAAGGGAACAAAGGAACATTTTAAATGTGGAAGAGCATCTTAACAAAAGAACTGCCAGGACAGAAAGAAAACATGCAGAGGCATTTCTTCCTATTTTCTAAGGCAAAGCTGGGAACGTTGCCATCCAGGTTATTCATTGGCTTTAAAAGAAATGGGCAAAGTACCACAGTGCTTTTTAACATGCTCCGACTTGTCTAATCCGCAGTGATTGTTGTGTGCCTATCACTACAATAACTTCCCTCATAAGAAGGGGCAGAGAAAGTCATAAAGCAAACCTGGAGTGGAGATCTTTGAAAAAAAATTATGACCCGTCATAAAATTTTATACATTTGATGGTGTTTTCAAACAACTTGACAGCTGCTTGAGTTTGCTTTCATGTTGTCTGTATGTCTCTTCCACTGAATGCAGGCAGCAAAGGTGGAAGCAGGACAGGAGGCAAAGAGAGGAGAGCTCTGTATTGGAAAAGACCCACAACTTGGTTCTCCCCCAGCTGTTTGAATGTTGTGTTTCTGTTTCCAGGGCTGAGACACTAAAACCAGCTAAAATGCTGAGTGAGCTTTGTTCTGCTTATCATTTATATTGAACCTTTTATTGTAATGAATCTATTTATTGATATGGAAGAAGAGGGAACTTTTACCTTGCCGCAAATTTAGGGCTGACAAGCACTTTGGTGTTTTTTTTTTCCATCACTCATCAAAGCTCTGGGCAGGATAAAGGCTATGAAGTGTCCAAGAGACACCACAAACTGATACTCTGGTAATAAAGATATGCTCAGACAGCAAGATGTGACTTTTTCTCTTGAGAAATGTCACCAACTCCTGGCCTAAGTACTTCTTAGCATTCCTCGTGGGTAGGCATCAGGTTACCCAAGGATTTTGCTTTCTTGCAGTTTCCATGTTCACTGCTGGAGGACGTTTTCATGGCAGGGATGATAGATATGGCACCTCTTTGAAGTGAGTAATGTAGCTGATAACTCATGTACCTGTTTCTTCAGGATGTCTGCAGATTTAGACACATTTCTGCTTGTAGTATGAGGCACCAAGGTAATACCTAGGAGCTCCCTTTTCTCACTCTTGAGGGCTGGAGACTTTTGGGAAATGGATATAATCTCATGAACTAAGGTGGCAGACCTAAGCCTATATTTCCTATGATGGAAATTGTCGCACAAAAGATGTAACATCATATTTAAAAGACAGTGCTTTTCTATTTTTATGACTTCTCTCACGTATCTCAAGATATGAAGGCTTAGTCCTGCAACTTATCTATCAAGAACATTGCTGTATATCAGTGTCCAAGCACCACCAGCCTTCAGTGACCTTTACCTTCATAACATCTGCTGAGACAAGGCTGGGCTCCTGGCCTGATTTCACAAACAGGGAGGTAAAACTCAGGAAGAAAATTGAAAATTTGGAAGTCTTCTATGAGATTTGGGGAAATCTCAGAGAGTAGCAGACAGAACCACCCGCCAGCCTGGACCATCAGGGTGAACAGTGCATCAAATCTGGCCCTTCTGCTGAATACAGGGAATCCTAGATTATGCTCTGAAATGTTTGGGGAAATGCTCATTGCTAAAATAGATTTGTTCTAAGTCTAGTCAATGATAAAATATTGATTTTCCCGTGTTATGAATGTGTCCCATTTTATTCTGTCAGTTTTTTGCTTGTCTCACCCTTACCTGTTTCATGAGATATGATCTTCTATCCTTTTTGCAGGGGAGGCTGAATTAGTGTAGAGCTTTGATTCATCTTAAGTCACAGCTTTAGTGAGATATTATTGCTTAGATTTGAAAAATCTGGCCAGGGATGTTAAAGAAAAAAGGATTTTCAAGATCAGCGTTCATCCTGTGCTCCTAGAAAGTTAAGTACTTATTAAAGTCAAATGGTAGCATTCAGTACCTAAAAGAGATGGTCTACCTGATTTACGTATCAGCATTACTTTTCTGAAATGAGAGTACAGGGGTCAGTGGCCAAAAGCCCTGTAAAATCGTCTTCTGAAAGGCAGACCATAAAACATGGAAACATGAAATTCCAATGCCTGACAAACAGAAAGCTAGTCCTTGCCTCACATCTTTACGAAAAGACTGCAGCATTTAACTGGAAGCCCACTTGCCATATCTAGCAGCGAGAATGGGAGGTTATAGATCTCCAGTACGCTTAAGCACACACTTACGTGGCACCTGCCTGAGATACCGCTTACAGATACGGCTGAGTTTCAACAGTCTGCTACGAGAGGAACACACCACAGATGCATTTTGCCCAGGCTATGACTAGGCTACTATACACTCAATATTGCCTGTGAGTAGGCCTGGGTTATTCACACTTAAAATATTTTTTGAGATTCTTTTTTTTTTTTCACAACTTCTGGACACGGTCCCAGAGGTAGCAGGGGCCAGTGATCATCCTCAACAGATAACCTGGGTGCAATGACCATCTCTGAGCAGTAGCAAAGGTTGGCTGTTTGGATGGGAGCTGGTCTCTGCCAGCTGCCCTCAAGTCTAGAAGACTGTCCTTGTTCCATTTTAGCTTGCTATAAGTGTTTTGGAGCCAATTCCTACCAGTTAGGCAAGAGTGACTCCATCTAAAGTGTTCGGGGTGGTTTTGCTGTGATGACAGATTTGTCTTGGAGCTGCAGAAAACTGCAAATGCAGCTAGGCTTTAAAACATCACTGGAACCTGGACACTATTGGACATTGCCTCCAGAAGCTTCTTTTGTTAGGCCGTCTGCAGCATTTCATGGAAATGATTGCTTTGCTTTGCCACTGTTACACACCTAAATATTATTGTTTTATGATACTTTGTTGCAAGGGAATTACATTAAAAAGGCTAGGTAAGGAAAAGATGGAATCAAGTGCTAAATCGGTTTGATGTTTGTGATCTTCTGAACTCTCTTATCTTAGATGTCTTTTGAGTCATGCTTATCTCTCTTTCCCTCAATAACCTCCCCTTAATAATCAAATCATCATAAGAGTAGAAAGGGCACTGGAAGAAAGCTATTTTAGAATGCAACTTTGCTTTCACACAGCTCTGATTGGTCTTAGTCTTTGCAAACCTTGGTCGCGATCCTAGAAAGGCTTCACCCGTACACACTTTGCCCTATGTCATTAACACTGGAGTACCATTCAAGCTCTATAGAACCAGGATCTGAATTTAGTTCAATTCTTTGGTGATTCTTTGGTGTTATAGCTGGATGCCTGAACAGATACATAGGTAAAAAAAACTTCTTATGGATATCCAAACAGAAAAAGATAATTATGGAATTATACTTAGTACGTGCTTTATTCTACTAACACGAGTGTCTCAGTATAGAGTCCATACTGAAATACAGCTGCCAATCTGCTGCTGAGACATAAAACAGGCATTGAGATGGGGTATGTTGAGAATTAATTGGAGATGGTAGCACTGCTCACTGAATTTGTGGAAGAAGACTCTTCTGATGGTGGTTTTGGAGGGGTAGGATAACATTGTGACTTTTGACCCTCTCAAGTGGGTAGTCTGTACAGGAGATTTAGGAATCTGCTACTACATAAAAACAATGCTGATGGGGTGATATTTTATGGATGGAGTGCAAGTGATTTGGGAGCCCAAATGACTTGATATTGGTCATTGGTCATTGAAATTGCCATGGACTTGGATGAGTCTCTGTCTCAGTGCATTGATGGTAGGTTATATCTATTACACTGGTTGCAGCAATACAAACTCTCTCTTAACTCTCTGGCCTGGGTCCTGATACAAGGTTCGCAATAGCAGTATACATGTCAAAGTAGCTTAAAAATTGTGCTTGAGAAGCAGGGAGAAATAGTGTGACCAAACCTAGATGATGTTGTGAACAAGCCATTTGAAAGCCAGTTTTTTCACAGTTATATGTTATTGCCAGCTTTTGTACCCCTGTAGACTGGAGACTTTTAAAAGTGATGAGCATGCTTCTCTTACCTAAGGAAAAGTCACTGAAATTAAGATAATTTTTCTTTAATAAACAAACAAACAAAACTTGATTTCCATGGAAAAGTGTCTACCAACTTAAAAACCAAAAAGAAACAAACCCCCAAACCCCCAGCCTAAAATGGTCAACTTTCATCTCAGGATTCCTGGAAAGTTAAGTTAATATATACTTAATTTATTCATGTCAAGAACCTTGAGTCCTTTAGCAGGACTAGACTTCAAAAGACCATGTGTTCATTCAAATTATTCCACAGTTTCTGGAAAAAACTTAGTTTTCCCACTCAGCTGCAGCTGATGTGAAACTCTTACATGCTTTGCTACCTTCAGTGAGAATAAAATAGATTTTCCTTCTTATTCTGTACTACAACATCTGGCCACAATTAGTTTGGGATCTCACATTTTTTGAGTAGACGTCAGCAATAATTTGTATTTCTCCCTTCTCCTCCTTTTTATATGCAATATGCGGGACATACTTCCACAGGGAGCTAAACCAGAATGTAAGACTGTCATTCCTGTCTGCGTCATTTCTTGCCAAAATGTATTGCTCTCAGGACAACCTGATGGCTCACGTACCAAAGTCCATTTTTTCCTCCTATGTCATTTCCAGCATTTGTCACCACCTCATACTTTAAGCTTTAAGCACTGTCCAGGGAGTTGCATAACTTCTGTGCAAAATTCAGATACAAATCAATGCATAACTTAGGCATTAAGAAGAAGCCAAATTATCCTCTGCTAGAACACAGGCGGCTAAATCATTCTTTATTATTTTTTTTTTATTTTTTGCTATTTGCATTGGGTCTGCGAAGACAACGCTAATTTTTCATTTTTATGGCCTTTTAACATGAACTCCTTGTAAGCACATAACCTGCTGTATGATTGAATATACAGAAAAACAAAACCCCCAAACAGGCTTAATATGAAAAACAGTGCGAAATTTTAGGTCCGCAACGAAGAAAAAAAAAGTCAAACTACTACCAGAAGGCTTTTTATTTTAGTCCCTCTCACAGCTGTGTAATTGCGTTGTAAGCGGGCAGCCCGTAGCCTTGCTGCACCCACCAGCAAAACGAAAGCACCGGTGCCACGGCAGTGAAGGATGCTGTTGTCCGAGTGGTGAAACCCTCAGGAAAACCCATGAAACGTGATGCACCCACTGCACTGGGTGTGGTGGTGAGTGTAATGAATCACTGCAGCAGACTATGCACAGGCTGGAGTGTCCGGGTTGCTCTGGTTTGGAAGGGAAGGGGTAATAATATGGGGATCAGGAAAACTGCTTAGTCTCTGTAGGATGGGTTCGTTCCACCTCGTCGTTGCTGCTTAAAAATCATGAATTTGCTTAAACTAGGGATTCAGCTTTAGGTGCCTGGTCCCATTTCGGTCCTTAGCAGACTCATCTGGTCTCCATCTGCCATTGCAGAAGGATTTAGATCTCCCGTGGGTCCTGCGTTGTACCTGCCAGCCATGTGTGTATTCTCAGACACCCCCAGGCATCTTATATGGCATGAGATGTCTGTGCTGAGGCAACTGGGTTGTGTCCTAATTATCAAGGCTGCTGTTCATGTAAAGGGAGAGAATCTGGTACCTCCAGAGGCTGATATATTCAGTTCTAAGTGTTTTAGACAAGGGTGATGGATTGCTTTTCTCTGCTATGCAAAAAACCTAGACACTTTAATTAGAAACTTAAGGTCGGATGCGGTTGCCAAATCTCAGGTATACAGAGCCATTCGAGATAGCTCTGGGCGCCTGTAACATCTGCAAAGGGCTAGCAGATATGACAGGACTGATGAGAGCTGTTCTCAGAGACCAGCTAGAGGTTGAGCAAGATGTGCTATGGCTTCTAACGGACTTCTCAGTTTAGGAGCCCAGGAAATTTATGCCTCTCAAATGAAGACGTTCTGCTGCCTGAGTATAGGTACCTTGTGCCACTTCCAGTGTCACAGGGCATCCCAACTTGTCTCCAGCTGCCCCTCCAAAGAACACAGTTCTCCCATAAGTCTTGGTTTAAGAGCTCCTTGCATCGTGCGCTCTAAATTTGCTACATGACTCTCCAAAAGTGTCTGGCTTGCTAACACTGGTGTGCTGTAGCCTAACATTACTTGCTGAGTCCCAAGAGACGCTTTAGCATTAGCTTTCCCTAAACATTAGCTCTTAAACTCACATACATGAGTAATTTCTCTGTCCGTTCATCATCACTCCATGGCACTTCAAATGCTTAACAGCATCCCATGAGAGTGGCAAACTTCCTATAATGATGGGACACAATTACTTTTGCCTCTGAGGCCACTGAGACTTCTGTCCCCTAAACCAATTAGAGGATTTTGATCTGTATAAAACAAGACGCCATGGGAGAGACCATAACATTGAGCATAAGTATCAATACGTGTGACGTATTAGTGGTTTCAGATGATTTATTTGGAGGAAGGAGCAGTCTTTGACATAGGCTACTAGCTCAAGTTGGGAATATGTGGTGTGGTCTGAGACAAAGAAGAGGTTCATGATAGTCTAAGGACTTGAATCCACATCTCCAAGTCACCGCATTAGTTTCAGTGAACCATTGCAATACTTGTTGTCAGGAAATTGAATAACTGCTAACATGTGTTGAGATAGTCATAGATGAAAATTTTAGAAATTTAACCTTCTGACAATGATTTTTATTATACTTTCTGATTTTTAATAACTTTGTTTGCATTTTTTATCTGTTATACCCATATTTCCTCTTTTGAAACCTAAGTGGATGTCTGATATTGTAGGCTATTTCATGGGTGGGATTCAGTTAAGAAAAATCAGACACCCAAAATGAGGTGTGACCATGTGAGCAAAATGTCTAATGGACCAAACGCAGATGCCTTCTTGAAGTTAAATGAAACCACTTCCTAGTCTTAGCTGACTGTATTGACCAATATCCATTGGAGTATAAATACCAGGTATGCATAGGAGCACTTATGCAGATATGTGAGGGTGGGGTGGTATTCAGTTGCTTAAATACAGACATTAAGAACCCTTTAGGACCTTGCCTCCAGCTGGTGTTGCAAAAGGGCACGAGTCTCCTGTCGGTTCTTGGTCACATCTCTTAGCCTGGTGCAGATGTTGCCAATACTCTAAGGTCTTTCAAATAGCACTGGATGACTCCGTGTGGGCGACTGAATTAAGCTTTAGACTTCCACTGTGTACACAGGGACCCGAAAGTCTATTGCTCACCTAGACAACTAAATACAGATGTCTTAATCTGAAAGTTTAATCCACCAATGTGGTGGATATAAACAACCAGTGCAGCCATCTGGGGATGTGGCGCAAATGTGTATCCAACCCCACAGCTGAGATTTGACCCACAATGACTAAGGCTCACAAGCAGCTACTCTGCCCTGGGCGTGTTCCTCAGCTGTGCCAGAGAAAACCGAAATAAATTTGTCTCTGGTGGAAGTCACTCTTCTCATAGTTTCTCGGGTGTCAACACTGCAGAATAAGTGCCTCACAGAGCTGTAAATCAAGTCAATTTGTACAACGAAAGAGAAAGCAGATGGATAGAAATGAGACCCTTCCTTCCTTCCTTCCTTCCTTCCTTCCTTCTTTCCTTCCTTCCTTCTTTCCTTCCTTCCTTCTCTCCTTCCTTCCTTCCTTCCTTCCTTCTTTCCCCTGATCTGTTCCTTCTTTCCCACCTGCCAAACAATGCTTTCTCTCTCTGTTTAGTAGGGTTTGTATTTCACATGGTTTATTTGCACTTACTTTGCTTTTTAGTTCTCATTCCCTTCACCAGGATCTTTGCAACCCTTGGGAACTGGAGTACACTAAACCTGAGCTGTAAAGGGATGCAGAACATATTAACTGTACACAATTTTTGTCAAAATCCAAAATTGGGAGGTGCAGTTCGCCTGACAGCCTTGCCTCCCAGACCTGCAGATTTTACAGCAATGATTTCACATAAAGGAAATCCTCTTCTATGGTAGCCCCTTTCCTTCACTTACGGGGAACCATCCTTGATAGGTACTGGGCAAAAATAGGGGAAAACTGGAGAAAATGTGATGTAAAGGACATGGACACTGGTAGTATAAAAGATGAGGATGTATGGGAATACGTGAAATATGAAGAAGAACAAGCTAGTGATTACAAGCTAATAGATCCCTAAGCCTCAGTAAAGATAAGATGAAAACGATGCTTTGGTTGGCCAGGCTAATCCTGGGCAGCTATGAACATTTAAGTCCCATGCTCTTTCTTTATGTCAGGTCCTCTTAAAAATATCTAAAACACTCAAAAAACCAGCTAAAAATGCAAGTATGGATAAATCCTTACATAACTAATGTACCATTTAGGACATGCGGTAGGATGCCTTGCATGGGCACCAAAATACAGCTGGAATATACTCCCTAACACCCACAGATCAATAGAGAGCTGAGATCCACGAATTGCTGTGGACCTAAGCAGTGACCAGAAGAAGACGTGAATGGGGGAGATGTCACTTCCCAGCCCTGCTGACAGGACAGGCCTTGTCCCGTTTTTCATGGCACAAGGAGAGAGTTGACATGATTGAGGATATGCACAAGCATACATGTGGAGAAAAGAGCCAGAGTGGACCAAGACCCTATTTTCACCTATTTCCAATTTTTTTTTCAGTTCTATCGACTGTGGCAGTCCAGATTTAAGACTCTCAGCTGGGTCTGGTAGGTCAGCACTGCTGAAATCTGGGAAATCCTAAGTCTCAAGAAGACGGCACCCTGATAAAACACATGTTTCTGACCAACGGCTGCTCCTGTCCCCACTAGAGCTCCTGTTTGCCCTTAGGAAAGCTCTCCTAGTGAGCACTTTGCCTCTCACAGCCCAGAGCAGGCTTTGGGGATCCCCCCTGTGGGACCCAGCAGTGGAGTAGAAGGAAGAAAGGAGCCTCAGACTACTCAATCTTGTTGAATTTTCGGCCTTCTGCTTTAAATGTTGGTAGAGGGTCTAATTCATTTCCTTGTTATATAATCTTGTTGACTGACTTAATGATGACTGGTTATAATAATAAAAGATTTATGTCCTTAGACATTATACATGAGTGTTGCTTTTGAGACAGTGCACAGGCCTTTCCCAGCTCTCCTTCCAGGAAGATTTCTTTTTTTTTCCTTTTCATTTCCTCATCGAATTACTCACACACATACAGATACCTGTGAGTGCACACACACTTTCTTCTGCCATAAAGGAGAACATGCCAGCCACAGTTAGCACCAGGGACCACTGCATTTCTTCCCTCATCCAGACTTGTCTTCTGTGAAAAAGACCAGCTCACACCTTTGAGACTGTGAATCATACAAAAACAATAATTAAAAAAATGCCAAGAGTGTCAGGGACTCATGCTTCTCGTCTTTAATTTATTGATAATTTGGAGAAGTCTATTCTCTTTCAGAGAAATGATGCATTTTGTTTCAGCACAGATAAGGTGTTTGGATTTGAATACTTCTAAATAAGTCCCTTTTTAAAAAAAAACAAACAAAAATATGACAAAATTAAAAACTGATTTTGAAATTAAACCCCACTCTCTCTACAATTTTAGTTAAAAAATGTCAAAGTAACGTGGCTTTCCTTCTCATTTATACTAGTAGACTTTAATGACTAGTTGAGTGAAAACAATATGAACTCATAACCTGTTTCAGTGTTGCCAAATTTTTTTTTTTTCACTAAGAAGAATTATTTGCCAAAGAAACGTCACCTTGCGACACTGATGACTGTGTCTGTGACAAAAAGCAAGGGGTATTCATTCTTCTGATTTGTGCAGTCATTTCAGTGACATGACCTGGCAATATGCATTTGCAGCCCAGACAGCCAACCGCATCCTGGGCTGCATCAAAACCAGTGTGACCAGCAGGTCGAGGGAGGGGATTCTCCCCCTCTGCTCCGCTCTCATGAGACCCCACCTGCAGTTCTGCATCCAGCTCAGGGGTCTCAAACATTAGAAGGCCATGGACCTGTTGGAGCAGGTCTAGATGAGGGACACGAAGATGATCAGAGGGCTGGAGCACCTCTCCTGTGAAGACAGGCTGAAAGGGTTGGGGTTGTTCAGCCTGGAGAAGAGAAGGCTCCGGGGAGACCTTAGAGCAGCCTGCCAGTACCTAAAGGGGGACTACAGGAAAGATGGAGAGGGACTCTTCACAAGGACATGTAGTGATGGGACAAGGGGTAATGGCTTTAAACTGAAAGAGGGTAGAGTTAGATCAGATGTAAGGAAGAACGTCTTCACTGTGAGGGTGGTGAGGCACTGGAACAGGTTGCCCAGAGAGGCTGTGGATGCCCCATCCCTGGCAGTGTTCAAGGCCAGGTTGGATGGGGCTTTGAGCAACCTGCTCTAGTGGAAGGTGTCCCTGCCCACGGCAGGGGGGTTGGAACTACATGATCTTTAAGGTCCCTTCCAACCCAAATCATTCTATGGTTCTATGATGATTCTATATATGGGTGTGAAGCATCTGTAGGAAAAATGTCTACCAGTTGTGAAATCTTTACAAAAGTCTGCAGAGTTGCTCCTCTGCTTTCATTTTTTCTTGTCATTTTCTGAATTTGTAGTGTTTATATTTCAGACTGGAAGGATCCATTCAGGAAGTGAACAATCTGTTCTCTGTTTCTATCATAGTGAGAATAAAAAGTCATGAAATTAAAGTAAGAAAGATAGAGGGTACTTGGGGTAAAAATCTCAATGCAAAGCACCCCCTTCATCCCCCAAAAACCTCAACACAACTCTTGAACAAAAAGTCTCCAAGAGGAATGAAGTCTTGCAGATGATTTCTGAAAAAAAAAAAGGGTTGGAGTCTCCTTCACTGAGTTTTTAAAGAACAGATTAGAGAAACATCTCTCAGAAATGGTATAGGTTGAGTTGATTTTTCCTTGAAGAAGAAACAGGGTGTTGTTTTTATCCTTTATGTTAGGTTTCAAATTCCAAGGTTAGAGCTCAATTTATTGCTTAAAGCAGGCTGAATAATTTTGTCTTTCACAGGGATCAGTATATTTTTCTATGTAGATGCTTTATAGAGATGTTTTATTGAGATTTGTTTGGTTAGCAAACTCTCCTTTTCTGACTTAAATTAATATGGGCAAAACCAGATTTTAAGAAACTGATTTTAAAAATCAGTGTACAATTTTGTATGAAAGCCACTCAGAAAGTAAAGTGGAAAGATTTATGTTAAAAGTTCAGTGAAATCTGGGAACCAGCATTGTGGTATCAGTTGGAGATTTCTGAAACCAAAGTAACTTTTGTATGATGTGACTGAGGATTCCTTATTTCTATGCACTTTCCTCCAAATAGTCACTAGGAATCGAAGACTGTGGCTTCTTTCAGGACAAAGAGTTTCTTCCATTTTTATATCCCAAGAAATGACAAAAAAAAAAAAAAATCTTGCTCAGCTACTAGTAATAATCATAAAGTAATGACAAGAAAAGCAATGCAAAAACCCATTTCTGTCTTCAAGTTAACAGGGCTTTTAGCACATGTTGTAGTAACTTATGGATCCAGTGATCTGTAAAAGGATTTGTATAGTTAAAGATGGTAAATTATAGACATTGAGATCAATGTCACTTGCAGATAAATGGCACGTGTAGGCTGGTCATTAGAAGAAACATGGGTTAGCTGGCTGTAAAAGCTCTGTGGCTGTGGTTTCCTGAGCAGTTGAAATAATTTAATGATTTATTGCCACCCAAAGCAAGAGGTCCTTCTCTCACCCACGTCCTCCCCTGGGCTCGCTCTAGTGCTCATTGGATCCTTCTGTGGACCAATTTGGTACACTGACACAGAAAGAAAGGTCTTCCCTACCTCTTTTTTTTGCAGGTTAATTTTCTATGGGATTACTGAGTTGTGTCAGTTCATGGGAGAGAGGAGGGTATGCCAGGAGTGCTACAGGCATTGCAGGAGGAATTTCCTTTCCCCTTTCTGCAGCTGTGAGCTTTCAAAAGTTCATTCTTGAAAACACAACCCTGAAGGATCATAGCAAAAGCCTGAAACTGCAATAGTAAGGGCAGGTACAACCGACTGACAGTGGTCCCTTTTTATACAACATGGTACAGTAGCAAACAGTTTATATATCCAGGACTTTCATACTTTTCTTCTTTTTTACTTGGTAATTCATAGACAATCCCCACTGAAATTGGACTCCTCCTGTGTTCAATGCTGTGCAAAGACACCAGCAGACAAGGGAAGATGCTCCATGTCTCGTAGCCTTGGGATGGGTTACATGGCCAACACCCCAGACCAATTTCTGGCAGAGTTGTTACTAAGACCACAGTTTTTGCAGGCCGGCATCAGTGCTTCACATATTTGTACATATCACTTACATAACTTAAGAAAAATAAAAATTCACACCCCCCACACCCTTTTTGCCTGTCCCTTCAACAGAAATCTCATTCCCAGCTGCCTTAGCCTTTCTCTGAAGTGATGACAGCTATTTTGCACTGTGATGTGGCAGACAAAAATATGTTCCAATGGCAAAAGTCATATGCAGACCAGTTTCCCTGCTGTGATGGGAAGGGAGTTGGGAGAGATGTAGGGATTAACAAAATAGACCCAACAAATCACAGCCACTCCAGGGAACAGGTTTCATACAGAAAAGCATAATTTGATTTTGAACAAGTCTTACCCAGGTTTAAATTGTTCAGTGAGTACAGTGTGATGGGGCAGATTGAGTTTTATTCTAACTTGAGTGGGGAGGTTAGATATAGGTGTCCTACAAGGACACTTGAACAGACCAGCGTTAGGTAGGAGTGCAGGAGATATCCTTCTATCTCTTTCAGCACCCCTTGGTTGGATAAATGTTTGTCTGCATCCTGTATTTGACATGAAATCTGAAGCTCGTGCTCACTGACATCCAAGGTTTCTTTTTCTGTACGATTTGAGGGCAGCTGCAATAAACCTACTGGAGAGAGCAACACGAAAATCCCATACCTCATTCTGAGACATCAAATTTGCATGGTATGCATGTTCCCAAGAGAGGAAAGTACCCACGCTAGAGGAAAAAAAGGATGCTAGATGTTCGGTCTCTGAACGCAGAGAGCGTTTTCTCGTGCTGTCGTCGGCTAGGACCTTCCCATGTCCGCCTTGTTATTGTTCTTGGCGGGCAGGGCAGATTTCCACAAGACAGTGGAAACGGTCTGTCAGAGCAAAAGGGCAGCTGAGTGCGTGCGTGCGTGTGTGTCTGCAGCTCCTGTCTCCTGAAAACACATTCCCGGCCCACCGGGGAAGCAGAGGAGTGATAGAGGAATCAGGAATTTCCCCTGGCGGTGGTTGATGTGGGTCTGGTCCATGCAAGGGGGAAAAGCACCTGTGGTTGCCTTGGAAGAGACACTAGTCCCTGTGCAGGGACCAGAGGCAATGAAGTTACCGTTACATCCAAGCCTCCAGGAAGGAAAATATATAGAATCTGTTATTTCTCTGAGTCAAGTTTTCCTTTTTTTTTTTGCATTCTTTATGCTTTCTTCTTCTCCCTCCTTCCCTCACCCTATGGCATATGAGCAATTTCTCCCTCTTCTGCTTTTCATTTCTTTTGAAAGAGATTTCAAGCTGAAACTAATTTCTGCGTGAACAGACAAGATTTTGAGAGAGGTGCCATACACTCCTCCCTCTTGTCCACCCACAGGAGGAAAGGGCCAGATTCCCAACAGCTGGGTTCTGATGTCTGCTGAGGTCTTTTTGCATCAAAGACACATATCATCATGTGCAGAACAGCACTGGGAGCAAGGTCTGGCACCCAGGTGTCCTCTATCACGCACTGCAACATCAGATTCCTTTTCAGTTGCTCTCCTCCTGGCCCTCTGAGTCCTGGATCCCTGTCTATACATTGTGCCAGCACAGATGGATTTGGATCCTTCGGCAAGAGAGGTGGAGCACAGTCTCATCCCATGGTTTGATGACTATGTTCTCCTAGGAAATAAGGCTTGGAGCTGTTTAAATTAGAAAAATGATAAACTGAGGCTCATATCAATGGAGCTAGAAATGATTCAACCCATCAAACACCTAATTTGTCCCTTGGAGGTGACTGTTGAATGGAGAAGGCAAAGGGGTAATTTGCTGCCAGTTAAGGGCTAAACTGGTTCAAATGGACAGACTTGACCTAGTGGCTCATGGTTACCAAAATGGGTGACCCTGCAGGCCTCCTTTGCTCTACCATACAAAATGTAGGTGCCTCTGCACATGGAGATGGGGAATAGAGGCATTAAAATCTCTTCAAGGTCCACTCCAGAAGGGAGACCCCAGCCTAACTGGGAGAGTGGGAAGCCCACACACTCATTTATTTTCCTGGAGGCCTGTGGAGAACTCATGGTCTAAAGGCCTTGGGGTGCTGTGCCACCAGTGGAGACAACCACCACTGGAAGTCCCAAAGGATTTTTTTCCATCTAATCTTAATGATGAATCACTCCCTGGAGGTGCTGATTTTTCTCCACCAACTGCAATGGAAGCTGGAGTTGCAATGGAAGCTGGAGTTTACTAATCCACGTACAGTCTGCGGACCTCCAAAGGAACTTGCCTACTTTTCATAGGGTGATGTCAGAAATCGGCTCTCCTGGCCTAAGTCAAAGGAGACATGTAAATCTTGGACATCTCATTCTGGACAGAGTCCGGTCATAGCTGGCAGCTGCACACACGCTGGTGGGAAGATCACAGAAAAGATGCAGTTTCACTACATCCTGCAGGAGAAAAACAGTTCTGCACTGGGTCTGCATCCAGCCAGTATTTGTAATTTAATGCTTTTATATCAAACTGCCAGCTCTCAAGTAGCATGACCGTCCCTGCTTCCAAGAGGGGGACCCCAAAGCCATTCCCTATCTTACACAGCTTGTTGCATACTGGTCTGCTGAATGCAGAAGACATGACTTCTAGAAACCATGCCAACAACTAGTGTCCTCAGGAAACATTTATGAACGTCCCAACGAGCTCTGCTCTTTGCATATATGCTGCTGTACCTTGCTGGATAATTCCAGGGCCTGTTCCAAAAACATGTCTTGCTCTGGAAACAATTAACAGTCACTCTTCCTCCAAAAAAAAAAAGTCAGGGATTCCTTGTACCTTACCATGAAACTGAGAGAGAGAAAAATATTTCCTGTCTTTATAACAGCTGGTCACACTACCCCAGAGCATCCAGTGAAGCAAGGCCACCACAATTTACTTTCCTCAACAGGCAGTTGCTAGAGGTTTAAGCAGGGCTTAAACTCCATCCCCTTTCAGATGGAAGTTGATTAATTTAGCTAGACAAGTTCTGTATGGATATAGTCTTCCAATAATCTTTTTTTAAGTCAGTGACAGAGCTAAGAGAGCAGAGACGCTTAGAGGCAGGCAAACCCTTCTGCAGGTCTGAAACAGAAGCAGTACACTAAGAACATGTTGGGAACAATTGCTCTGAGTGTAACTTAATTATGTTAACCACTTGCAGAATGGATATATGAGGAGCAGGAGGATGTGTCAGCAATGAAGAGGTGATAAGTTCATCAGTCCCTTAGGTACAGGGAAGGAATGATATGGATAATTATCCCTTGTGAAACACTGAAAGGTTAGTACAGGGTCAAGAGTGAGGAAAATTGTGCTGTGCTATAAAATCAGTATCTAGAATCTACAATTTTTAGCATGCAGTGATCAATGAATTATACTTACCAGGCTGGCTGCTGAATATCCTGGTAGATATTTTTTAAGTACTGGGACAGAGCTAGAGGGAATGTTTGATGGAAAAATTTCTCCCCAATAAATAAAATGTTTCTGACCTTCCCTACTTTCTGCAATAGCAGAAGACTTTCCATTGCATCACGGGCCTTAGTGAATCTCCAGTTTGCACAAGCTGGTGTCTAACTCCTGCCTCTAAGTCCTGTGAAAGCTTTTTTCTCTTCTTGGCACTGTCCTAAGAACGTGTCTAAGGCACTTCAGTCATCCGTGCTTGACTCACCCCCAGCGGAAAAATGAGATACAAAATGATTAATCTCCTTCCTAGGAGCATCGGGATGATGTATGGAGAGGGAAAAGCATGTGTGGTTAAGGTAGAAGCGTGGCATGAAGGATGTCAGGCTTCTGCTCTCGATTCTGCACCTAATACAGCTTGTGAGCCTGAGACATGTCCCGCTGCCTTGTGCCTGGCTGTAGTGTAAGCTTTTCTGGGTTACATCTGCATTGGAAACCATGACTGCTGTTGAGTCACCTAAGCAGCACAATAATACTAAGCCACTTTATGAAATGCTTTGATATCCTAGGGTAGAAAAGGGCTTCCGCTTCAAATAGCGAAGCATCAAAAATGAATTAAATCTAGTCCTGCGGTTTCATCTCTTAAGGGGTTGCACTCAGAGTATAAGAACCCCCCCAGTGCACGACTCTGCTAATGCAGCTCTTGGCTTTTAGAACACATTCCACTGGCAAAGTGGAGTGCATAATGGGAGAATCTGTCTTGAGTAGGGAGCAGAGCCTAATAGTCTGCATACTCATGGTGATCCAGGCTAACCTATTTCAGTTTGCATAGACATTGGCCGCATGCTTCATTGGAGGCAGTTTCTCTACATTGATGATAAAGGCAGCCTATGGCAATTAGTTCATACTCAGCTAAATGCTAGTTAGTTAACTTTGGGCAGATGAAGCTTGTAGTTATTTAGGCTGAGGAAGCAATCTTTTAATACTTTTTTCTAAATATATGTACTATGTCATGATTGCTCCCTTAAATAGCACATCTAATATCTGTTGTATATCTGCTTCTTTCGACGGTATTATCAGGTGTCCACCTGATACGGGCATTTGAAATGATCCTCCCACTGTACCATTAGGAAGTGGAAGGGCAGCATGTTATGTCCAGCCCTCGGAGAGCAGCCAGTGCCATAGATCACACATGGGATATCACATATTTTGGACATCTACAGTACAGACATGTACAGTTGGTCTGGTCATCATAGGCCTCGTTCATAAAAATGGGCACTTTTAAAGGTTTATGTAAGGATAAAAGAAATCCTGCCCTAGACTCCATAGATGATGCAAGTGATGTAACTTGCACGTTCTCCAGGATCGTCCCCTAACTGTTCAGTCTAACTGTGCTATTCTAAGGGACAACTGTTCATTTCTGAAGCAGCTTAGCTGAGCTGTCTTTCTTGGAGAGGAGTTGTGTAGACATATGCAAATCAAGGTGAAACTTGTATGGAACATGCCAGGATACACACCAGCTAATTTCTATCACTTTCTCAGGTTAAACTTGCTGTAGGTTCGGCTGTACTGAAAAAAAAAAAAAAAAGGGAAAAAGAAAGGAAAAAAAAAAAGAAAATGTGGCATTTCACATTAGCAAAACAAGTTTCTCTGACTAAATGTAAAAATATGGTTCCCTAGAGCAACTTGTACGTCTGGGTCTTATGATCCCTAAGGGGTACATTTTCTAAAGGCATATGCATGAATTTAGGGCTGCTGTATTGTACACCCAGTAAAAAAACCTGATGATTCTCAAAATGCAGTTCCAGTAGCATTATTTTTCTCCTGCTGTGTTGTGGGTAATCCTTCAGATTTTTAAAACTGAAGGAAGAACGTGTTTTCCACTTCCAGAGGCATTCATCATGACCTGTCCCTCCACTGTATTTTGGCCTCTGTGAAATCAGTCCTGATTCTGGCAACCATCCTCACCCGCTGCAAGTATGTGCTGTAAGATGTATTTCCAAGAGTAAGGAGGGGCATTATTTTGGTCACAAAGAAACCTCCATTTTGGTCCTTTCACTCAAATCAAGAACCACGGGAATCCAACCAGTCCCACAGAGGATCTCAAAGACACTGCATCACCGATGTATGGCACCAGGATCTGAGTAGTGCTTACCAAGTTGCACGTCTGCCATTCATATACAGGGCGAGAAACGATGCAAAACCAGGTAAAATGGGTAACTTTAAATTACCGCACCAAGCTGGTTGGTTGGCTGGTTCTGTGAAATGCCTGGTGGGTCATGAGACGTCAAGAGGAATTGTCCTTACTTTTTCAGCTGGAAAATGCGACCTCATAAAGCAGGAGGAGAAACGAGCAGTAGGCCCTTGTTAGCACTAATCCCCATGAAAAAATGTGAATTATATTTTAAAAACCCCAACAGTGCTGAAGAATTACACGTAAGCCTGTGGGAGAGCCAGGAAAAGCCTGGATGTAGGTGTACCCAGTTCTCACATAACGGCAGATAGTTTGGAAAAAGAAGAATGCACCTACTCTGTTATTAGGTCCAGGAAGATAATCACACTCCAATACCAGGCCCAACCCCTGTTCGATTTATTAATAGGGATGTAACCAAAGCCTCCCATTTCAGCACTGGGGTGGAATGGCCACGGTTCCTCTTCATGCTCAGTTTTTTTTGCAGTTAAGAACTTTTTGGATCTGGAGGTTGAGTATGAGAAGGAAAATGGATTGTGTGTATAGATGTGTGGGTATATATATATATATATATATATAAAAATAAAAATATATGTATGTATGTGTCAAGCAAGCATAAGGAAAGAGGTGGTCCTGTAGTGTGTTAAATCTTGGAATACTTTTCCCCACTGTGATATTTTCTACTTATTCAAACACCTGTAATGTGCTGAAATACAGGATGATTTCATGTCAGAAAGCGCTTAGCCAAGGAGTCAAGTCAAATCTCACCTGCTCCTCTGTCATACTTTTTCTCAGTCTTCATTGACACGTACGTGGTAGCTCTTCTGGAGGGTCAGAGCTGGACCAAGGCTTTTTATTTGACCTAGAGTTAAAAATGAACTCTCTGCATTTGAGGACCTGCAGCAAACAGAGCTTCACAAGTACCAAAGAAATCAATTTCACGAGACACCAAGCTGGAAGTAAAAGCTGTTCCCAGTCAGGTGCAGGAGTATATCCAAAAATCCACAGCAGCCCTTTGACTTCAAAGGAGATATGCTAGTTCAGTCCAGAGATAGACCTAGCCCAGGGACAAACACCATCCTCCTAACACCTCTCCCATGACAACCTTCATCCCCAAGTCATCAGGACTGATTCAGCGTGTGGGTACATTCATACGCATATATATAAACCTATAGAAACACAAGTCACAGCCCTTTCCTATCACTGCGCTATGGTTTTGGATGTAGGTGTGGGGGGCACAAGGGGATGCAATGGACCCACAGCATGGGCCGAAAGGAGTTGCTTTTCATTTACTGTCCACCTTACGTAGTCATCTGCATGTGCGCAAAGGACTCATGAAAAGTCACCCTTTATGAGACGAGAGGCTTTTACACCATCTTTTTATTCCTGGTTAAACTTAAGGTAAAGCAATCTGCTGTCAGGCATTAGGACTTTATCCAGGCAAGCTGACCTTTTTCAGGAGGAACATTTTACCAAGTGGAAAACATTGCCAATTAATAGTGTGAAATTAGTAGGCAGACAATAATTTTCCTCAAATTTCTTATTTTTTTTTTCTCTGAAACCTGTCTCTGAACTTAGCTATTATCTTTTTGAAATCAGAGGTGTGACCTCTCTCTTCTTTTCTTTCCATAGCCTAGAGGAATAAAATAATAATAATAAAAACCTCATCAAATCATCTGTTTAGTCTCATCTCCTTGGTTTTGTTGCTGGTCAGTCTGATGAAGTACTGAGCTGGGAATGTGAGTCTGTAGTGTCAGTGCTCATTAACGTAAATACGAGGAAATGGAAAAACATTCCAAGAGCTGGATTCACACTTACACTAAGGTCCCTTTTTACTGCTTTGGCAGTGGAAAGAGACCAAGAAGTGGGTGGGCATGTCATTTAGTAGTATGTTCCCATGTTTACAGCACAAGTACTTTCTCACCTTTCAACAGCTCTACTTAAATTTGCTAAGATGGACCACTGGAGATATTGCTGCAAAACTTCATTCATCAAATGGGTCCCACTTTGTTGAGTAGCCATATTTAAATACCTACCAGTAGCAGAGGAGCAACTGAACTCATACAAATAGGGAAATCTTGGGTCATGCACTACTTAATGGTCTCCAGATGAAGACCAGGGCTGGGGTTCCTTTCACGTAACTTTAGATGCTGTAACATCTTTTTCAGAGTTGGCTTCTCCTTTCATAACCAGTGGAGGTGTAGTGAACCCACTCAGTGGAGATCATCATCTCTTCCTAAAATACGTGGTAAAATAGGTCAGACAGTCTGTGCCTGAGAAGTTTATTTCTCTCCATTGAGAACATGGGGATCCGAGTGTGACTGGGTCACTTCCAGCCAGATGAGATGACTCACCACCACCCATTGAATTTCCCTGAAGTTTGACTAATAACATCACATTGACCAGTCTTGACCAGACCCTGGGAGGTCTCCTGAGACTCTGTTGTGTCCCAGCTAGGTCTGCCCAGCAGACATGCTGCAGGGCAGTTGGCTGCCAAAAAGCAGTGAGCACGTGTTCGGCTGAGCAAGGGGTTGCCCTTGGAGAACACCTTTTCCAGGAGAAGTTTAAAGCTCACTGGGCTTTTCACTGGACTGGAGCAAGGGAGGAGTTTGGACACAACCAGTCAGTTGTCTCAGCAGGGCGGTGGAAGATAAGGGTAAGGATGAGGGGTCAGCTCCAGGGTCCTCTGCTCAGGGAAGGGAAAGGTAATCTTGTGAGAAAGGCCTCTGAGAGCCGGAGTTAGTGCCCGTGCTGTTGCTGAAGGGATGGAGGGATGTTCTTCAAGGACAGCCAGCCCTCAGCCCAGCCTGGTTGCTGTCTCGCAGAGTTTCCAGAGCACTGTCATAAGCGGTGGGGTCGTGTCCCTCTCGGTGTCCCCTGCAGTCTGCTGCCCCAGTGAGTGGCCGACATCGTACCTCGAGCCAAAGCTGCTGCTGGCTCTGAGCGGTAAGAGTCCTTCGGCTCAGCATAACAAACAAATTGTGTGGTAGACCACAGGCAAGTTGGAAAAGATGAAGCTCCACTTTAGCTGTGCTGTCATCAGCGGCCCCTGGGGAATATGACTCTCCTGCAGATCTGATTCTTGGGCAAAGTCTGTGATTACCAATCTTCCATGGCCAACAGAAATCTGAAATCCTTCCATGTTTCTTCAAGGCCACCAGGGACTCTTGTTATCAAGGCTGAGACTGGAAATGCCAGACGAGTCTTCCAGGGAACAGCTGTAAGGACCACCAACGCTCTGCAGCCAGGGAACAGATGCCACTCTTCCATTACAACATCACATGTCCTCTTTCATACGCAGCATCCGGATGCTACGAGCTATGTTTTAACCATCTGCAGCTCTTTCCCTTACCTGTCATCATCTCCAAGTGCTTGGCATCTTTAACACAAGCAGCTGAGCTCAGGACAGAAGGAAATGGATGGAAATCATATGATTGGTTTACATTGGAGATGATTCTAAATAATCTGAAAAGCCCTTGGCCTTAAAATGCAGAAATCCTCTTTTTTTCCTTCCCTTGTGGCTTGCAAGAGTTCAAAGACCACACAAAGCATCTGCTAAAACGCTTCGGACTGATTCTAGACTCTAGAGCAACTGTAAATAGACCTTAATCCAAAAATAGAGAATGAACAGATTCTCCCTTTTGGATGTTCTGGACAGAAATCAGATTCAGAGCATAGGACAAGTAGGACACCTTCATGTCCTCTAAGTCCAGTATCCTGCCATCTCAAACTTCCAAATGGATCAGTAGAAAATCCATACTATGTCCAGTAAATATCACAAGCCACAAGATGCTTCCCTGCAGCCTGTCACAATCTCTGCTACAGAGACCAAAAGGCTCCTAGATTCAAAAAAAGAGGGGGAGGTAACAGACAGCACCGAGGCTAGGCCTCTGAAATTGCAAAAAAAAATGTTATGAGAAGTTATTATTCCCTCCTTATGTTCACACAGTTGAAGAGTAAGTTAAAAAAAACAACCGCCACACCAAAACCCAACCCCCTCCAGGAAAGTAGGATGATATTATAGAGGAAACAGTGAAGAAGGGGTGTATTGATATCTGCAAGAGTCAGTTCATTGTAAAGGGCAAAGTCCTGAACGTTACATCCTTTTTATTTTCTCCATGCTTACCTTCACTGCGGTCTCGTCTCCTCCAAAAACAGGAATTCCCCAGAGCCCTTGGGGGACAAGTCAGTGACTCCAAGAGTCCTGCTTTTCCATCAGAGATTTTCCATGGGTATTTGAGGATGTATTCGGATCTTCATGCATTAAAATTCTGTGTACTAAAAGATGATGCTGAATGTAAAAACCAGTCTACCTCTTGCAGAGATGCCACCTGTAGTGACTGTACCATGAGTTTAGCTTTTTTTTTTCCTCTTTTAAGCTGCAGCTGCTGGAATCATGTGAGTTTCTAAATTTTAGTTTATGATCTAAACCAAACCAAAACATGTTTGCGTTTTTTCTAATTATGGACAAAAAAGGTCAAGTTGCATAACAGACAAAACCAATCTCACTTTTATTATTTTTAAAAAGAAAATCTTCTTGATTTATAGGTCAGTCCTTTCATTTTCAGCAGCCTTTGACCCATGATTTCTGAGTGCTGGGGATGCTTGATTGCTTAGCAGTGCCCAAGGTTCCCACGTTGTTCTCTGCATGGAGAAAGTCCTGCGCAAGAGTATGTAACAGAGTCCTGGTTGCAGACTGCAGGCAGACAATTTCAAATTCATGTAAAATCTTATTAAACCTGGCCAAATTTCCAGAAGAAAATGAAAAGTTGTGTTTGGGAAACAACTTCTTTTCACTGACCTAACCCACTCTGTTTTCAATTACTTAAGGTTCTCCCACTCACCTAAGGCATAGAAACTTGTGGTAATGCAGCAGGATTCATCTCAAATCCTCATTTGAACCAGGGAGGTTTTGTACTCACAGGACAGAGAACTGTATTGAATTAGATTTATTTTCTAATAATGTTCTTATTTCTAATGTGCCTCATTTCTGAAAGGTATTTGGCTGAACATTCAAGCCCACAAAAAGTATTAACAAAAGTTTTTTTAAATTTCCAAGCATTTTTTCTAGGGAAAAAAAATGGAATAAATAATGCAAAAAAAGGAAAGAATGAAATCTTCTCTTTATTCTCAGGGTTGGGGTGGAGGTTTTTTGTGAATATATTGGCTACTTGATTTATCTCCATATAACATTTACATAGCTGGAATCATGGAGAAATGTTGCAAAGCTTAGAGGGAGAAAGAGATTCAAAAGGGAAAGAAAGGAAAATTAGAAGGAAAAATGAATTAAAATATCTTGAACAATCCCTTATCATCAATCAGCTAAATTAAATTAGCTGCAAATCAAGAATATTCATAAGTGAAAGAGTAGAAAATGCACAGGAAATACAAAATCAGTTGAAAAAGTAAAATTATGTCTTTTCTTGCTGCAGTACTAATTATCTTATGGCATTTATTAACTGTAGGAGAAATTTTATTGCAAATGCTTGGAATTATTATGGTTTTTTTCCTATCAGAATGACAGGGGTATTGCAACACACAATGCCAATAAATTAATTTTTCTTTTGCTTTGAGGGTCTTCTGTTCCCATTGGCTGTGAAGGGACCAAGTGCACCAGATGCGGTGGGGATTTGGGACAGTGTTTATGTGTGGTACTGTGTGGTTGAGTTGGAGATGAAAATACCACTGAGTTTGATTTCCCATTTATTTTGATCTTATTGATAAACATCTAACCAGCGTCATCTGGAAAGGAAAGAGGGAAGTGAAATGAAGCTGGAGGGGAGAGCACAGAGCAGTCCTCTAACCTAAACTAAATAGATGCAGATTTGATACATTATGATCAGGTAGAGGCAACTGCTAGGAAGATTTTCCTTAAGGGGTTCAGATAATAGAATCCAGAGTAGAATTTAGTTCTCGTGCCAAAAAAATTTTTGCTCCAGCCTTATTAGAAGAATGAAGAAAAAAAAAAATCAATTCTTTCCCCTGAAATACCACAAGGGTAGAACTTTATGCAGCATTTCAGAGTCAGGACCATGAGGTTTTTATTTGGAAATGCCACAAGAAGCAATGTTTCTATGCAATACATCCAAATGAAGAACACATGGTCTCAGGAAGTGCCTGGAATGGTATTATCCTCTATAAACACTCCCATTAAAGACAGCTAACAGCGTGTTTCAGAGGAAGATGGCCGAGGGGAAGAACAGAAAACTGTCAGCTGATTTAAATCATATGACCTGCGAGAAGTGATTATAGGTGGTTAAATGCTTCTCAGGGACTTGGATGGCTGCTAAGGTTTTCATACCTTCTGCAAAATTCATAGGGTGGAAGGAAAAGAAATAAAAACCCTAAGGAGAAAAAAAAAAAAAAGCAGTCTGCAGTTTTGAAGATGGGTGTGACATTTTATTGGACAATTTTATTAAAGAGGGGAAAACCTGCTGAGGGCATGTTCTTTTCCTGGTTTTGTTCTGTCGCCTTTCCCAGGCCTCTGGCTGTCCTCACCCTCGTCCCTGCTCCGTTAGCAGTTACCCTGCACGTCACACCGCAGAGGAAGAGTGCGTGAGATGCTTTCTCTGCTCTTTCCCGGCTGTCGCTCTCTCAGCTGGAATGAACAGATAAAGTAAATCAGGGCAGAATTTGGTGTTATTTCTCTGCAGTTACTCAGGCAATGAATTGCATTGGTTGAGTTGTGTGGGCGTACGTGGAACAGGGAGTGATCTCTCCATTAACAGCCTAAGGGAAGACTTTGATTACGTCTGTTGTAAACTGAACGAGCACATTTTCCAGCACTGTGGCTGGAGCAGCCCGTGCCTCTACCTTTATGTCCAGGGCAGGATCACACCTGTCATCTGGAGGTGTCCCTGGCCACACCAAATCATTTGGGAGAATTCTAGTGATTCTGGACCAAAACCATGCCAGTAACTCTCCTAACAATGCAATGCTAATGGGATCACATTGCAGCGACTGAGACATTCCCTGGTGCTGCTTAATTTAACGGAGTAGGTGTAGCCTTGAGGTCAGATCCTGATTCTGCTGCCACACAGGGTTAACTCCCCTGAACAGAAAGGGACAGAGGTTCTTCTTTAGCAGAGCAGCTCTGGAAGGTGCACCAGTCTTTGAGGGAGTGCTTGCTGCCATAATTCATGCTGGGAGAGCATAACTCGAGCAGGTCAGATTTGGATTAAGGGTTGTAAAACGCTTTGCTAGGGCTTTCCTCTGCTTCTCCCCAGGTGGCTGCAAAGAATGAGTGTGATGGTATTAAAGAGAACAGACTAAGACTTCTGTGGTCTGGGAAGATATTATCATCATCAGGGCAGGGGAGCCAACAGGATTAGCAAAAACCAGTGAAGATGAGAGACTAATACAGAGCAGTAAAGACAAGTTGGACATGCAGCGGGGAAACCACATGAGAGTAGAGGTGGAAATGGCAGTTTATACAGCTCCTTTGGCCATAGAGATAGTTTGAAACAAACCTCCCCATTGGCAGGTAGAAGCAGTTATGCTGACAAAGACACCGGGGTGAGCCTGGACAGCAAGCAGAGCTGTGATATTGCAGGGCGCTGCAGAAGCTGACCCATCATTGGGAGGTTGGGCTGGAGAGGAGCAGAAAAGTGAGCTTCATTCACTTGCTGGGCCTGGGGAGAGCGCCCGTGGGATGCTGCACTCGATTCTGGGCACCTCATTACCAGAAAGATACCGATGAGCCAGAGAAGGTATATTGGGGGAAACCCAACTTCATGATAAATTGGCTGAAGAAAACAGCCTGTGAGTCATGTGTAAAGATGAATGGCTTGGCTCTGAAACCACAGCATGGGGAACCTAGTAACAGTCTACAAACATTTGAGGAAAGGTTACCAGAAAGCAAAGAGATAACTTAGCATGGAGCAAGGGGGCTGATATTTGGACAGGGAAATAATGAAAACCAAATTGCTGGAGCAACAGTCACTCGGTGCTGGAGCAGGCTGTTGGTGGGAATGGTGGACACAGCAGGATTTTAGTTGCTGTGTCACCGTTACTTGGGAAATCTTAGAAACATGAGAAACAGTTATTTTGTGTTCTGGGAAGTGAGGGAAGACTGTTGTTTATTGGGGTCATAAACCTTACCTGCGTAATTGAGTTTATGCAGGAGGGCTCTGGGAAGAACAAACAGGGAAGCAATACAATGACTTCCCAGATAAGGAGATCTGGGTACACACTTGAAAGACGATGGAGAAAGCCTTTAGCTCTCAACAGTCTGTCCCTTCTCTGTGCTTTGTCAGAGTGGGGTGTTGCCAGATCAAAGTGCTATAAAAAGGCAAAGAGTGGCTTAATTCCCTTTTTGAGGAGTTACAGGGATGTCAATGACAAAGAATTTCTGTCATGTCAACATAGGCTATCACTAGAGGACTGGCAAGTAAACATGTGCATTGGCTCTTATAAACACTGGGGTTTATTTCTTAAAATATGTTCCCTCTTGGATGCCTTTGCTCCAAGTAACCAGTCTTTCACTTTTGCTTTTGCAAAGCCGTTAGTTGTTAAATATTAGTAATAGTTTAGACTGCCACCACAAAGAGAGCAGGAAGGTTGGCTCTGAGACAAGCTGAGATAATTTTGCTTGTTATCAGGCAAGTGAGATAGCTTGATGGATGAAACCAGCACCATCCTGCCACCAGAACCAGAGGGCAGGTGGAAGCCTGGGAGCGTGGTTGTGTATGAGGAAGTCCCTAGGTTGGTTTTTGGAAATCCTGGACTAATTGTAGCTGAGCGTCAGTAGTATGAAAGCCCCAGTATGGGAGCCATTTGAAACCAGCACCAGAAGACAGCCTGTAGAGAGTATGATGGACAAAATATATAGGTCATGTGCTGTAGCTGTTGGGTATCTTTATTCCCAATAGCAACACATTTACCAAATTGGGTACTGAGGGCTCTGAGCTACTGGGTCGAATTTTAACAGTGTTTGAGCTCTCATTGGAGCTCCTGCTGAGTTCCATCAGCTCCCATTATGTCAACACTGTGAATATGGAGATCTTTTATTTTAAGGGTAGCAGATATAAGTCCCAGCAAGACTTTAGCCCCAGTGTGTTATGTGCTCTGCACACATGCACAAAACAAGAGTCAGCCCTTGCCGTGGAGAGCTGACTTAACATCGGTAAAAGAAAAGCCTCTGTTCCTACTGAGCAGATAAAGAACTGGAGCCTGAGAGCTTAAGTGACTTTCTAAAGTTACAAAAATTTGTCTGTGGCAAAACCATGTACCATAAGGTGTGTGTCTCCCCTATTACAAACATTAATGCATGCTGAACACATATTGCTGAGATGGGAACCCATGCCCAACCCAACTTTCCTTCACACACAGAGAAGTCACTTTGGGAGAAGATCTGTGCAGCACTTATTTTGGTAGGATGCTGGGATAACCATCTTGAAAGCCTGCACCTCTAGCCATTTCAAAAAACCTCCTTCCTTGGAGCTCCATTGAGCAAGCTCTCAGAGACCCTGGGTATGTGACTACCAGACAGGGAGCACCAATTGACAAAGCACACCCAAGTGTTCTCCCGTGGATATAGCTGGGTGATTGAAGATGGCCTCACTCTTCGTTTCTATTCCTTTGCTGCTACACTTTCATTGGCACTGCTGATAATACAGGCTCCACCGTGAAAGTAATAAAACCTGGTAACGGGGAAGTAGTGCACTAGAAAAAGCTCTCGTTGCATTACAGCTCTTCCAGTGAATGTAGTTTCATGCTGTTGAAGTCAGCCTCTGGTTCTAAGAGCTGTAGGTGCTGAGTCCTACTGCAAATGAGCCTGTCATGTCATAGGCAGAGAAACGCACTAACTCTGCGACTATTTCGGAGGTGATAATTCCCATAATTCTCTTTCCTGTTTGCTGCACAGATCCTGTGTTCAGGAATTTTCATCTTTCTAACTTCTTGTGCCTCTCAAACATCTCTTCAGCATTGCATATCTGTGTTGTTTTCCAGGGGCTGAGGGGGAAGAGAGAGAGAGATGTCATTGTCAGAGCATGCATTAGGGTTATTCATAGGTTGAAATGTGTGTTGGGTCTGGACCGTCGCTGCAGTGTGTGAACGTGTTTCTGCTTATCTGCACACATGTGCGAACATGTAGGAGGGCAGTATATGTCTATGCGTGTATGTGTGATATCCATTTGGAGCCCCAGACCCTGGAATCTAACAAGGACGACTGCCAAGTAGCACTCATCACCAGTTCATAAGACCTGCTCTTCCAGCACCTTCTGATTTGGGCTGTGGGTAAGAAACTGGCAGCTGTGGGTTTCAGGAGCAAGTTTCATTCCTCTGTGATGGGAAAAGACTGCAGGGAGGATTCCTTTCATTGGTGCCACAGAGAGAAAACAGAATAAAAATGCGGCAAGGATTCCTCTAGGAAGGAGATGCTGCTTGATGTCGCTCACTGTCAGCAGAGCAAATAATAATAAAAAAATACTTCAACTTAAACTGAGTTTGTTAACACCCATTGCTCCAGATTATACGTAATGGAGTTGTGGGAAGGAGATACAGTGCGATGAATGAGCAAAGTCTCCAGATCAGGGCTGCAATGCTGAAAAAAAGAGATTCAAAATCCCTTAAGTGAATGTGATGCTTGAGGAGTTCATCAAAATAAAGACATGCCTCCTAATTTTCACAAATAAGGACCAAGGGTACTGTCTTTATATTTTCTGTTAGGAGAGCTCCTAAAAATACAGATGAGAATGTTGCAGGGGGAACAAGGTGTGGAGAGACTTTTTTCCTTTTTCCATTATGAAAGACCAGAGATTATTTTCATTAAGAAATATTATAGTTTCCTTTGATTTTTAGTTGGAAATTGCTAAGCATTCCCTGAGTGGTTCTTCCTGTTGTTTATTATTGCAATCCAGCCTGAAGGGAAAAAATACCAAAACAAACCCAAAAAATTCTCTAAGCTCACAGTCAGTCTTATTAGGAATTTAAAAGAAGACAAATGGAGATAGAATGAAAAACTGACTTGCAGTAATTGTTAGAGCTTCTGATGTTACAGAATTTTTCTCTCTGATTTGGACTGAGGCAAGAACATGTAAATAAGTAAATATAGAACATGTGTAAACAAGCCTAAAGTTCGATGAAAAACTTGTTCTTACGTATGGATTCAACATGGTAGAAGATTGTATCTAGTGCTAGAGTTGATTGAGAAATTGCAATGAAAACATATTATGTCAAAATATGGTGTTAAACTGGAAGACTTTAGTGAAAATTATTGATTCTTAAATTCCTCAGTACAACTGGCGTGGTGGGGGTAAATAGAAAAAGGTAATGGCTAATGCAGTCACTTGAGAACTAGTGAACTCAGTTCAAATCCATAGTGTGCTCGTGGGTTTCTCATATTTGTAATGAATGCCATCAACCGGGATGCCACAGATTATCCTGACCTACCTCGCTCTTTTTAAATGGAAAATATTTGCTAGGTGTTGCTTCATTCTGCGTCAGAACGAAAGTGCATTTGGAAACCTCAAATGCTTTTCTGAGGTAAAAGAGCCGCTTTGCTCAGCAGTTCCCAGGGTTGAGCTCCAAAGCATGTTCAGGCATTATATCTGAAGATTCTGCCTCTGACTGCAGCAAAAACAGTGCCAGAGCCTTTTGCGTACAAACTGCGTCCATGCTGGTAAATTAGACTGTGCCAGGACCCATGTTCTGGCATTATGGTGAATTATCACAGTTTTTAATCTCTCGTATCCTCCAGAACTGGATGGCTGGAACTTTGCTGCTTGTTGAGAATGCTCCTTGGCTAGTAGCATTAATCCTGAACCGTACAGGAGTGCTTTGGGATCCTCCCACCTTCTGTGGGCCAAAATCATGCAAGGGAACATTTTAGCAATTTAGCACTATCACAACTAAATCCTAGTGCTATTAAATTACCAGTGGAGATGACCACCCCAGCTACGGGCCAACGTACTCTTCTAAGTATTTAAATTCAAAGTGCTTGCCAACTAGAAGGGTAAAATTAATCACGTATAAAGCTGTTTGGCTGAAACCTGAAGACCCAGTGCAACCAAACAAGTTCCTTCTAGCCCCCTCTCTGGCTATAGGGGGGCCTGAACCCTTTGAAGGACAGATCACTCTGTCCTGAGAGTGTTGTCCAACATGGGTGGGATGAATCACTCTATGGAGATGTCTATGTCTCTTCAATGGCATAGAGAAGAGTTCCACCGCCCAGCTGAGATTTAGCATTAACATCTGAGAGTGACAATCTGCACCCCTTCTTCCATAAAGGCATCCTTAAAAATACCAAAATTGGTCAGTTAAGGAGGGAAGTTCATGATTTCCCTTTACATCACCTGTAAAAGGACCACTAACAAATTGCAGTATTCAGTTTTCCTTTCCAACCCCAACACTTGTCCTAAGTAATGCATTTCTCTCCAGGTCAAAGTGATGCTCAAAGCAAAAATCCTTACAGTGACCTTAAAAGCTTTTCTAGAAATTAGATCAACACATCTGATTCATACCTGCTTTTTGCCAAGAAAATTACTGTTCCTTTTTATATTGTAAGGACAATTTTACTCTTAAAGTATATTAAATATATTTTAAAAGTAAGGAAACTGAAAAAATAAAGAATTTTTCAGGTAATCAAGTTTTTTTCATGATTCACTGTTTAGAAAAGCCTTTTTTTTTCTTTATGTTGCATAGCAGTCATTTAAAATAGCAAACATCATCATTCAGTTACTTTGTTATCACAATATAAGAATATAAATGGGGAAGAGTTTGTAGGAGAGAGATCAAGGTGAGATCTTTTACTATAGATTTTGGTAGAGTTATGAACATTGAGGAACACAAGCTCTTTTTTGAATTAAGATCAGGGGAGTTTTCAGAAAATATTTCTAAGTGTTTGTTCTTAGCAAATTTTAAGTTGAAGAAAATCCCCTTGAAATAAATCCTTTCAAATCTCTCACTCTGACTTTGTAATTTCATTATTATTAATTTTACATTTAGTGTCATATACATGTAACAGTAACATGCTATAATGTGTCAAACAGAGAAAGTAGAAATAAAACATTTTTCTTGATTGAAACAAGATGTTTTTCTTTTAATAAATATTTTGTGCTGGCAGTGTCAAAATGTGACAATTCCACATTAATGAAATGAAATATTTCTCTGGTTCTGAACAGTATTTTCCTTGAATTAATATTGTTTTCATATGACATTGGAATTCTCCTGTTCATTGCTGGTTTAATAACAGCTCTTGGGACTTAGGTGAGACTCGTCTCACCTGATGAGAACATCTGCTCTCTGGAGACCTGGTTTGTGTAGTCAATAAAGTCTAAATTCCCCAGTTGAATTCAGCTAATCCTAAAGAAAATAATTGTAACATGTCAAGTAAATCTACTCTAAAACTACCTATTTCTATCCATCGGTAATTTGTGGTTTTGATAGATAGATATATATTGAAATCAGATGCATCCAGTATGATCTACTTTAAGTAAACCTATATTCATTTTTATTTTTATCTTGCTTGCTTTTGTCATTGTGTCTTTAATGATGTCTTTTCTTTGAAATATCTTCTGGAGTGTTAGCTACTACTGAACTGAAACTCAGTGGTCACTGTTTACTCAGTGAATATAAGCTTTTCTTAAACCATCTCCCACTAACCCAACTTTGAGGAACTCACTAACAAACAAATATAATCATAGACATGATATTTCTGTCTGGGATAGAGACAATCTTGTTTTCCCTTTACAGAGGTTTAAGCTAACTCATTTTGCCATGTGATTGGAGTGGACTAAAAGCATGTGGGGGGAAAATTATAGAGCAACTGCTGACCGGTTGTAAATCCAGGAGTTGCCAGAATTTAACTGCATTTGATTTTGTGCCCATACCACATTTTTTCTATTTAAATGAGCCCATGCTCAGTAAAAGGTGGAAGACTCATTTTCTTCCTTGACCGCCCCACTGCAAACAGCATAACATAGTCGGGTCGGGTCTGATTCCCATGCACTGAAACCTTTCTATGGATTTCAACGAGCTTTTGACCCAGCCTGAAATGGCTCCCATATGTGATGGGAACCAGAGTCGAACGCAGCTTTCCTCCGTCGCAGCTCGGTACCTTACCCGAGACCTCCCTTCCTCTCCTATTGTCTGAAGAAGGGTTTCAAACAATCATTTGAAGAGTCTCCTCAGACCACTGGAAACAATAAATAATAATAATAAAAAAAAAGCTCCTTGTGAAACAGGCCTCCCAGCTGAACTGAGGGAGATGGCCCAAAATGCAGGAGTTTCCTATGCGATACAGGAGATTTGGCAGCAGGAGTGGAATTATATCTCATTCCAGACAGCGAAAATAACCAAAACCATGAGGTTTTTCATGGAACAAATGGAAACCATGTGACCCGTCACAATGGAAAAAGTGTAACTGGTTTCAGCTCCCTAAGCCCTGACACTTCTTTTTGATTTAACCACAATAATCTAAGTGGAAAATGAATAAATGTCAAGGTTTTTTTCAATAAATCTGTGCACGAGTGAGAATAGGAACCAGAATAAAAGCTTTTCATGACATAAAGTTCATATGTTTGGATCCCTGACAACATTTTATTTCTCTTATTCTTTATTATTATTATTAGGCCTGGTTGTACCATTTATTTCAAAAAAACAAAATATTGTAAGACAGGGAAACTGCTAGCAGTTGCTAAGCCTGGAGTGAAAGCCCAATTCATAAAAACATGACCTGAATCAAGATACATCTATCTATTTTTATGAGTTAAAAAAAAAAATAAAAATAGAAATAAGTATGAGATTTGCCCAGTGCTCGCTTGGGCAAGATTTCTGCATGTTGAAATGAGATTGTTGAGCATGAAATCTCAAACATATGCTAGCACAAGAAACTAAATGGGCAAAGACTGTGTGTCATACTTGTCTTTTGGGGGGAAGTTAATGTCACGTTGTCCAGAGTCAGAAATAACGCATGCAGCCTTATATACAACTAACAGGCTAAGTGTGCAAGCAGTGGCTCAAGTACCCAACCTTAGCAGACTGTCTTCACTGTGCTTTATGTTTCCATTTGAAACTGGTGAAAAAAAACAAAAAAACACTTGTCATGAGTATGCACACCTGAGATGACCTTGGTCTGAAGTAATGAGGTAGTTCCTGACTGGGTGAATGTTTTCCCCAGGGGTCAGGATCGGACCGATTTGCCTAACATCACATAACAGGATGAAAAGACAAAAGCGTCATATTCTTCATCTGATGCCACAATGAAGTTCATGTGGCTACTTTGAAAATGAATTTGTCATGTTATGCACCTGGCTGAATCAAAGCCTCAAGGAAGAAGTAGATCACTTCATCTGACAATGGTGCTGAATGAATGTTATCTTTTAGATAATCTCTCCTTAGACAAGAAAGTAATTTCTGGAACACTGACACAGCAGGGACTAATGACAATTTGTGACTTTGTCATTATACAGGAAAGAAACCTTTCTCTGAGGCCCTGTTTCTAGAGAGAAGGTACTGTCTGGCATATAATGTATTTCTAAGGAGGGATAATATTCAGATAGTATAATAAAATATATTTACCACTACAAATCTTGCCTTGCTTATGACCTTAACTTATCAAAGCTATAAAAACACTACTGTTATATAATATCTATTTTACCTCCCAATGCTAGCTTATTTCCTAAATCTGATTGGCTTTGCTGAGCTGTGAATAGCCCTCCAAAGACCTATATTGGCTTTCTTCTGATGGTACATGCAAAATAACCCCACATGCACAAGCAGAAAGCCACATAAATTAAAATGCTGTAACAGACACAGTCTCCTTGAGGTGGAGGAGAAAGCTCTGCTGTTCAGCGTACTCCAGCCCCCACTCCCTGCCAAATACTAAGCTACCTTTACTGGAAAGGATTCCTGCCAGGTTCCTACTAGCAGGGTTGCTGCTAAAAATGCTGCAGCCAAGAGTTTTTCTGTTGCATGGGTGATATCCAGTATTTTCAGTCAGGGTCTCAAGGGTACAAAGTCATGTTGGTGCCACCCGTCCTGACCTTTCTCGTGTCTTCTACAGGTGGATAGTCAGTTCAAGAGAACCCATTGCTGATGTGGGAAGCGTGAAGCTCAGAAAGCCCGGACGAAACAAATGCATAGAAGCAACAGTGACCAGAAACAGGAAGGTAGATGATCAGCTGAAGCCTGATACATGTGGGATCTAAGGCTTTGCTGGTCATTTTTATAGTTATCCTATCACCTCACTTAACTAGCTACCAACTCATACCACTATCCCTTCTCCATTGCTGCTTTACACAGTCATATTTTGATTTTTTTTGAGCCTTTCTTCCTCAGGCCAGTCAATGTTTTTTCTTACTTCATCTACTACCATCTTGTAATATTACCCACTGACTAAGGAATTAAGGATGTCTGGTCCAGCATTTTTCAGAAAGTCTGCTATGGAGTCGCACTTTCCTAAGAACAGTCCAAATGGTTTTGCTGTACACCTGTAACTAGAAAAGAAACAGACATTTGCAGGGAAATTATTTCACTGAAAGCAGAGCAGTGTAGTACTTTGATAATAGTCTCTTGACCAATATATGACCAAACACTAGCACCCAAATATGGCACCATGTTATGTCACTAGTCTTGCAGGAACTGTAATGGCATAATTAACTTCAGCAGAGAGAAATTCTGCTTTCTTTGATTATTAACCAGCCATTAAGGGAGATTTAGGTGCTAGCAACAGGGACCAAGAAAAGAGATGAGGGTTGAACTTGTGGAAAAAACTCTAGGTTTGCACAAAGAAGAGGTGCTGGTGGGGTTGTTCATTTACTAAGACTGGGAAAAACTGGGAAGACAAAGAATCCTCCACAAGAGAAAGGAATTTCAGACAAAATATTTTCCCTATCACCTGGTGGACAATAAAACATCTGGAAAGTGTTACCAGCCAATTGGTCCAGGAACCCAGCACAGGAATGAGATTTGGAGACCAGTCAAGGGCTCTGGGAAGTGATGGAGGAGTGATGAATAGGTAAATCAAGGTGAGATAAGTGACAAAGAGAAGCATACCAAGCAGAAAGCACGTTGCCTCATTCTCCTCCCTATACGTCAGCGGTGGGTTGGAATGACTTTTTCCCTCATCTTGCTTCGCCAGGTCCTGAGGATGGGTTCATTGCTACAGGCCAGCAGCATTCTCTTCAGGGGATGTTGCTGTAGGGTATGAAAGAGATTTATAGCCTTTATCAGTTTGCAGGCTTTCTAACATTTTGCTGTGGAGGTGTAGATCCCTGTATAGCATGTTTACACTAAATGATAGCAGCCTTGGTCTCTTCTTCTGGCTATCTGTCATAGTTGCCCCAGTAGCACTCCATAGACCTCCTTCGACCTTACAGGAGTCTGCAGATCAGAGGCTGGAAAAAAGATAAGCGCACACTAGAGACAGTAGAGGTAGGAAACACCTTTTACATATATACATGCATGTTCTGAGATCTTAGCCAACAGAAATAAAATTGATGTAAACCAGGAGATCTTCCTTGGCTTCATGGACTGGGGTGAGGTGGGGTTGCAGTCTATGGCAGCTGAGATCCAGGTTCTGATGTTTCAGTGGAATAATTCTCACTTAACAAGCAGAAGATTTCTCTTAGATGCTTTCCATGGAATACTCCCTTTTATATAAATTGAAAACAGACAATTTAGAGGGGGACTAACCCTTCACCACTGCCTGTCAATGTGGCCTATTCTCCAACAACTGTGATTAGTTTGATTATCAGCCCTGGAGTTTGCTCTTCAAATGCTTTACTATTGAAACTGATGGTTCTTGGAGGAAGGAAGACTTTTCCTTAACAACGAGATATCAAGATTTTGTTCCAGATGCCAAGGTCTATAATAATTCCTAACAGTGAGTAATGGAGTAAAGAAGCTTTGACTCCTGGCCCTCATGTGTCCCCTGAGCCATGGAGTTTGTCCCTGAAGGGTGTTCTTGTGGAAACAAGCGCATTACCCATGGTCACAGCCGCTGCCTATTTGGATCTTTTGCTGTGCAGCCCAAAGGCCAGCTGTAAATTCAAAGAGAGTTTAAGACCAAGGAGCCAAATTTATTGCATGCACCAGCCACTACAATGCATTATAGTCAGGGGTTACTTAATAGAGCTCCAAAGTAGCGCAAGTAGCTTTTTTTGTTTGTTAGTTTGCCTTCCTCCAAAGGCAAACCAAATAGCTCATAATTACTTATGGCAGAGGTGAAGTTTGGTTGGTGAATACTGGGCAAACCAAGATTTGCTCTGCCCCTCAAACAGCAGTTTCACAAAACCTGTAACATCTGAGTTATCCAATAGGTACAAAGGAATCTCCAGCTTCTTGTAAGTTAGAGTTGCATATCCTAACTATGCTCCTTGTAAAACATCAAGAGAAAATTAGGAGAGAAAAGCAAGTAGCAATCTGCTCTCCCTGCTCTGGGAAGAGGGGAATGCACCAGCCAAGTAAGATATCAGCCTTAAAGTGTCACAAATACATATATTGTATTCAGTAGTCTGTCTTCTGCTTGTACCAGGTCCAGCTTTTTTGCCATGTTTTCACAGAACTTAATGGGAAAGAAAATTCCCATTGACTGGACTGGCAAGATAAATGTCACATTAGTTTCTAAATGCTTAATTATTACCATTGTAACCAATGAAGCTTTATTTCTGCCATACTACTCTCCATGTAATTGGTACTTCATTCTCATTCAGATTAGGAAGAACTCAGCAGGATTTTTTAATATAGACCCAGTGTTTGAGTGGGGGATAGAGATTTATGTAGAATCTGCTGGCCTAAATTGCTTCCCAAGTGTCCTCAGAATTGTCAGACTGGATCAGACCCTGTCCATTTGGTCCCTATATGTCTCCAACAAAGGCACTACTGGATTCAGAGGAAAGTTCAAGCCTAAATTTTTTGGTGGGTCTATGTGATATCTCTCTTTCTATGACCAGTTTATGAAAAATACTCATTTGTCAGAACACCTGTTAGAAATTTTCCTCCTTTTAGCTTCAGGTTGTAGCTTCATTCTTTGTAATTTAAGGAAGTTCTTAGCTGAATATATGTGGGATTGACCAAGATGGCAGTCATCAGATGGACAGGCAAATGTGACCTAAACCACTGTCCATGAAAATCTTATCCTAATGACTAATAGAAGCTGGCTCCAATTTATGTTCACAAATGGCTTCACCAAGCTGGGATCAGAAGCTTTCTCCTGGAGAGCCTATTGCAGCCTGGTCCCATACATGGGGACTCAACAAAAATGTCTATCCTTCTATAGAGTAACTCTTGGTGACCACAGCCATGGCAGGCACAGGGGTTCACGTGGCTCCGATGCAGAACTCGTGCATTCCCCAGGGCCGTTAACATGCGGCTGACTTGTGGAGAAGTGACACAAAGCGTAAACAGCAGCCTTCATCAAGGCAAAATGAAAAACGAATGTGTTTCCCAGTGCTCCCTTCACATCAAAGAGCGAAGACTTGAAGACTACCAGACTCCAGGACAGCGTGCGTTCAACTCCAGCATAAAAACATAATTAGCACGTTAAACTGTTACATAAACATGTTTGCATTGTTATTTACTAAGTATCACAGGAATGCTTTGTAACAGTTAATCAACTCAAGGGGGTGAGGAGAGGGAGGAAATGGCTTTGCAGGGAATAATGAAAGACAAAGATTCCAGATCAAACTTATTAGAAGGGAGAAAAAAAAAAAGAAAAAAAAAGAACACTACCTCCCCTGAAACAACAATCAAAAAACCCCTTCAAAAACCCATACAAAAAACCACAACCCCAAAACAAATGTCTAGAAATGAAACTTGACAAACTTGTAATTCCTGTATATCACTTCTTTGGAATTACATCTACATTTTAATTGTTATATTTTAATTATTATTTGAAGGAAGGAATTACCAAGCTCATGTTTTCAGGTCATAAATGTGAATCACCAAGGGGTGAAGTTTCAGGCAGAAAACATATCATACAGAGGTCTGAAAAGAAATTTCTTTGTCAGGACTTTTCGTTGGAAGGCTGTAAAATTCCTGACAGTAAAGACAATATAAAATCATGGATTATACCAATTTGAAAGAGTATTTGGGCATGATTCTGAAAGTAAGGAGAAAAAAGAGTATTATTTTGCAAAATGGGATTTGTTTATTTAATTATGAGCAGATGACAGGTAAGACCCTAGAATAACTTGTCATCCAAAGCCTACATGGACTGTTTTCATTTAGAGGAGGAAAATTACTAGAACAAGGCTCTTTTCAATCAAATTTAATATATATACATATATTTTAAACACCTATTTTAGAGCAAGGTGAAGTTTCAAAGATGGCTGTCTCCACAATACTCTATTACTGAGAACTAAGGTGAGGTGAGATTAATCCCAACTGCGGTGTCTCCATGAACCTCCCATCATCTCCTCAAGGTCATGCCACAATTTCTGTCCTCAGCACCTGTTCCTGGAAGCATGGAGGAACACCCCATAACTTGAAGGAAATGACCCTAGAAAATACTTTTTATCTGGTTCACCTGTGGACGACACAGTGGTGGCCATATGCCTCTACTTCCAGTTAGGACCAGTTCTTCTCCATTGCAGTATAGCACAGACCATTCAGAGGGGCAGGGAAGTGAGGAGATTTAATCAAAGAAGATAATCTTGACAGGTAGATCTTGTTGTGAGAAATACATAAGCTCAACATTGAGATTAATGTGCTCCTTTCATATGGTTTCTGCCACTGGAAAGACCGGTGAGATTCACCTAGTAATTCTGCACTGGTGTAGAAAGGAGACAGAGACAGAATAAATTTCTACCTCTGGTTTGACATGAAGACCTGACCCAGAATGCACCCCTGCAGGTAGGATGGAGACATCAGTCCTCATGCAGGACTACGGAGAGTCTCCTTTGCTGCAGTTTCCCATGTGTTTCAGAGACACTGATAACTTGGTGCAGTCTGTACCGCATCACGAAGACTACAGCAAAGCTGTCCTCAAAACTGTGTTTTGCCCGAGGAGACAGTCAGCTTGGCCACAGTAAGGTCAGAGACCATCCTTTGGAGCTTATGAGAACCACATGCCCAAACAGATAAGGTACGTTAACATGTCCAGTCTGAGAGTCATTGAGAAAAAGGAGGATTCCCAAGCTCTGCCTCTAGTATACTTAATGGACCAAGACATTTGGTTCTTTGTACTTGTTTCGGGAATTTACCCCCTTCCTTCCTTCCATGGAGATTAGGATTTGGAGCCACTATATTTCTTCCTCATCAGTCAGACAGAGCAAGTGGTTGTGTTTGCAGGCATAAGGGAAAAAGAACCTCCATCTCCCCTCTCAGCTAGTAAGGGTCAACAACTTTGCTGTTAAATCAAAGAATCTGTTGAAAAGCATCCCCACTGCAAGCAAAATCTTTTAAACATCATTTAATTATTTGCTTGGCCTCCTGTTTTCTTACCCACAGCAACAAGTGCTCAGATTTGACCAAGACGTAAAAGGTAACTGTGAATTTATTCCCACCCAACAGGCTTGATTCAGTTAATGAGTTGGCACAGGGTGTCTCACTCGACTGCTCCAGAAAGGCACAGATTTCCCACAGGTCCTGTGCTGTGTCTGCCTATCTCATTTGGATGTCCCAAATATCCATGAGCATCTCCCGTTAGCAGGTCTGTGGTTAGGCAATTGAACCTTTTCTGAGCTGTCTGTTGAGCTGTTGTACCTGTCTGTCTGTGCATTATCCTCTTGGCAAAGTTGCGATGGTTCAAACTGGTTTATTTGGCATTAAATGTGGGTCAGACTAAGGCAGATTCTTTTGCATTTGCAGGGGGACAGAGCACACCTATGGACAATAACCGCATTTTGGCTGATGTAATGATCTGTCAAACCATGGTGAGTCTAAGCTTTTTGAGGAAAGGTGAGACAGCATCTGAAAAAACAAATTTCTACTCCCTTTTCTCAAGACTGCTGTGATTCAAACTGGGGCTAAGCCCTAAAGGACGGTATCATGAGTAGCCATGGCTAAGAATGTGATCTGCAACCTAATGTTTGCCAAACTGCACATACATTAATTTTTTAGTTCAAAAAGGTCCCATTATCTTTCTTGTTTTCCTCTAGGTATTTCTTTGGCATTGTGCCTCTTCATTAAGTTATAATCAGAACACATTACATTATGATTCGCTGGGGCTAAGCTTCATATTGTATAAATCAGTATTCACTGGAAGCCAGGAAAGTGACTTGTATTTACATCAGCTGTGAAATCCTTGTGATACATGTAACCAAGCAAAAACAAAGGCAGATTTCAGAAGTGAGACTGTTCTTTTAAGACTTTGGAAACACTAAGGTGGGAATAGACTGAGACAAGTCTACAGCTGTTTCCGTGGTATGGATGCATTGATGTGGGTAGCTGCAATTGCGCAAAACAGATCCTTTTGTGCTTTAAATCAGTGTATGGTCAATCTTCTATTCTGGATACAGAGAATAATTTTTCTATGAAAGATACGCAGATCAGAAGTGGAAATTAGAATCCTATCTGACTAAAAAGAACTTTCACGTGCACTTTTCAGAGCACAGATAGCATGAACTTAGCAAAGTCCTCTCATACAATGAGCGTGTACACACATGCACAAGCTGCTTCCAACTGAACTTATCCAAAGATCTTGAGAAGCTGACAAAGTCTATGACCAGATTCTTACCTGGGCTTTTTGGACTGACATGACTGGAGGATCTACACTTAGCTATCACAGCAAGACTAGTGTGTATTTCACAGATAGTTCAGGTCTGGAGGGTTGCCCATTGCCATGGGCAGAGTTGAGATTTTAAGCCCAGAGTCCGATCACCCCATTTTCCTGTGTGGGAATTGCCCTGCTCTGCCTTTGTCCTCACTCCCAGATGAAAAGCCAGTATGAAGACTTGTCCTTCTTCCACTCATGTTTGCTGCTGGTCACCCAAGTGACCATTTGTCCTTCTGTCCAGACATCTGACAGTGGTCTGAGCTCAGAGTGGTTACAATAACACAGCCTCCTCCAAACGCACACATATGCACGCACATGCGTGTACAGATGTCTTTGAAGTCCTCTAGGCTTGACACAGAGCGTGAGGCTGATTTCTTCTGTGTGTTTTGGTTTGTTTTTGCTGCTACTATTTTGTTTAAACATACCTTTTCTAAGGACTATGTTCTTTGTTATTCCCGTGGGGAGGGACAGTTGTTTTTTTACCCCTGCCCCAGCATTTTTTTTTTTCCAGACGCTCCCCTGATATAGGATTTGCACATGTTCAAAGAAGAAATAAATTATTAACAATTTTTTTCCTTCTCCATTTTTTTCCCCCTTTCTTGGAGCTGGATGAAGGCAAGGCTGTAAGAACATGGCATGCTTTCCTAGAGCAATCATGTGAAAGCCATTACAGAGCTGCCCTTAACTTGTACCATATCCCCAGTCAGCCCTAATAAAAAAGACACAAGAAATATGTACATGCCACTAGATTCTTGTATGGAATCAATCCCTCCTGTGTTGTTAAAAGAGTAAAGGAAATTTGGTGTTGAAGGAATGTGCATTTTGAAAAAAGGCCACTAGATAGATCAGAGGCCTAACACTAGTAAAAAGACAAACATACTCTAGATAAAAGCCTGTTTTTTCAGAAGTGCTGCCCCTATTTTATAGAGTCGTTGGTCATTACAGCAGTATGTGAAGATCTTAGCTAACTCGAAGCCTGACAGTGGTAGATGCTTTAAATAAATATTCATTAAAAGGGGTCCTTGACCTGGAAACCTTGGAGCCTGAATGGACAAGCTGCCCAAAGGAAGGACTATTATCATTATTATTATTATTATTATTATTAATCCCAAACCCCAATCTATACAGCCAAATTAAGAATTTTATCCTTGCTGACCTACCAAGGATTTAATTTATTTGTATAATCTGTATCTTTTCAGAATATATTTCCATGCAAACTTTCAAGGTTTGCCCAGAACCATAGTGGTCTTCCCTGAGATTTACTTTTCCTTGGTAATATTTTTCACTTAGGGAATGACTTTCTGATAGTTTAGTGGTGGTGTATTATAGAATCATAAAATAGATTGGATTGGAAGGGACCTTTAAAGGTCATCTAGTCCAACCCCCCCACCACGAGCAGGGACATCTTCCACTAGACCAGGTTGCTCAGAGCCCCGTCCAACCTGACCTGGAATGTCTCCAGGGATGGGGCATCTGCCACCTCTCTGGGCAACCTGTGCCAGGGTTTCACCATCCTCATCATCAAAAATGTCTTCCTTAGATCTAGTCTGAATCTACCTTCTTTTAGTTTAAAACCATTAGCCCTTCTCCTATCGCAACAGGCCCTACTAAAAAGTCTGTCCCCATCTTTCTCATAATCCCCCTTTAGGTACTGGGAGGCTGCTCTAAGGTCTCCCTGGAGCCTTCTCTTCTCCAGGCTGAACAACCCCAAGTGTCTCAGCCTGTCCTCACAGCAGAGGTGCTCCAGCCCCCTAATCATCTTCGTGTCCCTCCTCTGGACCCGCTCCAACAGGTCCATGTCTCTCCTGTGCTGAGGACCCCCGAGCTGGACGCAGAACTGCAGGTGGGGTCTCACCAGAGTGGAGCAGAGGGGCACAATCCCCTCCCTCGACCTGCTGGCCACGCTGCTGGTGATGCAGCCCATGATACGGTTGTCTTTCTGGGCTGCAAGCACACATTGCCAGCTCAAGTCCAGTTTTTCATCCACCAGTTTCCCCAAGTCCTTCTCCGCAGTCCTTCTCAGTATAAACTTACACTTTTGACTTTTGGCAATTTTTGACTCAGTAGTGACTATTTGCATCACCTGAAAGCACACTGCAAAAATTACAGATAGCAACAACTGACTAACTGACTAAGGGACATTTCTATGAAAGAAGCTACTGAGCAGGGAAGAAGGAGCCACAGGGCACCTCGGAATGACAAATGGTTGCATGACTATACAACAAACATTTCAGGAAGAATAGCCCAGATGGGCACCATAGGATGCATCTGACACATTAGATCACGTGGAAAGGTGAGACATTAGTCGTGATATTTGGATTTGGAGAAGAGACGATGCTCCAGCACTGGCTGACTGTCAACAGAATATATAGGAACCATTCCTATTCAGTCAACCCTGCTTTCCCAGCCCAGAACAGGAAGCTATCTGAAATAGGTGCAGGAAAAAAAAGCTGTAATAAGGTATGGGACGGTAGAATTTTCTTTTTTTTTTCTGGAAAAATGGTTTCCCAAGATCTGTCCATCACATCTTTCCGGTTAACTACATCTCTGGTGGCTTCTGAGGTAAGAGGGAACACAAATTCCCAGTTAGATCTAAGAAAGTTTCCAACTGGAACTTTGAGTTGTAATGGACCATTCCTTTTGCATTTTGGGGGGGTAGAGATGGGTGTTTTATATAAACTGTTGTTTCCCAGAAGCATCATTAGTATCACTGATATATTGATTGAAGATTGTTGCTGAAAAGACTGAAGAGAATAGGCCAAGGTGGACATCAAAGAACTCAATTCTTGTATAACCTGCATTTGGTTATACATTTACATATATTTGTAAATTTCTGTTGGTCAGAATCCTTATCTTCCCAAAACTATAGAAAAAGGAATATACACAAAATTTCTTCTTGAAGAAACCTACTTTGGTCTGGAGCTCCTTTCTTTTCAGGGTAAAGAACTGTGTTTGCCAGTCTGGCTCTCCTGATTCAGCTGTAAACAATTTCAGCCATATAATGGAGAGGAGACTAAATGTGCAAACCATAAAGTCACTTGTGGACTAAAACTGACATTGCCTTCAATTTAGTGGCCTTGGAGAATGATGCTCCTAGTTTATGATGATGTGAAGGATTTTCAGTTCCATGCTCACACACTGTAGTAATGAAGAACAAAGAAAAGAAGACAGCACAGTTTATATGAGAACAGTATTTTTCGTAAGTAAAATGGATTTCAGATTTTCTCTGGAAGGTGTCACAGAATATATATACATATATATTTTAATGGTTGAGATTAAAGATTTGAAACCCTGAAGGCAGATATGGTAAGGTTTTCTCATTCACTGAGCTATGCTTCTGCCTTTCTGTTCTGCACAGCTTCATTCTCATCAACATCTGGTAACAACATTGTTCCTGGAATCCAGGCTTGTGCATATTCTTCCTTCTAGTTCAAACATTCTGACTTTTGATAGTAAAATTAACCTCAAATTTGTTCATGTGTTCCTAAAGGGAAAACATCTCTTAATCAGCCAGTCAAATTGCTTTCATGTAATCAAAATTAATTGTTCCTGGAATGTTTTTCAAATAAATAGTTTATTCAAGAGAAAAAGCAAATAAAAGCAGTCAGAGAGGGAAAGATAGAGGACAAGGATGGAAAATTGCTCTTTGTTGAAGTGAGTTATTTTTGTCAAGACCTGAAGCCACAGAAGTATGGCTAATGAGTCAGTTTTGATAGCTGGGATAAGGAACAAAGTCACTGAAAAGGGTATGGGAGCAGACTCAGCAGTAGATTTTAGCTCATTGCTGCAGAGCCTGAAGGTCTGGACATGTATGGATGATCTTTGGAAAGCTCAGCTGAACTGGAGTTGGGACTTTCAAGGGGTGTCAAGGGTAACTAGAGCTTTTCATTCCACATTAATGATAAAAGAATGACCAAGGAAAATTTGTGCCTGTTTCTGTGTGGCATGGCTGATTTAGTGACGACAGACAGATAAGGCTGAGATACTCAACCTCTTCTTTCCCTTATTCTTCCAACAGGTCTCCCAGACCTCTGTGACCAGTGATGGGATTCAATGAGGAGAATCGCGAGCAGTGGATCAGGGTCAAGTCAGGAATTACTTGGAGGAACTTCCTATATGATTCCATGGGCTGCATCATAGGGTGCTGGGAGAATTTATGTCCCTGAAAGCATGTTCTGAAACATACATCTCTGAAAGTTCATGGAGAACCCCTTGGAAGTCAGGTCCCTGACACCTGGAGAAAGGCAAATGTTGTGACCATCTTCCAACTAGGCCAAAAGAATGATCCGAGGAACTCCAGGCCAGTCAGCACTGGAATATCTTGCCTAGATAGGTTATGCAGTGTCCATCCTTGGAGGTTTTCAAGACCTGGATAAAGGAAGATAAAACCCTGAGCTACTTGGTCTGACAGCGTTGCAGACCTAGTTGAGCAGGAGGTAGGACTAGATACCTCCTGAGGTCCATTCCAACCTGCACTATCCTATGATACTATACAGCCATGAATAGGAACCATTCTGGTGGAACCATGTTTCACTGGAATATGTCAGTCTGTTAAATCTGCAAGCAAAGCATGCATGAAGCAAGCAAATAAGAAAAAATCTCTAGTGAACAAACCCCTGTTTTTTTCTACCTGTAGCAAATTCTTGTTGCAGAAAGAAATAGCAGGCTTGCATTTATTATTAGTTTAGAGATTCATTATGAACTTGGTAAGTCCCTCAGAAATGCAAGTCCCCTTGTGCCTGGTTCTGTACAACTGTAAATTTTATGTCTGACAGATCTTGTTTTCTAACTCAACAGGAACAACAAAGGATGAGGCAGAGGAGACAGATAATTTTCCCAAGGCCATGCCATCAAGCAATATTAGAGATATTATCCCAAATGAGGTCATCCCACACAGTTTTCAAAAAAAGGCTATTGAATGGGTTTAAAGCATTAACTAGCTGACTCCTGACATACACCTAAAGAGATGGCCCCTTTTCCCTTTCCATGGAAACCTATGGAAAGATTAGGTTTGCCTTAGGACCTCAGTAGGATGGAGTTAAAGAACCTTTCATAGATAAGTGGTCTGCTTGAGCAAGGGTGTTTGACCAGAGGACCTCCAGAGGTCCCTTCCAACCTCAACCATTCTGTGATTCCGTGATAACATGAAAGAGTTTTGCCTTTTGATTGCTATTGTTACACAGATTTGGTTTTGATTGTTCTGTAAATACTATGCAAACAGCTGTTTCTTGCTCTGGTAATGGCTTTGATCCTGGAACAAACCAGAAACCACAAAGGGAAGAAAAACACTAAGTGTTCTGATTAAGATTTGGGACAAGGAAAGATTTATTTATTTATTTATTATTACTAACCATACATATTTCCTTAGTGCATGAGACATGGAACCTAGGCCTGAGACCCTCAGTTTGAATATTCAGCATGTTGGGCAGCTCCTCTAGGGAGAAATAGGGTCCTTTCTCACATATACAGATTTGCAGAAGGGTATATAGCACTTGGTCTGCGGAATGTTAAACCAGCACTAACAGAATCATATTCAACCCCATCAGATCTCTCAGCACTTGTACACATCGTTGCAAATTTAAGCATAGAGGAAGATTTCCTTGGTTTGCAATGGACCCTCAGTAAACAAAAATACCTGCGCATTGCACATATAAGCAACATACCTCCACAAACCACTGGGAATGCTATCCGTGCCCTCAAACCAGGCTCACGTTGCCTCTGCTAGCAGCAGTGTCCATCAGTCTGATCAGTTCCTAATCCACTGCAATCCAAATGTGCTTAAATAGTTTATATAATGTGGATCATGGTGAACGATGAGAATCTGAAAGTACTCACAGCTTCAGATTATCTCGCTGGTCTGAAGGTGATGGTTGCCTGTAGGAGGGGAAGCTGATACCGATGGTGACATTTGCTCCCAGGGTAGGTGGATCCAGAAGACAATGCGTGAACAGAGTCCCAGTCTTTTGGTCTGACTGAGGTGTTCAGGACCACCAGCGGTTTACTGGGAGAACAAAATTTAGTGATACAGAGCAGAGTGGAAGAAGTTACTTGCACCATCTGAAAGAGGTCTTCAGCTGGACTGCAAGTCATAATCCGGGTTGGTGCTACAATTTGCTGAGTTTCACCCTGCATGATCTCACTGTATAAGCTGTGATTTGACTTCCAAAATTCATAGCTCCTCTGCTGCCACATCATATTGCAAATATATCTAATTAGTTTGCTGCTGTTATTCAACTTTCAAGATTCCTTTTGGCATTGCAGAAGTGTATTTTGGATGGGAGCTGAGTGGCATTTTTGATGAGCAATAAATCTGCTAAAATTCAGTGTCTGAGACACATAGGAGGGGACAAAATATATTTGTGAAATTAATTTCAAATTTGGCAAAATGTTTCAGTGAAGAAAAAAAGGGGAGGCATTTCAAAACTGTTCACTTTCATATTTTCAGAAGAAAACGTTTAGATTTTTCATAGTGCTTGGCATCCAGTCTTTAAAATGTCTTTCATCTTAGATGGGTAAAAATAGTTAAACCAAAAGTGTCTATGTAAGCCCCAAACAAATCCAAGTATTTAGTTTTTAATCCTCCTATTTGAAAACCTGTAATAATTCTGCCTTGATTCCACCAAAAACTTTTTTAACTTTTTGGGTAACCTATTTAGCTTCAGTTCTGCTATTTTCTCCTTTGCAAGGAGACTGGTAGTCTAAAATAAATTTAATATTGTGTTGGGTTTTTTTTCTTTCTTTTCATTCTTTTCTTTTCCTTTTTTCTTTTTTTTTTTTTTCCCCTTCAGCTCTGTAGGGTATTCACCTCAAACTATGCACTATCTTGAGAGAGACCTTTGTGTTGGTGCAGGTTTCCTTCCTCAGCTCCCAGTTGTGCAGACACACCAGCCTGGTCCTGGTAGCAGCAGAGCTGTGTCAGCACAGGGATCCCTGGGGAGCACCGATCTCTCCTGAAAGGAGCGTGGTGCCATTTCCCAGGGTAGCTCATTGCACCCTCACTACTCATGGCAGCTTTGTCAGGCATGTTGGGGCCCGTTTTTTTTTCTATACAGCTTGGGTCAGCTTTTAAGAGTCAACCGTGTTTATGTTTAGGATGCTGTTAAGTGAAATGGCTGGGAAAACCTAACAGCTATCCACCACCTCTTTCTTCTATCCCTTCACCAGCACACACCTTTTTCACTCTTAGCCATACGCTCTTCCCCTTTTTCATTGACTCTGACATTCACCTGATGCCTCTGCAAGCTAATGTAGTTCACTGATAGATTTGAAAACCATCTCTTTTTTTAATCTTTTTTTTTTTCCCTTTTTGAGTCATATTTTGGCCCACTCAGTAACCTTAATCTGCTTGCTGAGGGCTAAATCAGCACCAAAGTTAGCTGATTTACCTCCTTTATGGATGGATGAGTCCAAATGGCCAGAGTGGCAAAGTAGCAGTAGGAATCAGGGAGAAAGGAATGGCAGGAAGGGTTTGGTCACAGTGAGCTGTTAGGTAATCTCAATAGCTGCGTCCAACTCATTCTTAACCATCATTAGGGTTCAGAGTTAACATGTCATCAACAAATTTCTCTATATCATCTCATCAGTGGAACCACTACACTATGTCTGTTGTGTTTTCAGCCTTACATTATGCATTTGTATTTTCACCCCACTCTACTAATGATTTCCTCTTGGAGCTGAAAAGATATAAGGCCAGTGTTCTACTTTACGAGTTGAAAAACAAACACATCAGGAGAGTCAATAAACACTTTTAAAGCTGTCTAAAACATTTCTTAAGTAGTATTTTTTTGAGGTGGAAATGTGCACTACACCACCTAGTGCCACTATAAGGCATAAAGGGTTTATTGGCATGTCTTCATGCATGACTAATGCTACCAGACAGAATTTATCCATAGCATGATGAAACCATCTGTATCATCCTGTCTTGTTGCCCTTGCATTAGCATTGGTCAGAAAAATGAGTCATAGCCTTTAGGATCCACAAGCCAGGTCTTCCTTATTCTGTGGCGTCATCTTCATTGCTGTTAATGTCAGATGTGCCTCTGTACATGCTGAGCTCCGGGTTGATCAAGGAACATAGAGTCCCTGTGTCTCTTTCTAGTATTATATACCAGTTCAGACCCATATGGGTTAATGTTGCATTTCTTGCAGACTGTGATACCCACACAGGCTGCTGATGGAAAGAGATTTGTTTAAAGACAAGAGCTGGAGAATTCAGGCACATCTCCTGTAGTTCACCTGGGAAGATACAGCTCAGATTTTACTTGCACTTTTAGTACAAGACATAGAATCCTAGAATCATTCAGGTTGGAAAAGACCTTTAAGATCATCGAGTCCAACTGTAAACCTAACGCAGCCAAGTCCACCAGATTCCTTCTTTGGTTAGTCTATAGGATGGCTGGTTACAGAGAAAACACAAGCTTCTAGCAAGAAGATGACTAAAAAGTGTTTGAGATGGCTGAGCTGAGAGCTGAGCTGAGCTACCTGCTGTGTCCCTTATCTACTGGAGTGCCAGCAGCAGATGGGCTGAGAAGGGTTTTCTGAAGCTAGATAGCTCTCTGAGAATGAGTTTCCTTTACTCTCACCTTTCATACATATGTAGTGACACTATATTCACTGATGTCGTGAAAAAGGAATATAGATCCCTTCCATTATTAAGCACTTTTAGGTTTAAAAATGAGATGAGGTATCCAGGAGGAATTTTGGCTCTTAAATATATTTGAAGCCAATTACTTTTGTTCTGATAAACAAAAGGGATATACTTAAATCCTATGACACTGGGTAATGACTGATGAGACACCCCGCAACGAGGTACTGAAACCAATACAACACAGAGACCATGAGAAGGACAGAGTTAAGGTTCAGTGGTTACCAAAGATTTCTTTTCATACCTGCTATATAACTGCATAGGTGCTTTAGATGCATTTATTTCCCTGCTTTCCATACAGGTGGGAAAGATGAAGAAGCTGAGGAAAGGCCTAATGGTGCCAAGAAGGCTTAAGACAGAAAAGCTCTTACAATCATTGATTAATTAAGTTGCTGCAAGTCCTTAAAGCTGCAGAAGAATTTAATGAATCAGAATGAATGAACAGTTGACAGCTGAGGAATGGAGGTATGAGGTGAGACAGGTACCTGAGGAGTCTTCAGCTGGGACAGAAACCAAATCCACAGCACCTTGGAGACAGAGGAAATCTTTAACGTACTTTGCTTATCTTAATTGCCAGCACTTCTCTGATACAAGGACCTAAGTCTCCTGAACTGCTTCTGAGCTATTTTCTTAAGCCATGTTACTGACTTTTTTTCTTTTCCACTCCCAAGCAACTCCCTCCAAAAGATGGACAATAAAACCCCCAAAGGAATGTTGGACCCTAGACTTAGAGACATATGTGAAGCTAGGTGGAGACAGGTGGTAAGTCACAACATTTTCCAATATCGGTAATTCCCACTCCACATGGGCAAGCGACCTGGAGGGAGTGTGGATATTTGGTGCTCTCTAGTGACTGCTCTACAAAGACATTTGCTGCTCCTGTACAGCTGCTAGCGATAAGGGTTAAGCTCTTTGATTTCATTAGTTTTATTTCATCTGAAAACCACAAAAAGCCCTCTGTTCAATACCTGTGACCAGCACAAGTGTAGCTGGTCAAGCAGGTTCTGATGATGTTAGTTAATTGACCTTTTCAGTTGTTTTCATTTTCTCCCCTCAGATATAGGTTCCAGGATGCTCTTGCATAGCAAATAGATTGTTTTGGGGTTCAGACATCTTAGGGAGATCTCTCCTATTCTCTTACAAGGTAGCATGACAATCTGCCACATATAGGCAAGAAAGCAAAAAAATCCACTATGGTTTTACCAATAAGCATAATTCTCTTGCAGTTCAAAAGCAGCCAGGAGGATTTGCATGAGATTTTCTAGCATGAGAAGACCGTGGTCAAGAAAAGAATATTTGAGCCTGAGGGGCTGCTCTGTGAGAACATGGTCAAAACTGCTCCAAAAGCTGGAAGCATTCTGTTGTGAGTACGGGTGTCGAGTCATTCCCTAGAGAGGGTTGTGGTCTCTTGGAAGTTATAAGACTAGGTGTGTGCTGCAGTCAATGGAAATGTCGAATTCAGAACAGGACTAGCAGACACTGGAGCCAAAACAAAGATGGAAGATAGTTTTAGTGAAAGAACTGTGTGTGAGAGTAAAAACAAGAACCCAGTAAATGCAATCAGGGTTTCCCAGTGCCAAAGAGTGGATGAGCTCACTTTGCCTGTCTTCACTCTCTGTCTTCTGTCCCTTCTGGCTTTTTAGTTCTGCAGTAATTTCATCCAATTTTGACAGATGGGTAGAGGTCAGAAAGATATGTTTCATGAGCACAGGCCAAGAATGCAATCCCATGAGACATGAGAGAGGCCAAACAGGAGCACCACTGCTATAAAAACCTTAACCTTCAGGGAGGAATCTGCGCACAGAGGATCCAGGCATCTGACATAAACCCACAGGAAAGAAGGACTCACCATTTCTGGAACAATATCCAGAAAGACCATTGTCTCACCAGCGTGAGTACACTAAGGATCTGCATGACCACCTTGACTTTTCTTTGTCTTGCCATTTCTCCTCCTGGTTTATTTGACCTCTTAGTGACACATCAGTCTGATCCTTGGGGGTGGGAAGGGTTCTCCAGGGATAGTGAAGTTCAAATTATGTTCTCCCAAGGGAGCTGACCTTGACTCAAGAAAACTACTTCATCTTTGCCCATGACTTAGGAAAACGTCTTGATCCAAGTGGCAGTCTTTCCACCTGGTCCACTGCCGTGACCCCCATAGTGGAGAAAGCCTGACTGCCTCCAGAGCCATGTCCCAATGCTTGCGTGCTTAAGAACACACATGATTTTTTGCAGCTCTTCTCCAAAGAAGTCATTTTTCTCTACCTGTAAAGAGGTGCAACTTTTCCTTCTAATAGCAATCTGCTATCCAAATGATTCTTTCCATCCAAACTGCAGGACCTTAATTTTTCAGATCCACAGATCTCGGATGTCTGTCAAATTTGGTTCAAATTGACTTATGGGTTAAAGGGAGGCCTAAAGGTAGGTGCACTACTTGATTGCATAAGCTTTATTTCCTTAGAAAAGTAGACCAGAAGCCTCTCTCCTAACATGCTTTCTGTAAAATCTGGAGGGGAAAGGAAAGGAAGGAGAGACTGACCTCCCATTTGGGTCAGATGTTGATTCTTGTTCATACTGGCACCTGCATTTAAACAGAATGCAGTCTTTTTCTTTTTTCCTCTCTTATTTTTTCTTATTTTTAAAATTTGTTTTGGCCAGCTGTTAATTGCTTTAATGTAAGGAAAGAAACAAAAAATCAGCAGTGAAGATCTGGCCTGAACCCTCTGCTTGGAAGATTTATGGGAGATGTAGGCTTCATATGTCTAAGCCTGGAAATATTCCTTCCTTTTTGGCCCTCTCTCTCTTTCCCATCACCCCCTCGCCCCTGGGTTGCATGTGCTTGTGTGTGCATTAAAGAGCTTCTCGCACATCTGTCTTTATTATTGATAGACATGCTGGCATCTGATAGCGTTTAGATTTATTGCTGTGCGAGCCATGGGCTTTTTAAAGTGCTAATATTTTACCATCTTTCATGCTGAAAGAATGCCAACTTCTAAGAGGCCCAGTAGCCTTCAGGATAAACCTCTGGCTACTCACCTCTGCAGCCTGAGACGGCAGCTCCTTGGAGACCATCCTTCTTGCCTGAGCTGCCAAGAAATGAAATCTGGGGTCTCTCAATCTTTAAGCATCAGCAGTCTTCAGAGCACACTGGAACTCTGCTGAGCTTGTGTACTTCCCCCCCCCCTCCCTTTTCTTTCTGTTTCCCCCTGCGATCCAGCTGTTTATTTTAAATTTACAAGTTTAAAATGGGCTAGGCTCCCCCTCCACCCAGCTATTCCACCCTCCTCCTTTCCATGTCCCAATGGCAAGTTATTGTTTCTGGCTTAGAGCTGAATTTTCTCCCTGTATCACTGAAAAACAACAAAAAATTCTAATAAAATTAGGAAACCACACATGACTCCAGACCAAACTTTCCACTGGTGTAAATCTGCATTGTGCCATTGAAATCAACGTCAGTAAAGGCACTTGGCCCTGTAACCAGGAGCCAAAAGGGGCAGTTGCAACAAAAATGTTAACTTTACAGCCCTGGGATCTCTCTCTGATCAGCTGTTCTTTAGCTCAGGAAGAATCATCAGCCAGGTTAGTTTCTACCTTTTTCAGCAGGGTGATAAAGATACTTATTCCCTGGCCTCTTGTTTCCAGCCACCCCCAAGCAGCAGTTTGTCTGCTTTGGAAAACATCAGCAAGCGAACGTGTTTACTTGTGAAAGCAAGACGCCAATTATGCCGGCGTCAGCCGGGCAAAGCATGAGACAAGTTTTATTTACAAACCATTACGGAGTACAAATTCACCTATCGCAGCAAAATACAAAAGCTGCCTGATAACAAGGATGGTCAGAGCAGTCTCTTTTTTTTTAAGTGCAAATATATATAAGACACACATGCTCATATGTGTGTGTGTATATGCATCTCTGTGTCTGCATCTATAGAAATATACTGATTTTCTTAGGAACTCTGTTTCCTAGTTACAAGCCTGCACATCCATGTCTAAAACAAATAGTAGATTAATCTCCTACTACTTGCCAAGCAAACGTTGCCCAGAAGAATTGTGTTATATGTTGTATCTTTGGAAAACATGTCAGTCTGCAGAAAAAGCAAGCAGTCATTTGTAAGGGCTCCTGATTTGCCTGGTTTGTAAGTACAGCCTTATGAAGCAGGGCAGCATCAGGTCTAGCAGAGTGCTGGTGCTCAAGAGGTTTTGGGGTGGCTGGAACATCTCCACATGCTCAATTCCTCATCCCAGAAGGTCTCCAAATGCAGCCAGACCTCTCTGGTCTGGAGGAGCTCGGGCAGGAAACCTCAGAAGATCAGGCTTCCTCAGCTTCTTGCACTTTCTATGTGTGGCATATAAATACCATATGGACAAGCTCTTTTGGTATTTATTGCCTTACTTGCAATATCAGGCAGAGATGCTTCTACTCTGCATAGAGATAGGGTCTTAGAGTCTATTCTGTTAAGGCTTTTACTGTGGCCATGTGTCAGAAGAGAACATTCAGCATCTGCATAGGGGAAAGCCACTTTGGGTTTATATCTGTCTGTGTGTGCAGGGAAAGTGGTCATTTTAACTAATTGTATGAATGACGTGATTCATGTTGCAATTCTTCATGTGTTCTACAGACCTTTAAGCACTCCTTATGCCATGCCTCTTGAGATGTGACACCATCTCGTAGTTTCTGGGAAGACAGTGGGATTCTTAACTTACCACTTTCTGTCCATATTTTGGCAGATCTTGCTGGGTCAGCAGAACCACAGTCATCTTTACTTCTTCTGTCCTCAGTATGATGAGGACTGTGCTTTTATATGTAGCCTTGAAGATACACATGGAAGGTAGAGAAAGGCAGCACAATGTTGCTCAGACCCCTGTCTCGACTCTATCCTGGATCCAGTTGGAGCAGATGCATCTCCTTTCCCTTGTGAGTAGTTGATTTTTCCTGTTGTGCTGAAGATTCACTGTACCTTCTGCGTTTTCAAAACACGGCACTGTTTTCAACCGGGCACTGTTGTGCAGGGGTCCAAAGTCACAAGCCAGGGACGTGTGTTTCCAGAGTGAGCACACCGAGACTCCAGCCACCCTGCTGAAGATGGGTGTTAGTGCTCACACACCCTCCGTGACCAGTTTCATGCTTTTGCAGTTATCGTCTCCTCTCTGTCCATTCTGGTGCAACGGCTGTTCCTTCCAACACCCCAGAGGGGTCCACGCAGAGGTTAGAATGGGTAAGGCTGCAGTTTCTTCAGGCATCGCTTCAGCCAGTCTTAAAAGAAGGGAAACCCGCTTTATGAAACACCAGTGGCTCCTGGCAGGAGACAGGAGTCTGAGCTCAGTTCAGCCAATATGGTGCTTCACATAATATCTCAAAACAGTGCTTGGGTGCCTCACAGAGGAGTACGGGTGGCTGTTGCAAACCAACACCTCTGAAATCAAGCAGGGTTTGAGTGGGTCTATGGGGAAGCTGAGCTCCGGGCTGAGGTGGGAATTGGGAGACCATGCCCCGTTTTAGTGCACAAAAGGCTTGATGGGAGTATGAGACTGCAGGACATTAGAAAACCTTCCTCAAGTGCAGAGGCAGAAGAATGCACACCCAGATGCAACCACAAGGCCGTTACGCTAGATGGGTCCCCGTAACCGTCTTCCTGGTTATCTCACTCTCAGGAATCCAGAATAATGAAGCCCAGATCCTGCTCTGAGGTTTCTGAGCTCTGTGGTCATTGCTCGTTTTCTCTGGATGCATACTGGGTTCAGGGTGCAGATGCTGGAGCCTTTGCCTCATACTATATTTGATGATAAGAAAAATAATAAACACCCACCCAGCAAAACTTGAATACAATATTTCAAATAAATGAATGGCAGGAACAGTGAATTAAGCCAGACGACATAAATGAAATTCTTAAGCTTGGAGGAACTGATTGAGAATCTTCTATTGGTCACAATTTTTGCTCTGTCAGCTTCTCTGGCCCTGAATTTTGTCATGGAATTACTCTATTGCTTTAGGCTCCAAAACAAGGCAAACAATTGTAAAGGAAAGGAAAGTTCAGCAGCCTTCCTGACCCACGCTCAGTTCTGCTCAGCAAATACAGGCCATTTTGAGTTTGCAGCTTCAGCTGTGTGAGAAAGAGAGTGTCCCTGACTTAACTCATTGCTCTTTCTGGGTCTCATCCAAAGCACACGGAAAACAAAAGGTCTTTTCCTGCTGACTTCAGTGGCCTTTGGAACATACCTAGCCTGTCCCCTTACTAAAAGTCATTGCCCTTTAAGGATGATTGGGCTGCTATCAGGCTGCTCTTAATGCACACAGTCTCTGCTCTCTCAGAAGCCCTGATGTTGCATCAGCTGGAATTATTCACCAAGTCAGAGCCCCCTCATGCCTTCTCCATCGCCCCAGCAAACACAGGTTTCACCTGTGGCAGAGGGGGTTGAAGAGGCTGTCCAGGGAAGGGTGGCAGGGCTCCGGGTAGCTGCAGGAGGCAAGGAGCAAGGCAGGGAGTTTTTAGGGATGCTGGGTGGGGGCAGAAGTCTGGGGGTGGATTTCATCTGGGTCCTAGGTGGGGTAAAAGTTAGAGAGAACCAGGGTACCATCCCTCTGAAGTAGCAGCAACAGAGAGGAGAGAGCTGGAGAGAGGTGGGAGTGGGTGTCTCAGCTAGAGTTCACCTTCTCTTCCCCTTCGGCATGGGCAAAGGGGGCAGTTTGTCACCCCTTAGACACTGATCCTTTCCCTGTGCCTTCAGATGGTTCTTTATCCATTTGTCATGGTTTCAGTCCAGCTGGCAACAAAGCACCACAAAGCCACTTGCTCACTCCTCCCTCCCCCCCCTCAGTGGGATGGGCAGGAGAAAATATAAGGAAAAGCTCGTGGGTCAAGACAAGGACAGGGAGGGGTCACTCATCACTTATGGTCCCGGCAAAAAAACAGACTTGACTTGGACAAAAAAAAAACCAATTTAATTTACTACCAATCAAATCAAACAAGGATAATGAGAAATAAAACCAAATCTTAAACACCCTCCCCTCACCCCTCCCTCCTTCCTGGCTCAACTCCACTGCCCATTTCTCCACCTTCTCCCCCCCCAGCAATGCAGGGGGACGGGGAATGGGGGTTGGGGTCAGTTCATCACATTTTGTCTCTGCCGCTCCTTCCTCCTCAGGCGTAGGACTCCTCGCTTGTCCCCTGCTCCACCGTGGGGTCCCTCCATGGGAGACAGTTCTCCACGAACTTCTCCAGTGTGGGTCCTTCCCACGGGTTGCAGTCCTTCAGGCACAGCCTGCTCCAGAGCAGGCTTTCCCATGGAGTCTCAGCCATCTTTGGAGCATCCACCTCCTTCAGCGTGGGCTCCTCTCCTGCCCTGCTCCTCCTCACCCTCCTTCTGCACTCACCTCGGTATCTGCAGAGGGGTTCCTCCGACATTCCAATCTCCTCCCCAGCTGCAGGTTCCCCATCTTAAATCTGTTCTCCCAGAGGTGCTACCACCGTCACTGATGGGCTCGTCCTGAGCCAGCAGCAGGTCCAACTTGGAGCCAGGGAAGCTTCAAGCAGCTTCGAGCAGGAGCCACCCCTGCAGCCCCTCTACCACTTCCAAAACCCCGCCACACAAACCCAAAACATCATTGAAGGCTGTGACGCTGCCCTGAGTACTCTCCTTTTATTTCTAATTCCGTGTAGTCCAAACTGGATCAGATGAGAGACCTCAGCAACCCCTGCTTTGAGTCTTGCCCTTACAGAGTTTGTGTCAGCATCATTTTCTGGTCTTCAGCAGCCACGGCTCTTGGCTCACACCGTCAGTTAGATCTGCGTTAAGGTGCTTTAAATCAACCCACAGAATAGAGATTCCCGAAGGGCAGAACTGATCAAAAGGGAGATGGTGTTGGGGTGAGTTGGTGGCAGAAACTGATCCTTTATGATTGTATTTTCAATAATTTGAAATATCAAAAGCAATATTTTCTCCCGTTTTCAGTAATGCAAAACATTTCTACCACTTTTTTGAGTTGAGTGCAAAACCCCAAAAAGTCTAGTAGAGCCACTTGGACAGTGTTCCCACATCCTTAGGGCTGCAAACCTCTGTTTCATCTCCTAATTTTTTGTTTTAAAGAGCTGACCTGCATCTTCTTTCATCCTTTCACAGGGGTACTAGCTAACTGCCGGGAAATAAAATGGCTTTCTATTGACTTGTGTAAAGAACTCTGGCATGTGCTCTTCCACACTTTTTATCTTTCAACAAATGTTTCAGGCTTTGTGTTTGGTAACAAGATTTGGTGAATAAGGGGCCTGTTTCTGGAATTAGGGTTGGTTAGGTCCCTGGAAATCTTTCCTTCATGGCAATTCTCTGGAGCCACCTAAGAGGAGGAGCTTTGTGGAGACAAACACCTAATTTATGGCTATCATTAATAAAAAAAATAAAAATACCAAACCCCAAGATTAAGTCTCCAGATCTCATGACTGTGAAACTGAGCTGGAGATCTCATAAAGACAAGATCTCTGACAGCATTCCCTGGACCTCATACTTCTGCTTAGGCTAGAAATTCCCTATATTGACATTTCTGCTTCCTATCCTGCACAGAAAGAAAAAAAAAATACTGATTTGCTATGATTATATTAAAAAGAAGCACAATTTTCAGAATCTCAAGCACATTTCTCCAAGATTGGATGTTGTTTCCCATGAGGACCCAGGTTGCTTCATCTACAGATGAGATGATCAGCTGTATGGATTTTATACAATGTGAATAGGATGCTGACCCCAGCAGCAATATTCAAGAAAAACCAGCATTTGGATTAGAGAGGAACTGTAGTGTAGGGACACATAATGAGTTACCTACTTGACTGCCTAGGAAAAACAGACAGACACTTTGAAGAAATCATTCCTTGTGTGAGGTTAGTTACAAAAACCAGTGGGTATTTTAGGCACTTTAATTCAATGGACTAATTTTTCTTAGAGAGTTCATTGAATCTCGTTTCTTTATTGTCTGGTGCTTCAACCCACATGGGGATGAGAGGTTTATGGTCTTGGGGAAGAAGAATTTATTATCAGCTAGATTTGAACTGAGTTGCAAACAAGCAGGTTGAAGATATTACGACGACATTGTTGTTTTGGGAAGCAATGCAATTCCATGCCTCTGCTCTTCCAACAGTATTTCAGTGGCACTACATAATTTGGTAACTCCATTGAGGCCAAAAATAGTGTCAGGGGCACTTGCTGCCAGCAGTTGTGTAGAAACAGCTTTGTTGACAGCTCTTGTAAGTTTATCCTAACTTCTGGGACTGTGGATGGCACACAAATGGGATAAAACCACACAGCCTGCAAGGCCCAGACTCACAAAGGCTTGTTGGGGTCTGAACTGCGCTGGATTCAATGGCAAGAATAGGTGGGAAGAAGCTCACCTGTATTTAGTTGTATGAAAGGAAGATAATAAAATACAAGCTAGTCATCATAGACTGCATTTACAACCAGTGAGGAAAAATACACCTGAAAAAGAAAATTAATCTCAGCTTTTTTAGATGCTTACCTTGGAATAAATGAATTATTGTATCGAGTTCTGAAGTGATTATAAAGGACAGTCTAGGGTGATGCCCAGGCTTTAAGATCTAACATTAAAATTAGGTGAGATCTATTCTTCCCAAGACTTCTAAATGTCTTTTTTGTAACAGTCGTCCAGTCCTCATCATTCACGCATCAATCACTATCTCATCATCTGGTATCTCCTTTCCCCAACGAATTAACGACAGTCATTAATTATTACTTTGTTCTAGGCTCTGAAATAATACATTGTGGGGAAAAAACCATTCCTATCTCAAAGCGTTTCCGAGGTTTGCATTGTGCATGTAGCCTGCCGAGCAGCACGTTTGCCCCAGTTGGAGACGGGGCGGTGGAAGGGATGGGCTCTTTTCTTCTTCCAGCACAGCACCTCTTTTGCCTCTTCAGTAAGGGAACGCTGGCTCCGATCCTAGTGACGCCAGTGAATTATCACCCGTCAGGAAACAGGTATCTGCACTCCAGTCGAAGTTCCTTCAGAAAAGATTAGACTCAGCAGCACGAGGCTGAGGAGGGGGGGCAGGACGGGGAGCTGTCAAACCATCTGCAGCAGGCTCCATCCACAGATGCTCGACAAGACGGAGGGGAACCATGAACCCCTCTAAATTGTAAGTTTGCTCTGAGTCTGCGATCCTGACCAGGCTCGTAAACACAGACCTGCCACTTAATAACACATAACTACCATGCTGACTCGAATGGCATGTTTACGAGAGCAAAACCAGCAAGTACAGGAAACAATAAAACCCTTTGCCAGCATTGTATTCTGGCTCTGACTCCGTAAATGACCACAGCGCCTGACAACATCAACCCTGGCTGCATTTTAATGACCCAGCATGTATTGTTCTGCAAGCTACGGACCTGTCCCTCAGCTAAAAAAAAAAAATAAACTCGTGTACCTATATTTTCTTTCTGTTTCCCTCCCCCTTACTGCTTCCTTCTCCCTCCCTTCTTGTATAGGCAAATTCCCACAACTGCAGAGCCAAGTCCAACAGCTGTTGTGGCTAACACTGCTGAGAGCCCTGTGGTTAAGGGGCTGGACTAGGAGTGACTGGACTTGTTCAAATTCCAGCTATGCCACAGGTTTCCTGGGCAACCTTGAACAAGGCATCTAACCTGTCTTTGTGGGCACAAGAAAATTTCCAGTCTTCCCCAAAGGGTGAGAAGATGCGGTCCTGAATGAACGTGAGGAGAGTTAGGAAGGCAGATCAAACTGTGTTTCCATTTTAATAGAATTTTGAGGGTATTTTTTACTGTGCTGCTCCCAACCAGCTTTCAGGAGCATGGTGCTTTTTTTTTTTTACAAGTTTACAAGGTTTTTGGCCATTGTTTCCCTTCCCAAATCATACCAATTTTCAAGCTTTAAATGTTCTGCTAAGTTTGTAACCCAGTCATGAAGAGAGAAGGAGAACAAAATTTTAGAAAGGAAATGTCACATATGGATGAGGTGATACTTTCCTAATCTATCTGCTGTCTTTAAGTCTCTTTGACAGTGTGTAATTACTACCAAAGTTGGGGACTCTTCCACTGCAGAACATTTCAGAAAGAAAACCAAGCATGGGATCTTCTCATTCTGTCACCGCTGGTGAAACAGAAATATCTTTATTTAGGGCAAAAGTGAGCCTGAACTTCAGCTGTCCTAAACTATGCAGACTCTAATTACAACCAATATAGCATTATTCATTTACACCAGATGAGGAGCTGGCCTGGGTGTCTACAAGGAGCCACTGGAAGCCCAAATATCCATGCAGCTCCCCAAATCAAATACATCATTAAGTGGTTACTTATTAAATCTGACTACAACCTATTCAGCTGGTGTGAAATTCATCTCATGCTGCTTCTCCTTGTAAACTCTTACGTGTGAGCTGAACAGTGCAGCTACAACACATAGGTGGGATTTGCTTTACAGATTAAGATGTCAAGACTTATATGTACACATATCAGTGCTTCCATGTGAGCAGGCATCCAAGCTCCCATGATAATTAATGGCATCAATGAGGTCTGGTTTGTGGAGTTGAAAAGCAATCCAGCTGAGCAAAGGTAGGTGCCTACAGCAGGGCAAGATGTACCCCTCTCTGTGATGTGGTAGGAGCGAGAGACATTTTACTCAACATTTAAGATAATCTGAGGCACAGCAGGATACCTGACATCCCTAGGAGGATGGCAGATTTGACACAGGATGGAGAGGAGACCTATCTGTAGTGGCGCAAGACAGAATGCCCTCAGCCACCTCAAACGGCAGCAGACACCTAAGTCCGAGGACCTGAATCACAACCTTAAATTTCTGAAAAAGGGAGCAAGGCTATCCTCTGGTCAGGGCTATCCTAAATTTATTTCAGCAGAAAGACATGCATGAAGCAAAAAATATAAAGTGCTAACTCCTTTCTTTACATGCAACTTTTTAGATGTTTTATTCTGGCCTGAAAAAGAAATTTATACCTAGTGTGAATTTCAGAGAAGATGCCAACTAAGTGCTTCACATGGCAGAGTTTGTTTATGCTGTTAGTTTTGCAAGGAAAAAAAGTATAAATATATACACTGACCGAAAATAATGGGAAATCGTATGAAAACAGACCACAGATTCTCAAGAGACAGCTTACAATTATATGGGACATGACAGAATTTAAAAAACAACACACAGAGCATGTAGAATAAACAAGAAAAAACTATCCCTCAGGTCTTACAGATTCTGAGGGGCCATAAATAAAGGATAATGATATTTAGGTAAGAGGGGGAGGTAACACATAGGCTCCCACTACTATTAATTTTCAGGCTCAATATTTTGTGACTGGTATAACGTTGTATTTGGATGCCTTTACTTGTAAAGAAGAAAATTCAAAGGACAGCAAACCCACTATATACTATGTAGTTGTTGTTAGTGTGAAATTGAACTTCAGTGATCTTTAAAGAGCAACATTTTACCTTTGTTTCTGAGGTGCTAAAAAAAAAAAAGAAGAAAAAAAAAAAAAGCACAGATCTACTAGGGAATAAATTGGCTTTTGTGAAGTAGAAGGTCCTCTTGTTTCTGACATTATACCACGGAAAAGCTCCATTCTGAAACCACATCAAGGAGATCCCTACTGTGAACATTAACTTTCCTTTAGCTACACTGGGGAGAGTCTGGGTTATTAAACTTAATTCCTGTCTATGTAGGAGTAAATAGTTGCCACCTATGTACTTCCCTGCCCTCAAACATTTTGGAGGTATCATATTGTCCTTCCCCTATCAGCAAAATATCTGGACCTCATTTTTTTCTTGTCCTTGAAACATCCCAAACACACAGTAAGCTCGATACCCTGCCGTTGCAAATATCCTAAAAAATTCCCTGTTAGTTTGTAAGCCAAATATGCCTTCCGTTTGAGCACAACTGTCTGTGTAAGGAAGGGATGAAGATAAAGCAGTGGATGGGTAAAATTGATGCTATGAACGGGACCTCATGAAAGTCACAAGGTTGCCCAGAACTGCAGGTGAGTGCAAACACCAATGCAGAGAAACTGCAGTGGGAAATACAGAGTTTCAGTATGGCCTAAATTCTCCCATTCCTCGTGGGCTAGGCACAGTGTACACTCAGCAGAGTTTTGTGAATACTCTAAAAAGCAAAACTGTATGCAAAAATGTACAGGGCAGACCCAAATCGGAGGATAGCATTACTCAATCTGAATAAGAGAACCCTTACAGTTAAGCAAAACCTTCTGGGAACAGCAGTTCTAGGAGACCTTTGTCTTTTGTACATCCATAGAATTTGGCAATTTGGGAGTTAACACCTCCTCCCTCTAGCAGGTTGGACGTACTGATTGCGCTGAAGAATGAAATTCAGCATTCAAAGCCTCCGAAATCAGCCATGTGTTGACAGGAGTTGTGAGTATGTTGGAGGACAGGCTAAATTTCAGTAGGATCTTGAAAAACTGGAGAAACCCTGGGGGAAAGCTTGGATGCAATTCAATGACAAATGGAGTTCTACACTGTTCAGGAGATATTAATTGCATCTACCTTTAGGCATCTGAAAATTAGGTGTCTGATTTAGCTATCAGCTGAGATTCTCTGGACATGGGGTGGACACTTTTACTTGATGATACATCTCACCTATTTCTGGATGGCAGGAAACTTTGGAGATTCTGATCATTTTTCTGTTATCCACTGAGCCAATCTGGCTGATCAGTTTAAACTGGAAACTTTCTGATGGTTAAGATTAGAGGGATATTTATTAGGCAGGCATCATTAACTGCATAGATAGAGATGCTGAATGACAGATTAGACATAAGTTCTTCAGAGACAGATCCGAGTAGGTCGTAAGTCGCTTATTTGCCAGTTATGATGCACTCTTACAAGGTTTAACAACATCTTGGTCTGCTGTCAGTGGCAGCCAGGAACCAACCTTTGTAAGGCCTTATCTGGAGAAAAGTATTTAAACTGATATATTGCACTTCAGGAGCAACGTAGACTCAATCCTGCCTTTGCCTGAAAAGAACCATCATCCACTTGGCTGTATTTAACCAAAGCAGACCAGGTCCTTTCCTATATACCACGGGGCAAGAAGGACAAAAAAATGGGTCTGAATATATGCAGCTGAAGTCTCTCCTCTCTGGAGGTGATGGGTTATTGTGCCTATCGGGAATTACAGTACGGATGACATCGTCCGAGCTTGAACTGGTACTCTTAGTGCTCTGGTACTCTTAGTTCACTTAGCCTAATGTGCCCTAACCACCAAAATACAGGCTGTAGCAGCTAGTGAAAAGCCATGTCAATGCTTCTGGTTTTAGCCTGGAAGGTCAGGTCAAACTGACCTTTAAAGATGGGTCAGGATGGAGGAGCAGTTGAATGGAAAGCATAACTCATCAGCACAGTCTTTTCAGGTCCCCCTCAAAAAAGGGAGGTCTTAGTTCCAGGTCTTATTCCATGGGCTTCTTAAATCTCTTCTGTGAAGAATCCTTGGTAGGTCTGGGCCAAACAGACCTGCCCAGCAGCCCCAGAAATATATGTAGAGAATCATGAGCTTCAATACGAACGAAATGCCCTCCAAAGCTGCCTACTTCTTCATGAACTACTGAAGGACAGGTTAGATAAATCAAGAGACTTCATTTGTAGACATCTTACAGAAGAGACGACTCCCTCTGTGAAGTGTCAGAGACAGGGAACATTTCTAATTATGCATGTTTGTAACACCACAGGCAGTGCCGTTACCACCTTGATGGGATTCCCACAAGCTACTATATTTCATATAATAATGAAAAAAGCAACTCAGAAAAGAAACCTAATGCCAGCAACTTGGGTTAAAATCAACAGAGCTCTTTAAGAGCACTCCTGCTTGTGTATCTGGTGCAGGACACGTTTGCTGTTTGCCATCCGAAAAGTATTAACTTCTTCTCCCTTGTAAAATATTTAATTCCACTTCATAATGACAGGCGAACCATTATGTAGCAGAAGTGAAAATCCATAAGGTTTGCATTTAATAAAAAGCCATTTATTCTCTCCAGCTGACCTTTTTAAAAGCATGGTATTTCCCAGAGAAGGGGAAGCAGGGGTTTGGAAGCAGATAATATTAATAAAAAGCGTAATGCAAAATGCAGTCTCTAAGAGGCTAAACCTTTGCATCAGGTTTGGTGTCTTCAGTAACCTGGCAGCTTCTAATTAAATTTCTCTCAGGGAGATAATACAATTAAAAAGTGACATAGTGGAGTGGCTATTACTATTATTATCATTGTTATTAAAACATTTTAAAGTGATACTCTAAAACTGTTTACAGAGCAGAGTGTCAAAACACTATGCTCCAGCAAATGATTTGTTTGACCAGAACCTTTCTTCCAGCAAGAATTTTACTGGATGGATTTTAATAACCGAACATTTGGAAAAATGTCTTTAGAGGATTAGGTGGCTGGAGCTGCTTAAATGCTCTTATGCAAGCTGGGAAAGCCATTGCTTAAAGGGCAAAATTCAGCACACAGCATGTTGTTTGGGCAAATTATTTCCAGGCAAAAAGTGATAACCTGAGCTGGCATTTATGATAGCGGATTCTGTGATATTGTCCCTTAGGGCTTTATCCAATATTAAAAGCCAAAGGGAAGAGATTTCCCACCCTTTCCCTTGGGAAACTCTCAGTCATCTGGTAGTTGCGATTTTCAGGAAATATATCCTAATCGTCAGCCTTATTTTTCCTCCTGTCATTTTTCGTCTCCCCACACCTAGTTCTGCTTCAAACAGTATTTCTTTTTCTGTGCCTATCTAGTGCGTGTGCATACTGTATTTTCCAAGCTTGATCTCCTATTAAGTCCCATAAACTTGTGAAAATACAAATGATATTTGATATTTTCATTAAAATTCAGTTCCTAGAATCATGTGATTTTTAAAAAAAATATCTTTAGGATTCATTTGTTGCCAGAAAACCTTAACTTCCCGTGAAACATTACAAATCAGAAGGAAAATAAAATAATAATCCCAATAATATTGCTAAACTAATTAGAAGCCAATATCATAATTTCTGGGATCCTGCATCAAGACTTGTGGCAACTTGAGTGTAGTGACCCTGTACTCACTGCTTACCTTGAGCATGCACGCATCATGTAATGATAAATCTCTGTTCCTTCTGGTGGTTCTCTCTGGAAGCGTTCTCTGAGGCCAGTAGGACCATGTATGCAATCCACTTTTCACAGCTGTCCTGGGTTAAAAAGATGTATCAGATGATCTCTAGAGATCCCTTTCAGCCTTTCTTCCCATCATTTTATCAGTCCATAAATATGAATAAGCTGTGGACAATCTTCACAGTATTGCCTACACTTCACCTGATTAATGGTGGTGGTCTTGATGAATCAGGTTCTTCAGTGCTGGAGTCACCTGAGCTGCTCTTCTTTCTCTTTCCCTTCTTGCATATTATCGATGTAATTTAAATGTTCATTTCTAGGGTGCTCGCATTTGAGCACAGTTTTGTCTCTCACTCCTCCAGAAGTTCAAGTCTTTCTCTGCATATGAAATGCCTGTAAGTATTACTGTGCGGTGTGAGACCATTTACCCATAGAAGGCAGAACTTTGCAGCATAACACAGCACTGAACAGAAATATCTAAGACAAAATGTCAGAAAAGCAGCTACCTGAGGGCCCAAAAGTCTTATAACTGGATAAATATGAGACTATTCAGAGCTAGCTGAAATACTTGCCCACTGCTGTACCCTCTGGTACAAGCATGGGGAGAAAGCAAGGTCTAGATGACCTCAAGGAGATTTCCCTTTCCCCCCTCTATCTTTGCCAGCTCCAGTTTCAAAAAGACATGGCAAGGTCTGGAGTTACCATAATCCCCTGGGAGTCCCACATGATAAACGCATTTCATGGTTTTGTGGGAATGGGAAAAAAAAGAAAAGGTACAGGACTATCCAGCCTTTTTAGAAAGACACAAAATTCCCTGGCTTGCAGTCAGAGCCTGAGATAAGCCACAAAGCTTTATTTAGCTCAGGGCTGTGCCTATATTAGCAACAGCCACACGCCTGCCAACATGCAAGTAGTCTACACTAAAGCATCACCAAGCATCACCAAAGCATGCAGCAGATAGTATACACAAGCACAGATTTGTTTGTTTGATTTTTTTTTTTTTTAACAAACAAATGTAGAAAACCACCTTTCTGTCACAAACACATCAGCCCAGATTCATCTCTCTTAATCAAGACACTCAAGCCAACGGTTTGATTGAACTCCTCTCCATCAACGGGCTTTGATTGACAGCAGGACTCTGACTTGTTTCGACACCTCTCAGGAGAGGACGAAGCACACTTTGGAAGTGCTTATTTCTCTCCACCGTGTGTACAGGGACCACAAAGTGACTATGACCTTACTGGCCACCTTTTAGAGGATTTGCACCACTGGTGGTTGGGGGGCCCCTCTCTGCCCAGGCTGGGCGGGAGGATATATACGTGTGCCATAGGATTAACAAGCACCAGCCTGGCTGATCCTTCCACAGAAGGATCCCGTGTGCAGGCAAAAGTCTGAACGGCTCGGTACGCGGTGCCGGAGATGTGAGCCACGTTCACATCACTCCCTGCCCCTTCTCGGTCACGGCATTCGTCGTCCTCAAACCACTTCCCACGCTCATCAGGCTGCATCTGTTCCTGCTCCTCCTTTCTTGCCGCCTTCTTCTCGCTCACATCAGGCCCAGCTCTGCAATTTTCAGCTACCCCATATTATGCCCCAGCACCCTCTTGAAGAGTCCCCTCCCCAGTTTTGTCTCATTATTGCAGACTCTTTCTTTTTCTCCCCTTCGCCTCCTGTTATTCTACGGAGCTCTCTAGTTTTAGAGGATGTGATGTCATCTGAGGTATTTATGTTTGTTGAAATTTATAAGCAGATGTCCTGAGGTAATGCTGTCTGTGGTTACAGCAGGATGGGGGCAAGAAAGTTGCTTTGCCTGAGATGTGAAATCATATATATATATAAAAAAATCCTTGCAAAAATTACCTGGAAGGCTGGACTTTGGTTTGCAGGGCTGAACCTCAGGCCCACCGAGAAGCAGGACTTTTTGCACACATCAAGTCATAACAAGCTGCCACCTCACAGCACCAATGCTTCCCAACTGCACCAGCTGCAGTTTTCAGGCACCTTGAGTCTAAACACACCCACTTTATTTTCTGTGAGCCTGCAAATGGGATGTCCTGCGTGCCCCAAATCCTGCGCGGAACAGGCGCATTGCAGGCAGCCCCAAGTGTGGGTAGGTGATGGGCAGGAGAAATAGCTCAGGTACCCCAGGGCTAGATAGTCGTATCTACTCTGTTTAAGGACAGAACTCCTTGTAACTGCCTCCTCCTGCCCATTGTTATACTTTCTGCCATTAACTATGTCATCCTCCTAAATTAAGTGGTAGGTTTCTTTTCAGTTTATTTTCAAAGCCCTTCTGCAAACCCTCCAAGCTCGTGAGCCTGTGAAAGTCTCAGGAACTTCAGTTGCAAAGATCTTTATTTGGTCATGGCTCCTCTTTGGCAGCTGCTTTTTGAAATGTGTCCTCCAGCAAATGATGTACTTCATACAGAGTTTACTTTTCTGATATTCCTGTGGGTTAAAATGAAAATAAAAATATCATAGAAAATAAGGGCTCAAGGGAATCTCAAGAAGCCATTTACTTTGTCTCCTGAGAAGGGAACAGTTAGCACTGGTAATCAATAAATATCCACCGACCTACTCCTGACTATCTGCTCTGCTGTTTCACTATTTTTATGATTAAAAAATTCCACTAGCAAAATCCAGCCCCCACCCCCTAATTTCCAAACTGACTCTCCTTGACTGAAGTTTAAGACCAAGGTCTCTTATCCTGTCCTTTATGGGCAGGGTTGGTTTGTTTTCTTTATATGCTACTGTCTCCAGATTAGAAAAGTGGTATCATGTTTCCCTTCTGTTTATTTTTCCCTGGACTTTAAAAAAAAATCTGGTCACTGGAAAGGAAAGGTATCAATCCCAGAGGGAAAACACTTGCACTTTTCCTCCTACTGAGAAACCATTTCTCAAATAATAAACAGACTATGAAGCACTAAGTCAAAGGTCTCTTTCATCAAATCTGAAATTTCCTCAATGAATGAAATTGAATTTTGTTCATCTGAGGTTATGTCCATAAAATCATATTCACTAATATCAGGCACTTCCTTACCCTCAGTTTTGTTTGACTGAGTTTTATCAGTTTTTTTTTCTTTTCCTGGGGCTGATATGACACTGGATCCTCACAGGCTACTTACGTTATTGCCTTCTCCACTGCTAAACATGCCACAATAGAGATAGCAGTCTTCGTGGATTTCTAGGATTTAGCATCAGCCTGTTTTCAACACTGCTTAAGTATACATTGACACAACGTTTAATAAGAAAATAGTCAACATGCTTCTCTTGAAAAATGAATACTGAAAAGCTATTTCAAAGTGACTGCATGCGGAATTTGTATTTTTGACATGAAAAAGAAAGATGACAGAAATGATCTTGAAAATGTTTGATCATTGTACTATTGCAATAAATTTATCAGAAGTGTATAAAAAGATCATATTGAGATGAATCAGAGTTAGAATTCATTTGTCTTTTAGATTTTTGCAATAACTTATTCCTGTGGAAGAGAACTTGATTTCACCAATCCCTGTCCATTTTTTTCTGAATAACTAATATTCTGATGCAAGAACTCTGAAAAATCATTTTTTAATCTCAAAAGTCCCCAGTATTACTTAACTCTTACATGATTCCTCTCTTCCTTCTGCTCTTCCTTCTTCAAAATTAGCAGCTTTTAAAGTCTTTTCTCTACACGCATGTGCCTATGCTAGGCTGTCAGGAAACGGATCTTCTTATACCCCAGTGGTATGTTGTCCATGTACCATGTATCATATCTTCACTTGTCCAAATGATTGTCTTGTCACTGCCCTTCTATCCTTGGACCTTTGCCTGACATTCCCATGCAAATGGATTTGGCCTCCCTCCACTTGATTTCATAAGCTGTATTGGGCCATTATGTTTTCTTATCCTATTTTCTCCTTCCTCCACTTATAATGTTAGGAATGTGCCTACTCTAAAATATATATTTATCAAGTCTAGATTAAAGATGACCTTTGAAAATTGAAAGGTTCTTTGAATCAAATTTGTTCCACTCATAGTGCATATAGATTAGCAGCATGGCCAACTGAAAGTTTTTTAAACCTGAATAAGAACATACCGGTTTGCACAAAGGCCAGGCTAAGAATAAATCCCAAGTCTGACTTGATCAAGAATGGTTAAAAGGGTTTGTTTTTTTATGCTTCATATGGGGGAGGATTAGCTTCATCTAAACTGAGAAGTTCAGCTCATAGGTAAAGAAAGTTAATTTTGGGATTTGCATGTAGATGCCCTGGGGGATTTCATCTGGCCTTCAGCTGCTGCTCCAACTTGCAGTTCTCCCCAAAGTCCTTTGTCATCTTAGTCATATGGATCTCTCTGATATGCTCAGGCTTTTCAACTGGCACTAGAGATCTATGGCTACCCACCGGAGTCCAGCCTTAGTTTATATTTAAGTTCCAAGGAAATCATGGCTTTGATTCAGTAGCCCAAACGTAGCTGACTAGAGCCACCACAAATGCCAAAGGTTTCCTGTCAGGTCTTCAGATACTGCTCCAGAAAGGCACAGGTTTCAGCCTGAAATAAAATTCTGTATTTTAGCTACAAAATTTTTTTCTAGATTGCTCTGCCTGAGCTCCCCTCTGATGTGCATGGTAAGCTGGTGGTGTTTAGTTCCTTTGTAATGAAGTGCCCCTTAAGAGTGCAGTCAACCTTGCCTATATAAACGTGTCTTAGGTTTGATAAATCATCCCATAGGAGAGCTTGTCCCAAAGCTTAAAACAGTGTATTTGACAGATCTTTCAGGTCAAAGCTTATCAGAAACACTTTTTACTATTGGTATCGTGTAAAGAGCAGGTGATGAAGGGAGGCAAAGATCAGCACTAATGGTGCAATCATTGATGAATTGTCCTCAAAATGATATAGGACTGGCAATGGTGATAAAAAAGAGCCCTAAACTATGGAGAAAGGTTATGGTCACAAATTTTAACTCTTTTTTATCTTTATTTTTTTTCTTTTTTACTTTCAATAACCTGTCCATTTTGGTGAAATGATATGATTTTCTTTTTTAATGCTGAGATAAATAGAGGTAGGCTGGATTTCTGTTCCTGGTATCTCAGCAACAAAATGCCTGGGAAGTGCAATTCATTTACACCATTCCCATGCCTTGAGAGGTAATGTGAGGAAAAGAAAGGTTACACAGATGCCCCTTTTGGGTTGATAACAAGATGATGCTTTTGCACAGTTGTAGATAAATATTGTGCCTTGGCAAATCAGATCTTAAAGTTCATGCACCAATTTTTAGACCTAAAAATTAGATTGGTGCTCTGACTACATTTATGCATAACTGGTTGTGTTTTCCTGCTTTTCCTTTATTAAATAGATAGCAATATAAGGAATTAATAGTAAACAGTGAATAATATAAATACATAATGCCTTTAATGTTTTTAGAAGAGAAATATCACATCAGGCTTTTAATGCACGCACACTCAGGTAGGTCAATATTAGTCTCATTATTAAAAATGAGTGAGCCCATTTATAATAACACTAACACTAATAATATGGTCTTACCTATTAATGAGAATAACCGCTTAAATTTCTATCACTGCTTCCAGGTATCAGAATCTTCTGCTGGTGAAAGTTATGATTATTTACTGACATTCTCCCCTATACGACATGGGTGAGAATGAAGAGAATCTTAAAAAAGGCCTGTGGTCTATGACAATGCACAAAGTTTTTCCTGGGACGCGCAGGTGAGTAGCAAACAGATGCAACCAGAAAATGGCACATGTCGCTGCAGCTACTACTGGCTATGGTCTGTGTTATCTGTGCAGAAAAGAGATCCAGGGGAGAACAAACCCAATGTCTGACACCCATTCACAAGCCACCTATGGACTTTATAGTTAGAAATGAGGGCAACAGCTCACCAAGGTACCCAGCCCCTTACCAGCCCCTTTTTAAATGTATTTTGCCTCTGTGGCCATACATTATTATCATAATCACACAGGATTTTCTAAGCTGACATAAAAAGGACTGAGGGACAGTTTTTCCTACTTTTCTTAGTTCCTTTTCATATATGAGATATTTTGGCCCCAGCTAGATGTCCACCTTAATTATGGGTCGCCTTAGTCATATAATCATTTCCAGTCATTAAAAAATTGAAGGAGAGGAAGAAGTATAAAACTTAGTCCCAAAGGTTCATATATCAGCAATTTCTTTATATTGGAGGAAGGAGGAGCTGGTAGGGCACTGAAATATCATCATTACAGTTGTAGGAAAAGCAGATCATTTTGTGAAGATTTGAATCAGAAGAACTCGACAGACTTGACGACTCAGAAATTTACCTAAGAAATAACATGGTATATATCTTTATTAACCATAAAGGCTGCAGGAAGGCGGCCACAAATACCACTCTTCTATTTTGGCGAGCCGTGTGGCTCTCTTGCCGAGTGTGGCTACTGTGCTCTGGCATGGAGACTAAAAGGTGGGGAATTGCTGGGGAAATGGGTGTTTCTGGCAGCTGTGAGGAGGTGGCTGAAGGAATTTGTTTTTACAGGGACTCACAAGGAACTTTAATGTGTGAGCTACTTCTCCCAGGGATGTAATGGGAATTTGTGGCAATAAAATGTGGCCTCAGGAGGGCCATTCAGATTTTATTAGCTTTTGTGGAAAGATTAAAAACTCATCTAAAGACCATCCCACTATTGCTTTTCAATTATCCTACACCCCTGGGCTGCTTGGCCAGCATTTTGGGGAGGAATGCTGTAGTGTTGGCAGGTGACGCTTTAGACTTTCCATGGGCCACACTGATTCTGTCTCCCCCCTTCTCCTTCTTCCCTTCCCCTGAACTGGAGGCAGACAACATCAGAGTTTAAATACAACCAAGAGCACATCTAAAATCCCCTATTTACTCTGGGAAGAAAAGAGGTGCCTGAGCACATTTTACTCCACCCAAACTCTGTCTGTCACTGATGATAGACCTTCTCTTTCCCCAAACCAGCACCTTCTATCAAAGTCTGAAAGAAAAAAGCCAGAGCTGCTTTGGCTGTCCGCTTAGCCTTAGAGAAAGAGACATTAGCAACGCAGAGACTTCTTCCCTTATAACGTCAGTATGTTTTCTACTTCGGTGTATGGCAGAGAGCTACTAATTCAAGCCTTTCATGCCTGTGTGGGTACACACTCCTTCCTCGTTTGGCAGCAGCCAGATGAATCCCTGTGATGTGGGAGCGGGATGCCAACTCCTCGGCTCATGTTACTGGCACCAGTACTTACCCATGGCACAGACTGGGAAAGCTGCTGTTGCATCTCCACAAAACGAAGATGTGTTTTGGCTAAACCCAAGAGGGTAAGTGATGCTTAACCGCACAGCCTCACCAGCCTTCTAAAGACACTTGCTCATTAGTGCACTCCCTAAAAAAGCAGCTCATTTTGATAGAAGGCTGCTGTTGTAACTTCCTACAGTTGGCTGGAGTTTCATCAGTTGTCATAAGGTTGGTAATTTGTTTTGTTGAGGCTGGGAAGCCTCCAAAGAAAATTAGTGGCATGTAGGATGCAGTCCTGGCAACTTTAGTATTTTAGTTTCCTGCCTGAGTCTATAGGAAAGCAATATTCTAGAAAAACTATTCTGTTGAGGCATAAAGCCAAATCCCTGCATGACTGTGCATGTAGAAGGTTCATTGGACATTTTTCTCTTGACCGTTAAGTGATCTGATAGTAGGAACAGCAGTCACCCTCTGACATCTACCTTCACATCAGACAAGGGCCCCTGAACGATTTGTTGGACTGGGAGCTTGGAAGGGAGAGCAGAGAAAGATCTCAGTATTTGTACAGGGCCTATGGAAATAAACTCCTCCTTATGACTAGGGGTATAGAGCAAGGCAAAATGAAGAAAACTAAATGAGGTATTTTATTAGGGACCTGATGTGTCTTATGAGAGCCTAAACTGGTGTTCCCTACCTCGAAACATTTCCCAGTTTGAAAATAAAAATATAATTCTACAGATTCCCCACTAAATGGCAAGTGGAATACATCTCTGGCTTGCTTTCAACAGCATTAAGCAGTAGGGGAAAAAAACCATAAACTTTGTCTTAGAAACTCACCTGTTCTGTTACTTACATGCTGTTGCACAATAGATTTGTTTCAGCTTACGTTTCAGGTGTGGAGGAGCCAACTCCTTTTGTTAGTTACCCAAATGACAAGCTCTGGTCACTCCATCCATGGCTTTGAGCAAATGGACAGGCTGACATGACCTCAACAAGCTGGATCTCACATTGCCTCTTCCACAGGCTCACAGCTAGAAGCTTTTTCAGGGCCCCCACATTCATGTCCCAGAGCAGATTGCCATGTGGGATCCATCTGATGTCTGCTACGCTGAAGTGTCCATCTCCACTCTTTCAGCCCTTTCCAGTGAAGGGGCAGAGTGAACCATTCTTCGAGCCTGTATACACCATCCCAGAATTGCCATCTGAAATATTCCAGTTCTGATATATCTGTAACTATCTGACGGCAGATAGTCTCCTCACCCTATAACAGACAAAGGGCAGGGTTAGGAGCCCAAGGCAGTTACCTAAACATTGATATGTTTAGGCATCATAGGGTACCCAAATAAACCTCCTGCCATCAGTCCAAAAAGACAGGTCTCCCATAGCTCCTGCAGCACATTCAGCCCCATGTGGGTGTCTCAGGGTTGAATCTGCTCTGGACCGGGCACCAAAGTTTGGGCAACTAGAGCTCCACTGACTCTAGCTGATGCTCAGTGCATAGGGAGATGCCTACAAGTTGAACCTAAATTTAGGAGACTCGGTCTGTAAACTAAACACTACGCCTAAAGTCGCACGAGATAAATCTTCTCTCCTTGGACAAAAAGGCTGCGTCATATCACATTTAACAGCAGACACTATCATTTTAGACACCCACATCTCAAGCTGTTAGCCCAGGCTTTGAGCTAATGGAAGATGACACATTTGCAAAGACGGATTTTAAGAGCTCAATTTAGTTGTACACCTACAGGTGTCTTGAGCCAACTGAGATGCTTGAGGGCATCTGATACATCTGCACAGGTCTGCCAGATGTGACATAACGACTGCAAGAGACTTGTATCTTGCTGAAGCCGCAGCTGGAGGCAAAGTAAAATTACTTCAGACAACTCAAATTCCATTAGGCACTTAGACAGCTGAAATAGCCCCTCGATACCTTTGAGGGAGGAAGACGAACTGCTCTCAGAAGGTATGATTCACCTGCATAAACATTGGCATCTAGTACCATTGGAGACCACCCGGGGCTTTAAGACATCTGTGCAGGGCTGGCAGGTAGGACACAGGAGACACAGGAGATCTGGTCCTTTTCTGGAGCGGACACCGATAGCTGAGGCAGGGAGGTATCCAAAGCGCGGTACACAGCTGTGTTTGCACAACTGAATCCCACCCTCAATGCCTATTTATAAAGGGAGCCTTGGGTGATCAGCTCCAGTGCCGATTCACGTTCGCTCAGGTGAATCACACCTACGATTTCTCCAGCTTCCAGGAGGTGAGTTCTCCCTGCTCTCCTGTGAACTTCAGCAGATCTCACGCATCTTCTCTCCAGCCGTGCGACTGCAAAGCCCCACGTGCCTGCCAGAACAGACACATGTGCTCTACGGTCCCTGGGCTAGTCCTCCACGAAGCTTAGGGGAATACCTCTGACACCTTGGGACCCACTGCTTGAAAGGAACATTACCCCTTTACGGCGAGCAGAGGAAAGTTGGAGGCTTCATTTCTGCAGTGCATGGCTGAGACCAGACCGATGTCTCAACTTGCCTTATGCCGAAAGAGCTGCCTTCTTTTTTCGCCTTGCTGGGCTGTGATTGATTCAGAGCAGTCACATTAGACGGTAGAGGTTTTGCTGACCGCAGAAGCTGTCTCACTTTCATTCCGGAAAGCTTGTTATTCTCTGCCCAGTTCTGTCTGGGATGGATTCCCTCACTTTCATTTCTCTGTCTCTCATAAAGTGTATTTGCAGCTCGGGAATAAGGTGAGGGCAAGGGGATAGAGCAGGGACAGAAGCATGTTAAATTAGGTAAGATACAGATAACTCCCAAAGATCTGATGGAATCAGTAAAAGAAGTCTTTAGCTTTGGGAGCAGGATTTTATTTTTTCCCCTGTGGTTTTGGCTGCGAAGCGAAGTGGAGTTGGAGATGGAAGTTGGCTTTTAGCATTGGTATGCTTTGTAATTCACTACCGGATGGCAGAAGGGGACTTTTTTTTTTTTTTTTCTTCTTTTTTTTTCTTCTACAGTGGCAAACGGTGTTGGTTTAAACCTTCTGCAAAGGCCTGGGAGCTCCCTCCCTGCTTTGATTTGTGTCTCTCCCCCTCTATCGTGCTCTGTATAATTATGTACAACCACATTCATTTTTAGCTGTGCTGCACATTGCCTTTGCTTCCAGTTATGCATTTTGGTGGCATCTGTGACAACCCAAATATGTAAAATTGATAAGACCTTTTTGCATTGGAAAGACTGGATCTTCTGGTACACTCATTTTTTAGTTGTCATCATTCTCTATTTGATCTTCAGCTTTAGCTTCTGTAGAAACTTTTAAATGGAGCTGGTCAAAGGGCCACAATTTTTGCAAATATTTCTAACAAACTGTTGAACCTGGAAATGTATTTGCATGATGCACCATGTAAGAAATTACTAATGGAGGTTTGTAATTTGCTAGCTGAAGAACCTGTAGTTATTTCTATTTCCTTCTCAGAAGAAGATAGAAATTAGGCGTAGATACACAGGGAGAGGGATTAACCACTGGAACTGGCTGTTACCAGAAGCGTATGTTTTCCCTCTCTTTGTGCTTCTGAACCAAGACTAAACTTCTTGTTGAGAACATATGATTCAAATAAGTTATTAGGCTTAAAACAAGGTAACAAGTGAAATCCCAAAGATTCTATTATACAAGGCATAAGATTATGCACGTTAAGAATTACTTCTTGACCTGAAAATCTTTAAAAACATTTATATATTATTTTCACTTAAATCAAGTTTTTTTATTTGTATAATGAACTTTCATTCAGGATACAAAATGCATGTCTTTTTAAAATTCTTGAGCGGACAAATCATTAGGCCTGATATGCTAACCTTAGCAGACATCCTCATCTGCTAATTGTTTTTCCACCAGACAGCAGAAACATTTTTCCTGTTTGTCTCCATTAGGAACAGAAAACTTCAGATGCCTATGACTTTGTTATATATTCCTAGCTATTTTTCTAGATTCTCTGTATAGCAAAACAGAAAGAAAATTTCAAAATGTAGCTTGTGACTCCAGCCTTATAACAGGAAGGCCTGACACAGGCAATGCCCATATATACCTGTTTCTTACACAGGATGACAAATAACTGGCTTAAACTAGAGGGTGTACTTCCACCTGGCTATGATTTAGAGAAAATAACCCAACACTTGGGACCTAGCAGGCCCAATTCGAGGAGGGGTATCAAGGTAGCTGCGTCAGCTCCCATAGCCAGGAGTGAACCAGAAAGTGATGCAGCGACTATTCGCATCTGCCCACACCTGAGCTGACAGAATGACCAGAGTGTCATTTACTGGTGAGGTACAGCCTTCAGGATACACCCAAACCAAGGCTCAAAGTCCTGATTGGGAATCCATATACCCTATAAGACCTTCCTACCGAGGCCACCAGATGACTGGGTTCACAGATTCCTCTATGCCTGTCTACCACGTTCTGAGATATTCTAGCCTACAGTTATAAAGATTAGCTCATCGTGATGGTCCCTATTATTAAATATGGAGGTGCTCTGCTGAACTGCAGTTTCGTTAGCAAGCAAATCATTTAACACATAATAATGAAGTTGCAGCTGTTCTGGTGTAGAACTAAACCTAGAATCTGGACAGAGCCCATCAATACATGTGAACACAGAGAAATAAGACAGGAAGAATAGCTAGAACTGCAAATTCGCGAGTCAAATGGGGATGGCATTTGGCTTGAAAATGATGTACTTAAATTTAGACATCCAAATGTAGGAGTGTAAATGTATTGCTGGTGTCTAACCTCCCACCACAGTCAGTGAAGAGGCGGTCAATCTTGTCAACAGGAGACTCAATGCAGCTGCCCGCAGGTAAGCACCTAATGTTATATGAGACACTCTAGTGTATTCAAGACATCCATCTGTGGGTAGCAGATAGGAAATGGGATTTATGGGAAACTCTCTGCCTCTTGGAGCAGAAGCTGTAGGCTAAGTGGGACAACCATGACCATTGTTACTGGCACGAGTCTCCTGTGTCAGGACAACTGAATTGTTTCCAGAGTCCAAAGGGTGATTCAGCTTACCTTGAAGTAAACACCTGAGGTATGCTGCTGGTTCCTGAGTACAGGTTTCTAGTGCATTTGAGACATTTTAGGGCATATGAGGCATCTTTCTGGGCAGACAGGTATGATGACAGAACTTGTGGGAGATGCGTTCCTCTCTGAAATGATAAATAGAAACCAAGCAAGATACTCTAAAGCTTATGGATGGATGTATAGCACTGAAAACCTATATTGAAGCAAATGAATTGCCTCCAAAAGAGTATTCACTGGATCTGCTTTAATTTTAATGACCATTCAGGCATATAACTTAGCGTCTGACTTGCTTTTCTCACTATTTTCAGTTGTTAATCTTGGGGAATAAATTCTCATGGGCTGAGAAAAGGGAAGAGAGCCAGCAGACCTAAGAGCACCTCTTCATTTGGCACCATATTAGCTGGATCTCCAGCTGCCACCGCCTGATGTCACTCTGCGGATATGTCTCGGCCCGGATGACATAGGAAACCCATCTGCAAATCAGAAGTAGCAGGATGCACGCATCACTTAGTTGGCTGACAGCAGCTGGAGCTACACGGATGTACGTTGGCTTCTGATAGAGTCGTTCCCAATCAGCAAAGGTGTGCAGCTGACTTTGTAAGGCACAATTGCTCGGCTTTGTGTACTGGGAGAATGTGAGAGGTTACGTCTTCTCCCTGTGCCTCCCAGGGCCATTGAATATGCCATTTCAGTACTCCTTTGGCCTTTTATTGTCTTGATTTAAGGTACAAGACCTGGAAAGAGGATTGTTCAGGGTTGCGCAGTGGAACAGATTCATTGTGCCTTGCTCACAGGTATGCAGTGCTGCCCAGAGATGGAATGATAAGGCTTGGACCATGCAGAAGAACTTGAGTTTTCTGTTTTGTTTGTATTATTACAGTAGATTCCAATTAATAGGTCCCCTAGTAAATGTCACCCTCCCTCACCTGGCAAGATTTCCTGGGAACAGACTCAGTATGAGTCATTTCATTGCCTTGAAACAATGAATAAACAGCACATCTAATCCACAGAAAGGGCACATTAGAGGGGGTGGCTTAACAGGCTAAGCGACAGATTTAAAATGTGTAGACTCTCTGGAACCATAGCACTGAATTCAAGTAGTGTCATTAGTTCTTTTTAACTTTTTTTTTCTTTTTCCTTCTCTTTTCTTTCTTCTAAGGGTTAAACCGAAGGAGTATCAGCATGCTGTAATACACTGCAGTATTTTGGACTGCTTTACAATCCTGATTCCTGATTGCTCCGGATAGACCATGAAAAGCACCAGGCATATTTCATATAAGCGGGAATTTACCCTGTTGTCCTTGGACATACTTTTCCTCCTTCCTATTGTTACGGCCAGGACAGGCTGGATTTCAGCACCAGTTGATATGACCTTTGGGTGTGTAATTTGCCGAGTGCTTTGGGATCACAAGGGATGAAGGGCTCTGTTTAAACACAAACTTTTTATTATTAGCTCCTGTGAATAGACTGCAGGCAACAGGTGTGAATTGGTGCTTGCTTAGCTAAGGCTTCCTGCTGTGCTCGCCTTGGTCATCTCTGCCTGGCCTCCGAGCACCATCACTGCTTCCAAAGCTCAGGCTTACCTCCACAAATACTTTCGTGCTTCCTACAATGGCTATTTTTAAAGGCACTACTGAAATGGAATGATACCCTAAGGATTCCCCGTAGCCCCTAGGGATCAGCAGATACAGAGAGGAAATCCTACTTCAGGGCTTTTCGACCTGGGGTTTACAGATTCCTGATGGCCCGCTGACTACCTGGAAGGGATCTATGCGATATAACTCAAGCCCACGGTCAATAAGCAGACATCTTCATCTGTAATGGAAAATGTTTAAAGATCCCAAATTTTAAAAAAAAAAAAAAGACAAAACCAAACCCAACTGAAAACTACTGTTGAGAGAGAAGACTTTAAGCAATAAAAATGAATCCAAAGGGTCAGTCTCCCACTGCAAATTCAATCCTCCAACTTGTTGCAAATGTCCTGTGCGACCTTAAGCAACGTTCCTCTTTCCTGCTTGTTAATAACATTTTTCCTGTTCTTTGTCCACAAAGTTGAGAGTCAAGCTTTTACTCTGTATGTGGTATGGTGCCATTATTAATCGATTCATTAATAGTAGGTAATAAGACCTACTTATTAGTAGGTCTGGGAAAGTTCTGGTTTGAGTTGTTCTTTTTGTTTTGGTTATTTTTTTTCTTTTAAGTAGTTGGAAACCTCTGTTGAATTTGCATTGCTCCCTTCTGCCCTCAGCTGCTGGTAATTACAGCGTGATAGCATCAGTGTCAAATGACACAGACAGGCAGTCACTGGGAAACAATTCCAGGAACAGTGACTGCAGAGAACTGACCTGTGCGTAGTGGCAATTCATTCCCAGGGGTTGCCCCATGGGAGCCAAGCGATGAGAAAAAAATGGAGAGTCTTGTAGGCTGAGCCAGGTAGCAGCCAAAACTCTTTGATGGAAGCAGGTATTTTCCTTGGAGCAACTCTGTTTGCTCTAGAAGAATAGACAAAGTGCTGTTTCTGTCTACCTAAAGGCATCACTAGATGCCTGAGCATGTCTTTGCTAGTACCTCCAAGACATTTCCCACTTATTCCCAAATCCTCTCTTATCTTTTCTAAGGGATATACTCCTATCCTTGCTGAGACTCTCTCCCCCTTCCCCACCTCCCCTACACACCTGGGATTCCCTGTTTTTCAGCCCTTGATGTTTAATGCAGGCACATCCAAAAAAAGAAGATATTTCTGAGCAGAATTAAAGCTGATGCAAATAGCTATGGTTAGGACATATATATTCATGTTTGCTGAGGATTTACATAGCCTCCAGGATGAGGATGGGTGAACATGATTAATCTGGAAGACAACCGTCACAAAGCTGGTTCAGATGGCATCAGACAAGCATCAGCAGTCAAATTCTTTTCTTCTGGTGGCTTGACACAAACTGGAACAACATGGGATTGGTCAAAATCAGTGTCCTAGTGCTGGTAAGCCAAGGATGGGATAATTCTTTTGATCAGGTAATAATTCATTCTCTCACCACCACTTTCAGAAGAAAAATTGAATTTTTTTCTAAAAGTTTTGCTATGGCTGCTTCACAATATTCCCAGCTTTGCCACAGCACCACTACAGAGAACTGCACCCTGGGCATCTGATTCACCTGTACAAAAGTGCCCCTTCACACCAGGCTAGCAGTCTAAAAAAGAGCCTAATTATGAATGTGATCTAGTCACTGCCAGAGAGAGAAATGGGGGGAGTAAAGAACCAGAAAGCAAAGGGAACAGAAGGAAGTACAGAAATAATCAGTTTGGACAGAAGAGTAAGGAACAAAAAATATATTTTAAAAATGGGGAAGTTACAAGGAAAGGAGCAACTTGATCTCAGAAATACATCAGTAAAGACTCAGGTTTACTATTGTTATAAAATCCCAATAACGATGACACAAAGAAGAACCAGAGAATAGTGCAAGTCCACAATGACAGAACATGTTAAGTTTTAATAAGATGCATTCAATAAAAAGTTTAAGTGGCAATACTACAAGTACACTGAATACACAACTCTTCCACAGCAAGACCCAAAATCCATTGAAATCAGTGGAAAGACTCCCGCCATTTCCAGATGATTGTGGAACAAGCCCTGTGCTCCTCAAATAATAAACACAAGAGGAATTAGCCAGGGCCTTCAATGCAGGTCCTTTAGCACTGAGGTTCTGCTTTAAAGCAGACAAAGAGCCATCTTTTCAATGGTTTACTGAATTTCAGATTAAGAGCTACTAGGCATTTACGTCTTGATTTGAAAGGTTATTAACTACCAGTGCTACTAAACTTTCATTCTTCCTGAGGAAACTGTGGGAAAAGAGCATAGGAATTGAAATGAGATAGCTAGAGATGTAAAACTGTAGGGGATGGCTCACAGATGTGACAGGCAAAGGTCTTCTCCTGTCTGCAACTTATCCAGACATGATCTCTCTCAAAAAGACAGAAAATATGCTGACTGTTGTCATCATGCAAAGGAAAAATAAACTACTCTGTATGTCTCCATAAATATATAAGAAAAATTAAAAAATAGGCAAGGATGCAGCCAAATGTTCCAGCCTTCAAAGATGTTCATGATAGGCTGAAATTTATAGATGTGATTCTTTTCTTAAGATCAAGTTTTGTTCTGGATTCTTAGCTGGAGTTTGGTTTTAAGATGTGTTTGTGTTTGCTTCGCTGAAATTGAAAAAGCACAATGAGTAATAGCAGAAGGTCGGCACAGGTTGCGTTCTTCAGAGGCTCCAGCCTAAAAGCATGTTAAGGAAAAGATGGGTGATGGAAGCAGTTGGTGTGGGAAACGCTGCACGTGTTTTCTGATATGACTGGTTTTGCATTCCTATAGAAGGCTTCAGAATTTGAGCTTGGGTGATATTTCCAGGTATGTTGGAGAAATGGAAAATTACATCTCCCCTCGATGGGATCATTCTCTTTGGCTATGAAGCAATTCTGAAGTGATGGGGACTTGTTGGGATAAATCAACAGATCTGAAACTACTAGATGAGGTAACAAAGCCAAGGTAAGATTTCATAGTGATCTGTTTTACCCAGATGAGTCTTGGAGTGTTTTTTTGATATAATCTGTGACAGAGAAAAAGAGATCCAATGATGAGTTCTGAAGGTTTAAACTGAAATAATTTGGGCTGGTGGCACTGTAGGCAAGGAGCAAAATCAAGAACAGGACACAGATATAAACTGAAATTTATTCTGACAGTCCATGACTCATTTGGTACAACCATGCATCTTGTCTTCCAGATGTGTCACATTGTATGGACACAGTTTTAGAAGTGTTGAAGATAAGCTTTCCATGGAGATATGGCTTTGTATGCCTCCGTTGAAATGGCCAGCTGTCTCAGACCCTGGCTTAGCAATTCCTCTGCAGATGTCTCCTTGCTCCTTTGACTCCAAAGGGACTGAAACAAATATTCACAGAGTTTTCCTAGACCTAAGGATGTCCCAAATGATAGACTAAACCATTCCACTGAAGGAAGTAGCTTTACCAGGAAACAGGTGGATCCATCCAGGTCTATATTTCATTTTTTAAATGTTGAATATTGTCACCAAGGAGACAGGATTTGGTATCTGTTTAACTACAGCTTTCTCTGAAATATTGCCCAGGGTAATGAAGCACACGGTTATAAGGACTACCCAAAAGTACCGTATGGGACTAATTCAGAGAAGCAAAATGCTTGTTCAATCAAAAGCATCACATCCCCTGGAGAATTTAAGTGAAGACCTAGCCCCAAAACTGATTTGTCTCAGGTCTTGGGAGCTGCAGTGGCTGGAAAGGACATAAAATCACTGCTCATTTATTCACTGGAGTCCTGAGAGATGCAGTTATACTGCAGGGCAGGGAACCCCAAATGAGAAGGGAAGATGCTGATTTCAATATATTTACAATTCTTTTTCCTTCATGATCTGTCAGAGTTCAGGGACAGGGGCTTCATCCAGCCAGACACTCACCCATGTACTGGCTCTGAAGTGCTAACTCCGAATTCATGTTCACTTTGGTGAGTGTTGATTTCATAGGATCTCTATGAGATAACACTTTGGAGGAGTGACAGAAGTTTTACACGAGGTCTCAGTTTTTCCCTCTTTGTGTTTCCACTTTACAGGGCTCTGTCATCTGATGGGAAAAAAACAGACATCTCGAAGGGATTTTATTTATCTCTCACAGTTACTGGTTTCTCTGGTGGTTTTGGCATCTGAATTTTGAAGAATTTGCTTTTTACTCCTTGCAGTGCTATTTTAGAAAAGAGGACGCCAGTTTTATTTCTTTTTTTTTTTCCCACTCAAATTTTGAAAATTGTCCTGATTTCTAATGATACCAGGATCACCCTTGTTCTCAATCTTAACTTAGGCAACAGCCTAATGTATAAGTTAGACAGCAGCGACTGCATTCTGGGCTTTGCCAACTTTTTGGGGCTGTTTTTCTAATCTGGCCTTTTTTATTAGCTACAGCTGAAGTCATGCAATGTCTTCATGGATCAGTCCTTCTGATTGAGGGCCACTGTGGATGGGAACCATCTCATCTAACGGTAGTCATCCAAAAAAATAGACATGTAAACATGAGCTAGTCACCAAAGGTTTGTGCTGTAGCCAGTGGAAAAATAGGCACTTCCAGACAGCAATTCCTTTGACCAATTTTAGTTACTTATTTTGGTCTGAGGTGAAATAGACCCTTTAGTTGAAGATGCCTGGACATCAATCACCCTAAGAAGAGCAGTAGCAATAAAGCTGGTACTTGGGAGCTCCTGAAAAAATATTTTCTCATGCACAGAAAACTTCGCACTGTTCTTAGAGTGTGTATGGCAAGAAGCAGAAATCACCTGGAGCTGCAGAAAAGGAGTTGTTTGGACGTACAGTACATCCATCTTATCATCTGTTGGTGAAGACTGTGCGGGAGTTCTTTACATGACCTGAACAGTGTTCATTCACCTGGGGAGGACTTGACTTTGTGAGGACTTGTAAGGAAATTTAGGAAGCCTGGTGAGGTTTTCAGAAGTGCTCAGACCTGCCCAAACTTGATTCGTACTGAAAGGATTTCCTGTTAGATTGATGGGGACAGGAAAAATCTAACAGTAATGCCTGGATTTACTTGTGCTTACATAGGTGTCTGGTGCTGCACTTTACCTGGCTGCTAGATGCTATTTCAGACAGGTGAATGTCAGAGATGCAGGTTTTTTTCAATAGGTTGTCTAAAATGAAATAAAGATGACCCACTCATACCCAGAAGGTGGGCTTTGAGTACAGATATGTAAATTTCCATGTCTGTTGTGTAGATGAGGATACTGATTCCTTTGTCTGATTTAATTAATTTATCCCATTTGATGTGCTCTAAAGCATCTTGGTTGGCCCCCATATACCTTTTGAGAAAGACGCAGTCTTCTTTAGATCCTGCCTCGTATCTGCCAGCCCGATGCAGATGTTGTGGATATCTTAGGTCATCTCAGCTGGCAGTGGATGCCTCTGGTTAAATCAGTGAATCACATTCCTACATTTGGTCAGTTGAATAGTTCTTTGGATCATACTGGCTTTACTGACTGATTTCCCCTGATTTATAATGAGAGCTTAGATACCTCCTGACATGTGGATACCTCCATTTACTTAGCTGTGAGCTGAATCTTACCACGAATACATTTGAAAAAACCATTCTGCTGCCTGCTCACTAATCATCTACTTATGGTTTAGTCCTGACTATATTTCAAACTGAGCACACTGTGTAGGTGGACATGTGTTCCCAACTGAAGCTCAAAATATAACTAAAAGTCATGACATCACATGTAGGAAACAGCTAACAGATGTCATAAATGTAACCAAACAATCTATGATACTAACATCAGACTTCCCAGAAAACTTTAAGGATTCATATATTTTAGTCAAGACTGGCCTTGGATTCTCTAGTCTGACCTTATGCATAACACAGGTTGGGGGAAAAAAAAAAAATATTCTACTCCACTCCAAATATGAATTCAATATGTTGTTTGCTTAAATAAGTTTTTCAAGAAAAGGGTACCATCCTGAGATGAAAGCATCAGGAAACTGATGCTTCAGCTCTTCTTTTGGAAGATTATTCCTGTAGCTAATGACCCTAATGAAAACAAAGAAAAACAAAACAAAACAAAAACAAACAAATATGAAAACCTCAGAGAATCACAGAATCCAGAATAATTTAGGTTGGAAGTGACCTCTGGAAGTCATCTAGTTCAACCACTTGCTCAAACCAGGTCCAGTTAAACTTAGCTGAAGGTGTTTGGTTTTGGTTTTTAATTTAAATTGCACGGCTGCAACATTGTTCTTCTTTTGGCAGGGGGAGGACCTTGGAAATAAAGTGGGTTTTAGCACTCAGTATTTTCTGTCCATGAAAGCCATTCTATATTTTTATGAAGTCTTGGGGACAGGAAAGATACCTACATAAGGCTGTTGGATAATTAGTGGAGCTACAAAGCCTGAAAATACAAATGGAAATAATAGATTTGGGCCAATGTCATGAACTGAGTTATTTTAATTTGGAACAAATAAAATATTGTATCAGAAATGCCTCAGTCATGCATATAAGTCTTTAATCTTTGAGAACTGAAAAAAAGGAAAAATGTTATGTGAAATAAAGACATAATAAAATATATTATTAATAGGAAATTTTATATTTATTTACAATATTGTTGACATTTAATACTCTTAACATGAGGAAAATTTCAGCTGTATATGGTGGATTATGCATGTGCGTACCTCAGAGGCTTGGTCTCAAATTTTGGTCTATAGAAGTGACATTTAAATATGTAACTTTTAAAGCATTCTTCTTTGGTAAACCTATTGAATTTCTGACACATGTACAGCATCTGGAGTCCCATAGGAGATCAATCTCCACCTAGTAAGACAGAAATTATGGTTTAAGACTACAGGTTCGAACAGAAGGCAACTCTGCAGATGCTGACCCAAGGAATGAAGATTTTGGAGGCTCGGGTCGGTTTGCTAATCATAGATGTTCAGTGACATTTCAGGCTTCCTAGGCTATTCAAGGCATACAGAGAAGGTTGGAGACAATACACAGGATATGTAGGAGAACCATGCTCTTCCGACCAAGTGGACCAGCAGGGGCATCCTGTGACTTCTCAAATATCACAAGACCCCTATGTTTAGGAAACCAAGCTGAGTCCTTTGTGATTTGCTCCTGGTGAGACAGGAAATTGGTGTCAAAATAAAGCTTGGACTCTGATTTCCTGAGCCTGCACCTGTTCGTCGTAGCCATAAAAGCATCCTTTTCTTTTAAAGAGCAAATAACTTTTGAAGGGTATGATTACATTGAGACAAAAAGAAACAACGTAAAGTCCTTTACTTGCAAAATGAAAAATAGAGAAGGAATAGAAGGGGATTTGTAAGACCCTAAGATACATAGTCAAGGCAGTCTTTAGGGAACAATATTTTAAAATGCAGGTGGTTCACCCTGATGCACCTGACCAACTTTAGACATATTTCTGAAAATTCAGATGTAAGTGCCTGCACAACCCATGTCTAAAACTGGATGAAGGTCAGTTTGAGGCACAAGCTTCCTATGAGGATCATAGGAGTGTGCAGGGCAAAGACGAAGAACATGCTGGTCTGGTCTTCAGATCACTCCTGGACCTCCAGGCAGATGAAGAGCCTAGATCTCTATGACTACATGAAGCTTGTAAACCAGCCAAAGTTGGTCTGTTTTGTGTTTTGTTTTATTTTGTTTTTTTATAAAAAATGAGAGGATCTCTGGAATATTCATAGACATCAATTTCTCCCTAGCGTGTGAAATATACTTAGAATGAACTTTAATTTATTGCACCTCTATTTCAATACAATAGTTTTACGCATCTGCTACTTTTACTGTTAGCTATTCTAAAATAAGATGCATTCATTCAGAAATAGATAACAAACAGAACAAGAGACAATGGTTGCAGCCAACTTCAACACCTTTTTTTTTTCCCCACAAAACAAAATTGTGTACATCACAATTAAAAATTAACCTTCAGCTGGGATATAAGCATCAGGAAGATGATTGTACATTAGAGAGTTTTTATACGAAAGAAGAAAGAAGAAAACTCAGGAAAATATATTAGTGAAATACACATGAAATAGAGTCTATTTTGTGCTTCAATAATGTACAGGTTCATATCTGGTGGTTGAAATCCTGCCAAATAGTGATAGGAGCCAGTAATTTTGCTGTTGCTATTATTGAAAATCACCCCAACATTTCAATCCTTTAGAATTAAGACTTGTTTGGGGGTAAAAGTCAAGTTCAAAGAGTTTTGACTATTTTTTTTTTCTGTCCTTGGAAAATGTATGATTATTTTTGAAACACTTCAGTTTACATTGATTGAAATCTAGAGTTTTGAATTGAAATCAATTATCAAAATGTATTCTCAAAATTAGAGGTAATTATTGTCAAAATGGTCACAACTGAAACAAATTTTATCCGGACTGTTGGGAAAAAAAAGTTTGTCCTACCTAATTCACTTTTCTCCCCTACGTTTTTGGTTTTGAAATATATAATTATTCTAGATTTTTTAGATCAATGAAGGATAGAAAAAGCAATCCCAAATTTGTAGAATTTGAAGAGATGGTTAAAGCATGTCCACTCAAACCTAATTTCTCTGCTTAAGCTGTGAAAACTAAAGAAGGCCTGAGTCTGAGAAAACAGCTTCTTTGTGAAAATTCACTGCTTCTATACATCTCTCATATCATTCTTTAAAATCTTAAAGGATTATGGATAATTTTGATCCATGTCTATTAGAACAAGGGGTTCATTACCAAAGACCCGCTGTTGTTAATAAAGATGAGCAGTTTGTGGGGATGGTGCTATGACTGACAAGGAAACACTTACTACTCATGGCTTAAGTTCTGCATTTGAATGTACAAAAAACGTAAGTGACCTGGCACAGCTGATGGTTGGTAACTCGTTAAACCATGGCACCCCATCCCGCCACACCTAAGAAAATGGCAGCAGAGGGCTTTAGTGGTAATGCTACATCTGATATCCACAAAGTGGCCTTTTTTAAAAAGTGAATGAAGCAATGGTCACCAGGAAAGGACAAGGAAGGATTTCACTTCAGTATGAAATGGATGAGCCTCTGTATTACAAGGCAAGACTGTGGGCTGCATGGAGAGATGAGCTTACAGGTTGTGGATTTTGATCAGGCTCTGGATTTTGATGTGTTGGAGTTATACAACAGGCTTTAAATAACAATAACGTAGGAGTTAGATCCCAGCTCTTGTTGCTTGGGTAGGAGGAAGAATACAGTACTTAGAGCTATAGAGTTTTGCTGGTTTCTTTTTTGTTGGGGTGGAGGGCAGAGATAGGTAGTTTACCATAGGTAATTCAGATTAGGTCATGCTGCTTTGGGGTGGAAGGGAGTTTAGACTTATGGACATGAGACAGACTATTCCACTTACCTTTGGGGTTAGAAACCAGTCTCTTGCCTGTTTTATTTATCAGTATCAGTGTAATCTGTGAATCTGAGCTTCAGGTGGGCTAGGGGCAGGCGGTGCAGGGAGGAAAGCTCAGAGGCAAGAGGAGTCAGTGCTAGGTTCTCCTTGTTGTAGAGGCATAGCTGTGCCATTTTCCCATACAAGACCTGGGCGTTTAGCACAAGCCATAGAGGCTGGTTCTTTTTCACCTTTGTAGGTTTTTCGTTTCTGCTGAGAAATTCAATTTGGTCTACTAAGCTTCTGGGATAATAATCTGAAATGCTTGAAACCTACTTGGCAGCAGCTGTAAACTTTTTCCAAGGAAATTCAAGTCCAGTCTCCCTACTGATTCCAGTCTCTCACAGCTGGAGTGCTTTATTTTTTGTTTATTCCTAGCAGAGAAGCAAATTAGATGCTTTTTTGTTTCCTTTTTCCTCTATGAACTTCCCTCCTCAGGCTAGATTATGCCTGAGGGACAGAGGATGAGGACAGAAGGTACCACTCCATGAGGAGTCCCAGGAGATGTTGCAATTCAGAAACATCTTCCTGAGATTCAGTTCGCTCCTTGCTTCCTCTTATTTTGAAGAGTATGGGGATTTCTTAGTAATTTGATGCTTGTCGATGCTAGCTGTAGTTCTCAACACCCCGCACGCTAGTTTTTCTGCATTGACTAGTGAACTGCTGGGTAATTCCAAGGCTAAGGTCTGTCCATGTTGTGTGCACAGTGTGGAAATGACAGGTATTTCTGCTGCCTGAAACCTTGCATTTCAGGAAGCAAGGACAAGATCCTAGGGGAAAAAAAAAAAAAATATTTTTCAGCACTAAGTAAACATTCACCTCTGTCTTGTGAAGGGTCTCTTCATCTCGGGTAGGACTGTTGACACCGTGAGCCCCTGCTGTCCTTTATTTCTCCCACAGAGACACAGCTTCCAAGTCACAGTCTGGTTTGGTTATATGGCCTGAAATATCAATGATGTGATGGATTTTTTTTTTTCCTTCCATTGTTAGGACTGTCCTTGCATTAACCTGCCCGGGCACATAGAAATTTTGACTTGGTATCTAGATTCAGTGGAAATGCATACGATAGAAGTTCCTGAAGGACTGATTTCAAACCTGGCTCATGAGCAACAGGTAGACCATGAATCCAAGGCACTGTTCATCAGCAGAGCAACATCAAGCTATAATATATATTTTTTATTTCCAGAAGAAATTTAGAATATTAATAACTTTACAATGCTTCAGAAAAAATGGATGATAGAGCAGTAAAGCACATTAATTGCTCCCCAGTGAATGTAATTTAAAATCCCGTATTCTGTCCTAGGCCCACAAACTTTTGCATATATCTTCCTTATGGAAATCTGCTATGTCTGCTTTTTCTCTGGGCTGACCCAGGCAGAAATTAATTGTCAGAACCAGACTAGAAATAGGCATAAATTGATATGGTATTTTCATCTCAGAGGACCTGCAAAGATCAATGTTGCCCGAGCATCCAGTTCAAAATACCCATTTAACCTCCTGTCTTTTTAACTGGAATTAGCAAGTGTGAAAATGAATCAGAAAATCACACACCCCAAAACAGCTTTTGGCTTTGTCTGAAATACTTCTTGTGAGTTACGAGTTGGTTTGCTCCCTCCCTCCCCATGTTTGCAAAAGAAACTCAATACCTGTCATGGCAAGATATTTTGGGCTTGTTGTGTTTTTCCATGTCAAGTCCCCTTCAGCCAAGCAAATATAATAATAATACCAGTGTCACGCATGATGAATTCACACTTCACAGGCCAATAGGTGAGGACTTAGCACTGCGGTGTCGAAGCAAAGGAGAGGGGATACAACTGTAGCTCATGATCTTTTCAAGACATTGTCTTTTTTCAGCTGTAGCTGAACATTTTCATATTGCTTTAACAGAATTTGTGTCACTTTCTGGCAGGGCAGCACTGTTAAAAAAAAAAAAACAAACAAAAAAGGCAAAACCCCCTCACAACTTAAAAATGGGCAAAATGTTTGTTTTGCCTCTATTGACCACCCAGTGTAAACCTAAAAAATCAAGTGATTAAGTTGTTCTTAAAATATTTCCCTAAAATAGATTTGCGTGAACACATTGAAAGCTAGGGACCATGTTAATCATAGTAATCTATAACACTTCATGCTTGTGTACTGTGAGGATGCCAAAATGCTTTCTGAGCATTAATTAATTGAGTTTCACATTACGCTGTGTGAGCACAGGGATTATCCTTGCTGTATAGCTGGAGGGAGATGGCTGAGTGATTTGCTCAAGGCAACCTCACCCCGCCGTCAATGCCAAGACCGGGAGCTGATTCGAGATAAGCCAAGTACAGGAATCCGGAGGCCTTTTTATGAAGGCAAGAAGGCTCTTGGGTATTTGTCAGTGTGTGAGCCCAGTTTCAGAGGTCACCTGGGTCAGGAATAGTTCCTTTGACACCACTGTGGTCACTGCATGGTGATACCTTTATGCAGGATCCAGATATACTTATGCAGCAATACTTTGAGGGCAGCTGCATGCCAATCAACAGCCAAGGAAAGAAGACCTGTTGTCATGGGACAAACTAAAACAAGTCGCTTGAAGAGTGGCAGTGAAAGCTGCCCAATATTAACCACCTATCTGTATGTCTCCAGCTTGCTTTCCAGATCTGATAAAAGGTAGTTCCTATATATTCAGCAATTAAATTCTCTATTAGGAAGTCACCAGGCAGAGGAATGGTGCTTGCAGATAGTTTAAATTTTGCAGAAATTTTACAGAAAACTTCAACTTTGTGACTGAGAGGTGGCAATGATATCCACATATATAAAATAAAAGAATCTGTGAATACTAAAGAAGAGTTGTATGTATGGTTAAGGGAACATAGGTGTTTGTTAAGGGGATGTTCAGCTGATCTTTTTTAATTTTTCTGTACTCCCTTTTCCAATCAGAACTGCTGAGTTTGGTGTTGTATCCGTGCATAGTTGCCTGAGATGGTGCGGGACTGAGCTTAGCACGTACCTTCTACCCCAACCCTCTCTAAATATGATGCATATCCCTGTCATTTCCTAGTCCCATATCCAGACACAATGGCAACCGTCCTTCTTGGTCTTTTCTCTGACACAATCACACTCCTCATCTTTTCCGTCCTTCTGACCTCACTCCCTACCATGTCGCCATTTGCTTATCCCACACACATACCTTTTGACGGTGGGAAGACAGATATTTTTATTTTATTTTTTTTACCTTTTTCTCCACCAAGGCCAGCTCCAGGACCATGTTTGCTAATAGCCGGCATTTGCCTCCCTCCTCCCTTTCTAGACTCCTAACCCTGACCATGATGCCAGGCAGCAAAGGTTTCTGTGGGCAATTTGTGTAACTCTGCACATGTGCAATCTGTTTTTCAGGAAGTCCCTTCCCCTCCTGCCAGCACTGAGTCATTGGCAATGAGCAATCGTGTAGCCATGCCAGGAAGAAATACCCGAGCCGGGGAGGGGGAGAGGATTTTAGTTCAGTGAACCCGGTGACCGACTCTGGGAAAATCATCAGGGGAGCAAAATGTAACAGGAGGACCCATCAATACCCACAGAGAGTGTGAACACTGCCAGCCAGGAAAGTTTCGTTGGTTCGATGTATTTCCAAGCCTAGTTATCACGCAAGGGTTCATAGCCTATTGATGAGTCTGACCTGTCTTTGGACAGCAAATCTTTCCTCACCTTTCCCAAGGCCTTGTCATACACGTCGGATTAAAAAAAAGCATTTCCACCTGTTTGCTGTCAGTGACTAGATCTGCAAATAATTACTAACGCATCTCCTCTCTAGGAAAAGAAAAACAACATTTTCAGTCCATACACAGAAAGAATGCCCATCACCTGCTTTTTGTGTCTTCTGACCCTGTTCCCTTGAATACATTTGCCCCATGGCTCTGTTGGTTTCATTAGTATGTCTGTGGCACAACAGAAAAATAAAGCAGTGGTGGATGATCCCTGTAAATGCTTTATTTTATTCAGTTTAGGATGGCATTGCCACACTATTCACAAACAGACATTGCTACCTTCTCTCTCATACCTCTCCCTTCACAGTCCTGCTACCTCTTTTATTTAGGGTTCAGATCATTGCATGGACAGTGAGTCAGAGCAGGGAACTTATCCAAGTGAAAGCTAACTCTGTCAAGAAAAAAGAAATTAATTTTCAGCTAGATGGATGCCTTGCTTCCCCACGGCCGATCTAGACAAGAGGTAATGTGAGCAGTAGGTATATTGCTGGAATGAGCACCCAAGATCTTGGAAGGATTGGTGGGACCAACTTATTTCAAAGCAGGTTGGATTTCAGTTGACGCAAAGAAATCAAAATGTAAAATGCCAGACAGTTAGAGTGATACTCTGCCAGCTCCTGTGTCTCCTCTACAGTCAGGTCTGTACCTCACACATATACAATAGCCCTTCCTGCTCAACACTTCAGATTTTAGACTCCTTTTCCTACACTTGTAGGTGCTCAGTGCAAGAGGAGGTCTATCCCCAGGACTGCATGGCTGCTCACCACAGAACACCCATGTGTCACGGTGGGCATGTGGGATATATTGGGATGGGTATAGAGGAAGAAAACTCAGCAGAGGGAGTTTTCTTTAGCGACTGGACGTGGACAGCAGGAATGTTTGAAAGAGACCCTAGAAACCACTCCAAATGTACCAAGCCAAATAGAAAACATCTGGCAGAAAAAATACTTCAAGCCCCATGCAAGTGCCTGAGTTAGTCAGTGGCAAGGATTTGGCATCAAGTGGGGCATAATCAAGCCAACAGACATAAACAGCTTTGAATCATGCCCTGCGTATGTCATAGATACGACTTCAGGATTATTACTTACTGTTGAATTGCCAGTGCTTACTCCAAAGGTGTGAAATCCTTCTGACAGCCAGACTTCCACTGCTCTCATTGGAAGAAAATGTGAGGAGAAACTGAGACTAAGAGAGGTTAGATTTCCCCTTGATAATTAACCTGGCAGTTTCTTTTACCTGCTTCCTATTTTCTATACATCTTACCTCTCTGGCCACATACATCCTGCCATGAGGGCACCTCATTTGTTCTTACAACATTCCTCTGGACAATATTGTTAAGAGTTGGGGTTGTTCAGCCTGGAGAAGAGAAGGCTCCGAGGAGACCTTTTTGCGACATTTCAATATATAAAGGTGGCTTATAAGAAAGACTGAGAAAGACTTTTTACCAAGGCCTGTAGTGACTGGACAAGGGGCAACAGTTTTAAACTGAAAGACAGTAGGTTTAGATTGGACATAAGGAAGAAATTTTTTTATAATGAGGGTGGTGAGACACTGGAAGAGATTGACCAGAGAAGTTGTGGATGCCTCATCATTGGAAATGTTCAAAGTCAAGTGTCAGACAAACGGGCTTTGAGCAACCTGAACTAGTGAAATATATTCCTGTCCATGGCTAGATGACCTTTACCTTTCAATCCAAACCATTCTATGATTCTACGACTCTTTGATTCTATGTTCCTATGAAATAGGTCTTCATACCAGCCAGGGACGTGGCATTTGACTGTATAACAGGAAAGAAGAGGAGTGAGAAGGGCTTTTTTGAGGGAGGGGGGGAAGAGGTAAGTGGCACTTCTGTGTAGGAGGATGGCATAGTTTGATACACGGTTTAAAGCATATTTCATGAGAAGAGTGTGGATGGCCAGAAAGGAGAAATCTGCCTTTTCCTGGCTGCTTTCTGTGTCAGGCAGAACCTTATTAGGAGGAGGAAGAAATTATTTCTTTCCTGAAAATACCTGAGCTGGCTCAGTTGGGAAAAGCTTCTGGAGAACAGGGAGCAAACAGAGAGGGAGAGAGGCATCTGGCTAGGAGCCCAGGGCACGAGGATAGGCTGGGACATTTCCTGAGGCGAGCTGGAGGCTTGCCTCTGGCAGGGAGCAAAGCCACAATGAATCCTCAGAAGTGACGGAAAAAAGGGACTTTCTTTGGGATTCAGAAGGGATGGAGTTCGTGCAGGAAGTGACAGGAGGTGGTGGGAAAGCAAGACAGAGGCAAAAGGACCTCCCACAAGTCTCTGAAAGGCACAGTGGGGAGGACTCGTTTGCAAATCTTTTCATTTAATGTCTCCCACCGATCTGAATTTCACTGTTTAATGGGTTACATTGATGACGTATTAGAAATCTAGCTGTTGAGATTGGATCTCTTGTCTTTTGACATGCTCTATTCAAAAGAGGCATGGTCTCATCTCTCTCCAGGCTCTGACTAACATGGGGGTCCACCACAGCGCTCGTAACCCCAGGCACAAGGCACTTGCCAGAAAGTGAGAAATCTGCCCTCTGCCTCCCCCCACCTCCCCTTCTCTTGGTTTTGCAAAAGGACTTGAAGGTAATTTTTCTACAGTCTGTGGGAAGGGGTTGATATGAAACCTTCCAGCCTTCAAGGACATCACCCTAAAGCTGCACTGTTGGAAAAAAGAAAGGGAGAGAAGAAGGAATTGGGCAAGGTCTAACAGTCATGCTCACTGTTGCTACTTCCTAATTTCTTTCTTTTTCTTTTTTTTTTTTTTTTTTTTTTTTTTTTGAGAAATGGGATAGCTAAAGTCAGCCCATAATGTCATCTCTTGGATCCCAGTCCAAGATATCTAATTTGCAGCTTGCACACAAATGGTATCTGGCCAACAGCTAAATGCCTGGGGAGGGGCCCATGTTCTTCTGGAAAGAATAAGGAGAGTGGGGGAGGACCATCCACTTCTCCATGAGTTCCTCAATGCTTTTGAAGGTTGAACTGAGAATTCAGTCTAGAGAGGGATATAATTATTGCATTCGAATTAGATGGCTACTTCAACTACCAGCATTGAGGCAGGGACTGTTTTGGTGGATCTAACCCTAAGAACATTGAGCCCACAGCCTTCCCAAAGGTCCCACCAGGCCCTTTTTGTCTACTGGTTCATCTTCTTTCAACTTCCAGTTATTTCCAGCTCTGTCTTTGGACCACCAAAAGAGGCCTTAGACTCTTTTAGTCTCTTCAACAAAGGACCTGAAGAAGGTCAGGGCTGGCTTTTATTTGTAGCAGGAGTTACCACTCACACTGCACATTAAACTACATGGGTGTCCAGGAGTCCTCTGCAACCATAAATGACCAGAAGAAAATGGGTCAACCCTCCCTGTTTACACCAAAGACATCACCCCTGGTAGATGTTCACAGCTTGTGCTCCCAGCAGCCTTGTCTCCCCTCCGGACTGGTCAGACCCCCTCCCTTCCATAGGCGACAACCCAACAGAGCACCGGTGTTTGGCCAAAGTGGTGGGAATCCTCTGTGTGGTCTCTGCAGAGTCCCTTCCCCACGTAGAGGTGTTCAGTTGTACTTCAGGCCTAGGTTGGCCACACAAATCGGGGCAGGTCTCTCTTCTCCTTAGCCACTAAACGAATCCATTAAATGGCCTGTTGACTCTGGTTTTCTGAGCGCTCAGAGTCAGGAAAAGGACCACCAACAATTCTCAGCAAATGATGTGGAGTGTGCGTTTGAGAAAAGGACTATTTTGCAGCAGCATGTAAGCTCTTAATGTCCTTGGGAAAAGCCAACATAAAGCATTTTTATTGCAACAATAAAACTTGAAACTTGCATGTGGTGGAAGGAGGAAGCAGAAAAAGGAGTCTGTGGCAAGTGCTCCTATGATACTGCTACACAGACTATGAAGGAGAGAAATATCAGAGGTGAGAGACATACGTCCCAAAAGTGGCTGCTTGGGAATAACCTTCTAGGAGTTCTTAGGAATCTAGGAGATTCATCAAAAACTGTATCATTGTTTTCATGGAAAATGCTGTCTTCTCAAAAATCTTTTTCTTCATCCTTAATCAGGGGATAAAAGCAAACATTTGGGATAAAATCTTATGAGTAAAAAGTTCAACAACATGTTTTGGAAAAATATTTTTTGTCATCTTGAAACATCTTGTTTATTTTATCTCTTTAATCTTTTTATATTAATTTTCATTGGTTCATGTTGCCTTGGGTGTCATGCACAAATGCCTTACTACTACAAATGGATGTCATAACATGGCCATCTAGTTTTTACAATAGGCAAATAATTTTGTTTTACATTTAGGGTAATTAAGGGCAGCTGCTTCTTTAGTACTAATGCAAACATCCTTTTTTTTTGTTTCCCCTAGATAAATTTCCTGTTCATCTTATCCTGAAATAGTTTGACAATTCACTTTTTTTTTCCTAGTTAAGTTCCCTGAAAAACCTAAAAAGAGAACTGTATACTGTTCTTCAACTTGGCTTCAGGCTATGGGTTTGGGAGCGTTGTATAAGGAAGAGTGCCTGCTTTTGGTACAGCATCGAGAAGTTTATTCATGCCATGAAGTCACCATAACAAAACAAAATTATACAAGAATGCAAGAGGGGAAAATGTGAATCTTACGCAGGAGATTAAGTGTATTATGGGAGTTCTCCTGGCTAAGACGTAACGTGTATTAGTTCATCCAATGTTAGGCACTAGAGCAGCTACATTCCCTCTCCTGGACTTGAACTAGCTCAGTCAGAAGTGTTTTGGGACTCTAAGCAAAATCTTGAAAAGTGCATAAAAATATACTGTGCGTCAGGTGTGCGATGGTGTGTGTACAATAAGGGAATATGCTTGGGACCTCTCCACGGACCAAAGGTTACTGTGTGTAATGGGAGCAGAGGGGGGTGGCTGAGTGTACCAGATTCACCCAGATTGCCTACATCCCTGTTCCAGAACTTTTTGGGGTTCAAACACCAGACTCACGCACTTGTCAGATCAGGCAAAGGCAGGCCTTCTTCAGACTTACCACCTTTTCCCATTCCTTTTTATGACCCATCACTCCACTTTTCGGACACATTTATTGCAGCCAAGCTGGACTACAATGCTTTTCCTTGGGGCTGGGGTTTTTAATGTGGGGGCAACCTGTAGACATTTATTTCTATTGTAAGTTGACAGAAACTCTGTCATAGCCTGACAGGCTGCAAGGGTTGCAAGAAAAGGCTTAAGCCTCGATTTTTTTTTAATTTTTTTTTTTTGGTTTAGCTTCTTTTTTTCCAGGATTGAACTTCATAAGCTGGCAAGAGCTCGCATAGACATACACATTCATGCAATTCTTCCCATCTTGACGGGGACTTTTGGGATGGCAGGACTCATGAGCTATTTCAGATGAGGATAATGTAGCTTGCTCTTAAGGCCCCCTTGTTAAAAATAAGCCGCCTTCCATGTGGTTCTCCTACACAGGGAAACCAAATCCTTTCGTTGGTCAGCTGGAAATCTGCTCAGCCACCTGAGATTCATTGTGGATGAGAGTGTTTACAATGCTTGGTGTAAGTATCTCCACTCAAATGTCAGCCAGGGGCCCTGTTAAGTCGACAGGAGCTTTTCCCATTGACTCCAGTATCCTCTGAATGAGCCTGAAGGTGGTGGATGTTTCAGTACTTCATTGTGTGGAAGCCTGATTTTGTAGTTAAGGTACTGGTGTGGATACGGGAGAAGTGCGCTGGGTCCCTGTCCTGGACAATTAAGGCAGAAAAAGGACAAGGCAAACATCTGATTCTCATCATTTTGACAATTCATTGGCAATACCAAAAAAATACTAGATTAAAAAAAAAAGAATTTATTAGTTATTTTGATGACTCACAAAGTAAAAATATATGTTTTGCTTAATTCAGAGTGACTCGTCACTTTTACATTGCAGAATTTTGTTCTGCTTTTTCAAGTGAGCAAAGTTTCTGTGGATGCACTGTGTCTGTGTGTCCTCCCATCTTAAAATTCAATCTCAGATAATTTAAGAGAAGGCAAAGAGGTGCTGAGAACTATAGCAGAATGGCATTTTACCATTCAAAACTCTTTTATTAATGAAAGAAAAAATTAGGACACTGAAGCACATTGTATGATTCTTTTCAATTCACAGAGTTTTGAAAGACCCAGATGTTCAGTGCCAGAGTTTCTCCAATATGACACATTTCCATTTCTTGGAATGTAACATGCTTTCTCCTGATGGCATTTCCAGTATTTTTAAAATGCTTGTACATCATTTCATGCAACCCAGGATGAATTTCCTTGCAGTGGAAGTCAGGAAAGCAGCTTTCCTACAGCTTTATGTCTGTTTGATATGTGACTTTGGACATATAGAAGATGTAAGCTTTGGCTGAAGCTTTTCCTGTGGTTGGGACATTTTCAGTGACTCTCTCCCATGTGTATTCTTTTGTGCTTAATGTTTAAAGCCATTTCTTACTGGGCATTCATGCCGTGTCTAATACAATGAGCTCCCAACCTCTCTTCAGCCCTATGGATGTTATCCTAATATACAGAAAAGTAGTCACAGTCCATGATGTCCTTGCTTTTTCTCCCTTTTTTTTTTTTTTTAACCTGTCTATAAAGCAGGGTCTCTGCAAATCTAAACTTAGAAAGAAAAACATACATGCTCTGGCAAAATTGAACAAATGTAATTGTGATGGGAGGACTCCAGTGGCTCAGGCCATAAAACATTTCAGAGTTCAGGAGTTTAGTCCTACAAATGAACATACACTTTACTAAGCAATAAAAGTGAAACAAAACTAACAAACAGGCAAAACTTCCACTTCTTTAGCATCTGCGATGGCAACAGAACCCTTGAATCAGCTTCCCGTTGCTTACACCTCAACCTTTCTTGGTTCAAGGCAGAGAACAACCTGCCTGTAACTCCTTCTGGGCTTGGCTGGACCCAGGGATCTTCTCTGGACCCTCCAGATCCCATTCCTCATCTCCATCCCCGGTGCGATTCAGGGAATGACACCCTGGAGGACCCAGGGATTTAATTGCACCATATCCAGGCTACATCAACACAGAGGCAACACACTTTGTGATTCCCACACAAAAGACTGTACATGAAATTAAGTGTCTCTAAAGCATTACGTTTTCTCAAATGTAATCTTTGGGGAAGGGCTGGACTTCGCAAAGCAACACAGTACAGCTGGAGCAATTATCTCATTTTAATTCAGTAAAGCAGTGTTTATGGAGTTCATACACACTCAAAGACATTCTCTGCTTAAAAAAAATAAAAACTTCAGGAGAATTCTCATTAAAATGCATGTTTATAATATAAGATTTGCATTTTATGTCAGCTTAAGTAACACTGTATTTGGTATTTACAAAGTTTACATGAAGAAAAATTTAAATTCCAATGAAGTATATGTTTTTCTCAAATCAGCACCTCTTTATAAAGTGTGATTTTACTGAATATTTTAATGAGAGTTCAAAATAAACCATTTTTAAAAAGAAATGCAAAATGAAAATGATTTCAGTTTTTCCTAAACAAAAAGTTTATTTTCCTCTTCAGAAAACAACTTTTCTTGTGAAAAACTGTTTTTTCTATCCACATACACAAATAAATTATCTCAGCTGCATTTAGATGGGCGGTTTTGTAACTTGTGCTAAAATCTCAATTTCCATACACATGGCAAAACATTTTAAAGTAACTATTCTTATAAGATAACAGCAGAAATGGCATGTAGTGCTTGCCATACTCACACTCAAAAGGAGCACTAAGAGCTTAGAAAAAAAGAGTACTTTTTTTCACCTATGATCTCCGGTTTACGTTTTATCATGTTTGGAGTATCTGGGCTGACCTCCAGCTGCTGCTGCAGGAGGGCACAAGTCTCCAATATGTCCTCTGTCCCATCTGCCATTTCCACATCCATCTCCCGAAGACCTCTGAATATCTCAAATGTCACTAGGTACCGTATTTGAGGTACCTGAATGCCTCTCCATATCATCACTATTATAAGAACAGGGTTCCCAAGCACTGTCTTACTTACTGTTAAATGATCAGAAATATTGCTTTACTTATGAATCAGAATATAATTTTCCCACAAAACCTAACCAAATTCTCAACTAATGTTCCTCGCTCTTCTCTCCCAATCTCAGACCTGATTTCCTGTACCCAATAGTATACATAATAGAAAACATAAATACATGGTGGTTTTTTCAGCTAGAAAAATGCACTGATATGTGCACACAATGCATATCCCATGCAAATGTATACAGTAGCAGAATTCCCACCCAAACGAAACAAAACAAAACAAAAAAACCAAAATGAAACACACGAGAGAATTGCATCCCAGAATACCCTAGTCTGACTGTGGCTTCAATTTGGGAATGAATGACTTTGCATCCCCCAAGTACCTGGATACCATATCACAACCCAAATGGAACAAGAGATTTTGAAATGACAGCATAACTAGGGTTACTACTGATGAAAATGGATTTTAACACACAGAGGGCCGGAGCAGGGGGACTGACCCAATTTTGTGAAGGTACGCGTGTTTGCGAGCAAGTATCCAACCTTTCCACTTGAGTAGGGCTTTTGTGACCAAACCGGCGTTCCAGTAGCAAACCCCAAGTACGGTCACTGGAACCACATCCTCACCTCGCTCACCAGTGGCCAGCGGCTGTTGGCCAGCCAGAAGTGGTTTCTGCCATGCACCTTATGAAACAATCAGCTGTTACCTCCTGGTGACAGTCAGGACAGGAGAAACCACCGACACCTGTCTTGGCAGGGATCCGAAGGAAATTCTTTCCCCTGCAGCCGGAGGAAGGAGGAAGAGTGAACTGAAAGGTCTACTTACTTTGGAGGCAAACGGATTCCCAGTACGAGGGATTTAACGTGGAGCGCTGAGCCTAAGTTGGGAGGGATTGAAAGCTGGTGTCACTGGTGAGGTTCTGGGGGCCTTTTCCAAACGACCTGAAGGATGCAATCCCAAGTCCCATTGGAAAATAGTAACATCAGGGCTACAGTAGTTTAAGTTGTTCAGTCCAGATGTTCAATTGGAAAAAAAAAAACAAACACCACCCCAATAAAAAAAAAGGTCATCCTGAAATATTCTCCTTTTTTATCCAGAAAAGAAAAATCAAAGCTTTTTAATACCAGCACTGAAACATTTTGTTTGGCTTTTTTGAAGAACTGCTTCACATTTCGTGGGAGCACTGCTACGGAAGCAAATAGGTAACCACATACCTTTTGCAGAAACAGCACAGAGGGGCTGAGCTCCCCTTTACTAAGCAGTTACAATGCTCACTCTAGCCATGGGACACCCAGAATTAGTCATTGTTTCTGTGAAATTGGTTTAGACTCTTCCTAAATGCTAAAAAAGTACCATCACTCTTGTGACAGAAGAATGCCAAAGCACCAAGCCCAGTAAGCTCCAACCCTTTCCCACTGCAAGCTCGCTTCTGGATTGTGACTCCACTTTCAGTCTCACAGCCCAAGTAGGGTCATGACACAACTTTGAAAACCACAGCCCAAGGCTATTCTGGGAGACGTGCACTTCATCTTCTTGGAACCATTTGGGTTTGCTTAAGGTGCTTAAATATCCTTTGAAGCAGGCAGGGATGGACTGGTTTTCACACAGGTTAGGGTTTCCTAAGGATTACCCAAATCAAGTCAAAGCAAGGGTTAGTCCAAAGAAGTTCTACCTGTCAAAGGAGTGTCCTAATTACAGTGTGCTAGAGGTTTTTTTAAGAGTTGTACCACAAGCTCTCTTTTCCATGGAGTGTCTACCCCTTAAATATGAAGAAATAAAAGAAGAAGAGAGATACAAAGAATGGGAGTGACTGATTTTTTTTCCAGACAGTACTTACCCTGCAAAGAGATGACTGACTGATAGTTTTGTGCTTCAGCACATCTTCAAATAATTTATACGAAATGCCAGAGGGACACGGGCATTGGGCTATGGAGGTATAAGACTGTGGGACCAAGGATCCAGCTGGATGTCACTGTCTGTCTTTGCATCAAAGCTGTGTTGACAAATGATGTTTCTACAAACTGAGTAATTGGTGCTACACATGTAAATCACACCTTCATCAGGTCAAAGAATTCAAGGATATTTGCACCACAGTCTGCAGAAATTAGTTGACATGTTTATCCATAAGGAGTAGCTAAATTAGTGAACTGTCTTCCTTGATTCTCTGTAAGTCATTAACCTGGGCTGCACGAAGGAAATTAACCTTTCAGGCATTTTTCTCAATAGTTTAGAGTTCTCATAAATTGTTTCACATACAGTCCCTATGCTGGAGAGACTTTCTTACCAGACTTTTTTTTTTTTCTTTGCTAAGAAACAATTTTCTTCCCCTTTTCTCAGCATATTTTAGTCAGGCTTGTAATACTACTGGCAAGTTTCCAAGTGTTTAATTTGGAACATGATACCTTTCATTAAAAAAGAAAAAGAAAAAAAAAAAAAGGTCTAGCTGAAAGATCAGAAGAGTTTATGCTGGAGCTGCAGTGAGCTGCTCAAGGGAGAGTTGAACTCCGGTGAACAAGCCCCTCAGGGCTGGCTGGGAAAAGCAGTTTAATTCATTCTTGTTCGCCTTTTAGTTTTGGGATAAAATTGCAAGGCTGAAGTGGAGAAGCCATTGAACAGCTGTTTGCTGGAGGACATCAGCAATTCAAGCCACCCCAGGACCTATAGATAATGATGCTGTCTCTGCTCCCTATGGGCCACCATATGGGAAGGGGGCATGAGGGCTAAGAGGCACCAGCCAAGAAAGAGTAGAGACTTCAAACCACATAGGACTCTTCCCTTTGGGCATCTGTTGGCCCTTGACAGTAAACCCCATCCTCAGAAGAGTTGTCATCGTAGCATAATCACCAGCGAAGCAAATGGATTCTGCTGTATGAGGCAAAATGGATACATAAAGAAGTTTGTGTAATTTGATCTATTTTCCTATGATAGTGCAAGGATCTTTTTTTTTTCCCAACATTCTCCCTTAATTTCTTGTCTTCCCATAAGGAAAAGCTTTAGGTCTGCATTTCTCTCTACAGCTTTCCCTCTTTCTCACCACCCTTCTGAGTTTTGTTTCACTGGAAATCCTAGTTACAGAAATTCTTACTCCTCTTGGGTGCATGAGATGAACAGTGCATGTGCAGTTAGAGTTCGTTTGTACACAGAAATAAAACATCCCTCTTTCAATAAGTAATGTGTGGGGTGAATAATAGGACAACCACCTGAGGGTTCTCGCTCTTTCCTTCATAGTTGATGAGGGGAAAAGCAAATGCAGCCTTCCCAATGAGCTTTCTTGGAAGCCCTGGTTGAACTCTTGCTTGTGATATTCCCCTTGTATGTGCTATCAAGCCTCCACTTTCATAATTTGCTTTTTATTTATTTATATTTTTGGCCAGCCAAACAGCTTGTTGGGGAGAAGGCTGATCCCAAAACTGGGTCTTGAATGAAGGAGAGAATACAGTAGAGCTGATGAACAGGAACACCTTGCATGAATATTAGGTTACAATGAGGAGTTCTTGGTAACTGCAGACATATTAACACAAATTAGACAATACCAAAACTGTTTTTCATTTGCACACCTTCTTCTATTCAGGGAGCAAAAAGCATTTTGCAGTAAGTGTTAACTGCACCTTAAAACACTGCAAGCATTATCAAAATGCCTTTAATTAATTAAAGACCTACACAGAAAAAATATATTATACACCAAAACTACAGACTGGTAAAGAAAGCCAGAGTCTCAACTTCCTGCCATTGCTGATGGACTAAAGTACTATAAGCTCTAGATTTTTCAGTATTTGAAGTTCAGAACTAGGTACAAAGGTGTTAAATAAAAAATAACAATAGAAAATAATAGGCTGAGGTTCCTGTTCCTGAAAGGAGATTGCCTTATGGTCAGGGGAGATCTAGTTAGTGGACTGTGGGGGCAATTAATTGCATTGTAAACTGGATCTCTAAAATATATCTGAATTGCTTCCTAAAGGTACCACTTTCTCTGCATCAATACTAAAAGGAAGTCTGAGGAAATTTGTTCAATTAAAAAAGTCTGCAAAGCAGACACCTGAGGTTAGGTGAGATAAAATCCATCCCCAGTGAGTTCTCTGAGCTTTCAGACAGGCCATCACTCCGGTGAATACAGTAATGTCTTGACCATGTTTTGCCAAATTAAGGAATTGAACTGAGTCACTCCTGGGATTTAATTTTTATTTTAGGCTCAGGAATAGTGATTTATTCTCCTTAGAGGGCCTTGTACATTAACTTCTTAGGAGATTTCCTATATGCCTGGACCCTTCCTGGTAATATGGTCATGTGAAATTCCTGGCAATCGCTACCATTACGGCACATTTTGCTCTGTCCCAGGGGACCAAAACATCCTGTTTAGCTGTTGAGCTGTTACTGCGACACCTCCGAAGGAACTTTAGACCGAGGTGAAGTGATTTCAATATAGCCTAAGAAATGTATCCTGCTTCCTCTGTTTATGCCGATCTATTCTATAGGTGGGCAAGATTTGGTTCCTACAAATACCTTGTCCCCAGGTATTTACTGTGTTTCATCAGGTCCCATAATGCATTGACCTCTCTACACTCAGCAGAAGTCTCTGGTCACTCATCCTGTGGATGAGTTTCTGCTCTCATAGGCACACAGTGTTAGTTTGGGGGTTTTTTAAGAGCTCAGCCTCTTTCAGTATGTGAAAAGAAAGAGGCTGAGATCCATCTCACCTCATTTTAGACACCTACAATATAGATCTCACCATCTGACCTAGTGATCATAAGCTCTCATGAGAGGTAATGAAAGAAATGGTCACCTTTGGGCCTCTTTAATGGGAGATATCTACTGTAGGAGGAGGTAATGTGAGCCTGAGTTTCATTTTATTAGGGGCATGATTCAGTTGTCTACACATGGCCCTTTGCCATGCCCTTGAGCATCCTTCCTTCTAGTTATTCTAGGAGCCTGAAGGTCTCCTCTGCCCTATCCAGCAACTCCTTTTGCATGTCTTGGACACTCTGGAGCTTGGACTATCATGATGCTCATATGAAAGGTGACCAGCTAACCAGTTGCTATGCCTAAACTAATTTCAGAATTACTCCTCTTTCTAGTCCCTGACCTTGCAGTCTTAATTTTCTTTAATCAATGTGTTCTTCAAGGACCTATTCTGTGCTCCCTGGCGTTGAAAAAAAATCTTCACAGGAAGTCATATTTCTAAGATATTGTGTCCTTCCCGCTCCTCCAAAGTAGCCATACTCTGTTTTCTCTTTTAGCTTGCCCAGAAATGCTCCTTTTTACCAAACATTTTTATTTATCATGCTTGTAAAGCTGTTCAACTGTTCAAAAATGGATATAGGCACTAAATATAGGTGTCTAGGTCTGAGAGATGAAACCTACCCTGAGAATTGAATGTGAAGTATCCGGGATCAGTACTTAGACTTTGCGTGCTTTAGGACTGACCCTGGGAGAGCTTTTCTCATTTGTGTACTCTCTCTTGCTCTCCACATAGGTACATTTCTTCAGGTTTTTGCAGCCAGTATCCACGCTTGCCTCGAATTTCTTAGATAAGCTATGGTTTTTTCCATCTTTTGCAGCACATTTTCCATTTTATCCTTCTTATTAGACAATAAAATCTATTCATAATGACCCTTAAAAAAGCTGACCATTGCCTGTGATCCATCCCCCTGTCAAAATGTTACGAAGTTCAAGTCCTGGCAAGTCTTGTAGCCGTGGCTCGTACAGGGGATTGGACCTGCAGGAAAGGGTCGGCAGTCCTTTGAACTTCACCCTCCAGCTGAACTTCCCATTCCCTGAGGGGTCTTGGGCTCTTTAGTGTCAATGGACTCAGTTGTTGGGATCGAGCACTTGCACTGTTCATATCAAATCATTGCTCATTTACCAGGTCTTTCAGTATCTTCCTCTCCCCCCTTCCCCCCTGCCCCCAAAGCTTTGGACCCTAAAGCAATTAACTCTCTCAGTATATGTATTTGTTTCCCTGTCCCCTCCCAAGATATGAAATTAATTTTCCCAACATGCCAGAAACACTCATGGACCTTCTGTATACCACTATTTTTTTGGAGATCTGTATAAAGCACCCATTGTAAAAACATCTGTGTCACTATACACAGATGAACAATAATTAGAATAATCATAGCTTGGTCATATGGAGGTTTAAGTTATTATTACACACACAAAAACCAGGGGGAAAAATACCCAGGCCAAAATAAACAGATAAATAAAAATGCAGAGTTAATGAGGCAGGGAAAGCTGACACTGTGAAGGAGAGAAAAAGCTGCCTGGGAAGATTTCCACCATGTACCTGAAAGGGTCACATATTACTATAGGATCTCACAGTCAAAGCTTTCATAAATTTACCTTACCACACAGTGCAGGTCAAGGAAGCTGTCATCAGTCATCATTTATGAAGGAAAGGATTGGTTCGGTGGGATTATAGGGGCTCTATCCAAACTACGGGCATATGGTTCGATTGTAGTGACAATAGCGTTATTTAAAGTCAAAAAAGCAGTGCACGATTCGAAACACATACTATTCAGGGCTGGAAAACTCTGTTACCCCTTTAAAGGTAATGGAGACAAGTAGCCATGGAGCTGATGAAGAGGTGGGAGTCTCTCCTTTCACCCAAAATACCTTACCCTGCGCCCCTTCCACTAGCTGCATTCATTTCGGAACAGGCCTGCAGTCCACGTGACCCTTCTACTTTTACTGTGCTGAAGCTGCCTAGTGGTGGACCTGGCCAGAGCTGTTTATGGTGGTATCAGATTGCCCTGACAGTGTCAAAAATGTGTCAGATGCCTTCTTGTTGGGTCCCAGGGAGATGCAGGCAATAAGGTCTTGTTGAGGGAGGGGGTAATGTAAAGAAATAGCTGGTGCTTATGCCTGTACTCGACATCCCCAAGTAGCCATAGGATGTCTTACTGAGAGAGGACTGGCTTCCAATCTGGTGTTAAATCCACTAATATGTTGGTGGCATAGAAACAGTAAAAATAAAAATTTAAACATCCAGCTGTATTGTTTGATTGAAATGATACGGGAAGTATACATGCCTACTTCTATACCTGTATCTATAACCATATGTGTATCTGTATCCTTATGCTGTAGGTCAAGGGCTGAGGGGAAGTCCATGAAGAGGTCTGGAATGACAACTTGAAATGAAAAAAACACCTTTGCAGAGATCCAGGAACATGGGTTGAAGCAGGGAAGCAGGGGAAGGACAGCCCTACCACAAACCACTTGTACCGTAGAGCGGTCACGCAAGGGCAGTGGGTTTGATGGGCTGGAAACGTTACGCTGTGGGAAATCATGTAAACACACCTACTTAACACCTGGTTACTCACCACGTCCAGGAACAGAGGCCATTTACTGTTCATACCTCAGGTACAATTTGTGCTGGCTGTCCTGGCTCTTGATGACCCGGGATAGCAATGGGAACGGATTTATCCACCATCTGGGGCAATGAAGTGCCCTACCCCAGCGAGAAAATGCAAAGCAGAAAAAGTCTGTTGGTGCTGTTTATGTTTGAGTGTTTCTGCCTGTGCTGATCCACGTGGCCAGCCATGTATGTGTACGTGTAGATACGTGTTTATGTGTGTGCCTACTGAAAATACATGCTCAGGTTCGTCACTGTCCAGAGCTGGAGCCAGGGAGTTCATCTCTTCTGGGCTACCAGATTTGGAAATCTCTCAACAATCAGGAAATCTTGTCCTGAAATGCTTTTGTCTTTTTAAAAAATTATTATTATTAATTAAAAATACCTTTTTTTAATTAAAAATACTTTATTTTTATTTCCTCTCTGAAAAATCCTTGTCTTCAGTGGAGGACTTATGCATGCCTGGGGATAGTATGAAAGGAAATTTTTCTCTGAATATTCTTTTTGCTCCTTTGTCCCAAGAACCTGTCTATTCTAGTTCATCTCTGTCTGATTCCTCATCGCTCTTCCTCTGTTTTAGGAATCCCTAAGGGTATGGATTAAAGAAGATCTTGATTGCAGGTATTGGCAGCAAAGGATGATTAAGCACCATGGCTAAATACCTTTTTCTTTTTGGTAAAGGAGGATCTATGAGGCTTCTTCATCAAAGAGGATGCATTACGCTATGGTTTGGGTGGAGACATGTAATCACATGTGCCATGTTTGACAATGTTGAAGTCCTAAGACCAGAATATTGCAATGCTCAGGATAGGGGACACAACCCCAAAATGTGCAAGTCAGATTCTGCGAAAGACTCTTAGTAGGCGAAGTTGTCAGAATTGTCCTTTTATCCATAATTTAAAGGTATTCAGGTCCGTAATTCCCGCTGATTCCAGTACCTGTGTGAAACAACACTATAGGGGAATGATACCTGAAAAAAATCATCCATAAAGATATCCGACATACTTGATTTTACTTATGTTAAAACAATAAGGTCTACATTTTTATAGTATCTGACTGTTGTTGTTTACAATAAAGTCATGAACCTCTCAATTAACTCATAATGAGAAATACATTTGTCCATGCCTCAGAAAAAAGAAGCATTGAGGTTTTCCTACACCTGAGGTTCCTCTATCTGAGTATGAAGCTTCTCAGTGCTAGAAAAGACAAAAAAACCCTTACAGGTGCTACCACCAAGCCTTAGTAAAAGGAAATAACGCTGTGGGAATTTCTATGAAGCGGGAATGTAGGCAAAGCTAACCAGCAGCAGTTCCATGCAGCCTCCAGTTTGGAAGATGTCTAGCAGCAGCAAACAGAAGGTGGGGGGAGGTAGAAGAGATGAGAACATAATTTCCCCATGTGCTTCATCCTGTCTTCTTGCATCTAAGTTAAAGAGGGACCAAGTTTTGAGAGGCTGGTCACTTATGTTGGTATAAATTGGAACCATCTACACTGAGGAACATGATTTTTGTGTACTTTTTTACGTTGAGGTGCTATTTATGCTCAAGTACAAGATGTGCAAAGTGCTGTTATCTAAACACACCTATTCTAGAGTAAACAAGGTGTGATCTCACAGGGCATCCTCTGCTTCAAAGGAATTTGTACAATTTTGCCACGAGCTAAATGTGGCCAGCATTATGCAGGCTATCACTGAATTGTGAGCAACTTGGTGTTGTGGGGGGTTAAGCCTGACAGAGAAATACACCACAGAGGAGCCAAACTCATGTTCACATTTAGCTTGCCCAGTAACTTCATCGTCCATCCTTTGCCTAAGACACATCAAATTCACACAGACTTGATGAGACAATCAAGCCCATGAGATTTCACTTCAGAGACATGTTATAACATTTTCCAAAGGAGGAGAGGAAACGTATAATTACTTCAATAGCACTAATACAGATTCAATAAGCAAAATGCTGACAATTACTTAACCACAGAATCTGGAGAAGTTAGCAAAAAAGACACTAGCAATTATTTAATCATGATGTCTGGAGGAGCTACCTATTAGGATATCAACAATTATTTAACCACATCATCTGGAGAATCCAGTCAATTTGAACTCTTTTGAGTATATAAATGCAGTTTCTAGAGATCTGGTAAAATAAAGGACAGTAACAGTTATTTAATCACAGTGTCTGGAATATCTACACAACTGGCAAATTGGCTTCAGGGTTTGGAGAAGCAAGCAAGAAATACCATTCCCCAGATCTCCCTGGAGCATGCATACCCTTTAATGTAGAACCAAACCTGAGCAGAGGACTCTGTTCCCCATGGATTTACTGGCAGAATTTTTGTCCTGTCTGCAAAAAGAGGGGTTTTTGACTGAGGCATATGTAAGACAAACAAACATGGGGTTTAGGATTTTTCATATATCATAAGGTCCCAGGTAAGTCTCTGAAAATTGCTTTTTCTGTTTTCATGTCTGTGCATTGAGTATAAAAGTACAGGAGAAGGGTACCGTGGTTGCGTTAATGAACTAGGTGCTAACCTGGGACTTCAAAGACGCAAGATCAATACCGTGCTCTGTGAGGTTGTTTCTGGGTCATCGTGGCCAAATCACAGCAACTGTCTGTGCCTTCATTCTGCTGAAGACTGATGACAGGTCTGTCCTGCCTTGCAGATCAAGATACTAAAGAGCATGAGAGATGTGAAGTACACTGCAATGGAAATCTGAGAGATATCCAAGACAGTTTGATTGGAAGATGGCAGCTGACCAAGATAAAATGGTTCCCAAAACAGAATTAAAATTGTATCAGCAATACTTTGGGCTGAATAATATAAAAAACTGCCAAAAATGTAAAAGATTTCCACTAGGAACTTATCTTTATTTCAGTGGAAGGAGGTCTTCAGTTTATATGGCTTCTGTATCAAAGCCAGGCTTAAATCCCCAGCAAAAGGGTGCAAATATGAGCAGATGAGTACCCTGAGCCAGATGTGCTGACTTGCACTTATTAAGTATGAAGAGTTTTCTATGTTGTGTGGTTAAAAAAATGACAGAGGACTCAGAGTGTGGATTAAGTATCCTGTCTCCCTTCGAGAGTTGCTGGGAAATGAAGGTAAATGGATTAAAGCAAGAGAGATTTAACTCATAAATGCTTAATTCACCAAAACACATTTCAGGTTGCACCTATATTTGGAGGTTTTTCAAATCCCCTTGCTGGAATCGTTTCCATGTGGAATGATCCACAAGGCATTTCCATTTCTGGTATGGGATGTATGTACCACAACCTATACCCTGGCAGCGCCCATTAGTTCAGTGAACTTCTCATCCAAAAGCCTGTGAAATTTGTAGCAGCGGTGTCCCTTATCTCAGCCATAGATCCTGATCCATCTCATGGCTTTATAACAAATTGATTCCTGCAAAAATGGCTGTCGGGGAAGGACTGCTGGTGTACTTACTTGCCCACCTTCCACTCCTGCCCTCCATTGGCACTCCATTAGCTCAGGGCAATGGATGTGAGCATGGAGGGATTCCTCCCTCCTCTGCCTGTGGGGATATGAAACCCACATCTATAATCTTAGCACCTTTTTTCTCTACAGAAAAGATGGCCGTTCTACTCCTTGAAATTAATAAGTTTAAAATGAACATGGTAAAGTTCAGTATTTTCAACAAGAAAGGCTGACCATCTTCCCAACCTCGGTGCCCTTCGGTAACAGAAACCTCCTGTGAAATAGTTCTCCAAGCCCATAGACTTTCCACTTTGTTGAACAATGTTTCACCTTTTGTTCTTTTTGGTGTAGGGAAGGAAGACTCGCTCTTTGAAAGGCAGGAAGGGCTCCACATACAAACCACGAGCTAGGAGACAGACAGTTCATTGCTGAAATATTTACTCTACTTAAGTGTGTAAATAGGTCCTTAACTCCTTGAAGGACAGCGTATAAGTCTCTTTCCTCTCTATTGTCTACACTCGGCTGTTTTTATAACTCTTCTGATAATCTTACTGCAAGGCTACTTGGAGTCCTACTGACCTTCCCTGGCCAGCATTAGTACGAGAGTAATAATAGTGTCATGCTAATAGGAAATAGCAGTCTTGGAACCAGCCATGGTGGAAACTCAGCGGGACTTTCACTGAAGCAAAGAGGAGTCATACAAAAAGAGACACTGTCTCCTTTGCATGCCAAGACATCCTTCCCCTCTGGCTCCACCACCACCACTTTGGCAATTCACCAGCAAAGGAGCAGGATGAGCTCTGCAGACAGCGCGGCTAACTCAAAATGAGCCTAGGAATTGCTTCATTCCTGTCTGACCCTGTCCTGTGCATCCTTCTCCTTCCCCCCTCCTTCCTTTTAATCAGATTTCTGTCTTCTCTGGCCCACAGCACACAAAGACGGTACCCTCCAACCATGAGTGCCGTGCTCCCTTCTCTCTCTTCTCTCTCTGCTACTTCAAGCAGTGCTGCTCTGTCAGACGCTATTGCTCCCAGATTAAAACAATATATGACAAAATGATACCTGCTGACTATTGACACTGGCAATTATATAAGAATTAAATGGGCTGTGTGTTTTGGACGAGCTTCAAAGGCTTGTGGGATTCCCACACATGCTCCGAAAGCTGTGGGGTCCTTCTTAGTTCTCAGACATATGGCCACTTCCAAGCCTGCTATTTCCTATTAACATGAAACTATTATTACCCACTTACTAAATGCTTCCTGTCACTATCCAGCCAGGAAAGAAAGCGTCCAAGATAACAGCATCAGAAACCCCAAGAAAGGGGGCTGGCAGATGGGTCTGTTTCCTAAGGAGCCGTGTCCAGAAAGATTTATCTGACTTTCCGTTCCCCCGCCGGTGGGTGTGGTTGGAAGGGTGATGTAATTTCTATCAGCGCCGGCTGTGGAGCGAAGCATCTGTCATAACAAGTGTGTGAACTTCTTGCACCGGCCCAAGGTATTGCACATGCCATGGGAAAAGTTCCTGCTCGTTAACAGGCCAGTCTTAAACCTGCCACAACACTCAGGCTCCCTCTTGGCTCTTGCTTAGTGAATTATTTCGCAATGCTAACGCTGAATGCACTTAGACCACTGCATTGGTGTTAGTGGGGAAAAAAAGCTTCTAAGAATTGTCTTTCCAATAACTTTTTGAGATGTGAAGAGCTATATAGGTATTTTTATATGACGTCCCACACTTCAGCAGTTTAATATCACAGGGACATTTTAACAAACAGCGTAAAAGGTGAGAAAAATGTTATTCCCTTTTTTTAACAGAGGTTAACCTGAAGCCTGGATTTTCTGCTCTATTCAGATTCTTAAGTTGCATGAAACTGGTGTGTGAGGCCAGTTAAGGATGAAGATCTCAATGAGGTGATTTTTGAAGCAGTCAGTCCTTTGTTTTTCTATGCTTTTGTACAGAAACTAACAGATCTTAGCCATTTTAACGTCTTTCTAATTAAGAGAGGGGATTTAGATGCCTGCTCTTAGGAAATCTGGTCCTTAAGGATTTGCCTAAGAACATGGTGAAACCATATAACAAAAGCAGGTCTTGAAGATGATCCTCCAGCTTTTTCCCAGAAGGTAGCCTCATGCCTTGAAATAGATGAAGTAGTCTTCCTTTAAAAAAAACAACAAAAAAACCCCCAAACCTCAAACAAACAGAAAGAAGAGGGGAAAAAAAAAAGAAAAAGGAAGGGAAAAAAAAAAGAAGAACAAGAAAAAGATTTTTTTTATTCCTAAAGGGCTTTTGGGTTCAGGGAGAGCCAGGCCAGAGCTACATGGCAGGGGTGCCAATGTGGGCTTGGAGAAGGACCTGCCACGGTTTTGATTCAGGCCCCTCATTATGGTTTCAGCGGTCTACGCTGTCTTTCTACCCAAGGGCTACTTGTGGCCGGGCTCCTCGGAGCACGTTGTCCCAGCCCCTCCTGAACGGCATCACCCCCGGCATTCCCCCAGGGAATCAGGCAGCGCTGAGCCAAAAAAACGTGTCTTTGCCCTCAGTGACTCCCATCGCATCCCTTCCCAGAGGTCGAGAGCCTCCCTCAAACAGCAGGCTGAGACCATAAGACAAACACAGCGGCTCAGCTGCCGCCGGCCCTTCTGTTATTCTGCACTTCTATTCTCGGTCTCGTCTTCCCCCCCGTGGAGTGCGGGGATTAACCTGGATGTTGTCCACGGAGCTCCAAAGTATCATGTTTACCGAACCTCTCTCAGGTCACAGTGCCTCGGTGGTACGCACAAAAATAAAATACAGCCTGCTGATGTGGGGAGCAAGAGAGAAGACAGAAATATCCCCATGGCAGTGTCTATATGGAGGGTTAAAGAACAAAATGATTTGTTTAATAGCTCAGCCTCTGTACAGACATGCAGCCTGCTATTATTGCTTCTATTACAGGATGGCCTTAGGTCTAGGTGAAATTAGGCTTGGTACAAGTAGAGTATATGTGTAGCAGGACATGGTCTTCTCTGCCCTCTCACCTCATCCCCAGCATCCCAGGAAAACTGGCAGAGGGACAAGGAAGAGTTGAAGCCGGTTGAACCAAGGTCAGTTGAGGACTGATTATACCTTGTACCCACAGTAATATCTATCACATCAGGGAATAAAATCTTCTCAAAAGAGCTTTTGGGAATCAGATCACTGTCCACCCTGCCTCGTCCTGCTGCTCTCTGGGACCTCTACCAGCACTGCCACTACTCCACATACCTCACCCTCCGAGCAGATTTTAATTAAAAGGCAGGAACTGATTTGGGTAGGAAGAGCCCTCTTGCCATTTATTTGACAGTTATCTCCCATTTGGGTGGCACTTGTCTTTGGTCTACATGACCCGTACCAAAGCCTCATTCTTCCTGGTGGGCTTGAATCTTAAAGGGATATATTTCCACAGGAGATTTTAGCTACATAATAGCTGAAATCCAACAGACATTGCTTTAAAATTGTACCCAGTTGTATACATACCATTCTGCTCTTGCAAACAATATATATCTCCACATGCAGAACAAATCATCCAAAATAATAAAATATTGCCATACAAAGTGTTATTATAATTAAAAAATCAGATTTCTCTAGAAAAAAAAAAATGGTTAAATGTTTTCTATAGGTCTCCTCTGAAAAATCCAGCTGAAAAAAATCACATTTAAAAAATGTGAAATGGTCATTGGTTTAACCGCATAATAACTTGAGGGGAAATCATGAATATTAGCAATCTCATTCACGTCAAAAAAGATTTGGCTTTTACATAGCAACATCTAAGCAGTTAGTACTTTTAGTCAAATACTGCCTAATCTCATTGTCCCAGAAATCACTAGTAATTTTTTAACAAGAAGTTGGTACCCTCTTCCACTGCTCCTGTGCCTGTTGGCACAGCAAAAATTTCTGTGCAGTGAAACCGCCTTTAAATCTTTTAATAGGTTCACATATCAGAGAGTCTTCAAGTTTGGCAGGGACTGCTGGAGATCCCCAAGTGCAATCCCACTCTTCAAAACAGCATCAGATACAGCAGGTTGCCCAGGACAGAGTCCAGCTGAGTTTTTAATATCTGCAAGGATGAAGACTCCACAGCCTCTCTGGACAACCTGTATTCAACAGCTATTACAGTGGAATAAAAAAGTAATTCTTGTGTTCAAATAGAATGTTGTGTATTTAAACATTTTAAATGGTTTCATGCTCTTGTGTACATAGTAAGTCATGTGTGGGTTAGGTTTCTTCCTTGGCAGTGGTTCCTGCATTTGAGTTTGTGCTTGCTAGTGGGACAGCAGTGAGATATCAGGATGGACATCTGCTTCCTACCTGAAGTATCTCTGTATCAAGGATAAGACTGAGGAAGAAGGGGCTGAACTGAATCCTGCTGAAATTTATGGAAATATTTCAAGAAGGTCTGGAGAAAATTCTCAATCTTTAAGTGGTTTTTTGTGTTTATACTTGGTGACAAGTATATTGCTCACTCTAGGCAATGAAATCATCATGTTCCATTAGCCATCTGATAAATGCTGTTAATGATACTCATAACCATATCCTACAGAAAGAACTCCACCCACTCCTTATTCTTAGAATAACCATTACACTAATACAGCTCCATTTTTTTGCCTTGTAAAGGAACAAAAGACTGGAAGAGACCTCCTCAGGCCTGGAGGCTATTGCAGACAGGGACGTGTTACTAACTCCTTCATAAGCCAATTAAGTGTGGCCTTAATATCCCAAAGGATTTTCCCCCCGTTGATACCAGAGGAAACCTCTCCTTGACTCTAAGCTTGGGTGGTTATACTGGTGCCACTGCTCTCTTTCGGTTTGTGTTTGCCTCCTGTCGCATTTCTGCACGTTAATTATGGCCCCTCTGAGCCTCCAGTGGATTGAGTTATATAAACCAACCCAGCCCAACTTTTTTGTTGTGGCCATTTAACTCACCAGGACATATATTGGCTGTTTTTATCTCCTCATTTCCCTTAGTCACAATCCACTGGGTCACACCATGCTCCCAGCTGAAAGGGAGGAGATAATCTCCTCTTTTGTTTTGGAAGAACAGCTTCTGTGCCTGAAAGGTGGTGGGCTTTTTTCCAACCTCTAGCAATTAATCTAATAAAAGATATTACATCATGCCATGCTTAGCCTCATTGCCTAAAATTCCTCTATATCAAATGAAAAGAAGCAATCGTATGTGGATTATAATTTGTTCCTACACACTAGAGACAGGTGAGATGAATTGACTTTCAGGATAATCTCTGCCTCTCTCTTATGATCATAAAAGGAGTGAATGGAAACCTAGTTAATGAACTCTAAAGAGAGATTCATCTCCATCTTCAGAGGATGTCCAGCTGTGGTTAGATCAATGGCTCTCTGGGCTTCTCCGACTAGATCACCACTGTCCTACCATGGGAGCTTGGTCATTCGTGCCACATGGAGATCTCTATCTGAAGACACCTTTAATAATATCTGAGGTGCTGTGCGAGATCTGAAATATTCATATGTGGAACAGAGATATCGCACTGGACCTGTGGGAGGCCAGTACCAGTTAGGACTGGAAGCTTAGCCAGAAGGGATACACTTAATTAAGCAACTATATATATGTATGTTAACCGAAATGCTGAATCCCACACCTATGGTGCAACATTTTGTTTGTTTTTTTTAAAACAAGCCTAAAAAAATCCCACTGATGGAAGAAATATACTATAGTTGGTGCTGCAGATAATGGGGTGTTGGTTTTAATTACATCGGTATATGCAATGTGTAAAGCAAGAGAGAGAGGTTTAGGTGTTCATCTGTGTGAGAGTGTCTAATGATCCACTCTGCTTCTCTGTATTCTGCTTTTTCTCCTCTTGTTTTCGTTTTGCACCCTCTCAGTCTCTACCTTCAGTGGCACCTATCTATCCCAAGGGGACCTCTCAAATGCCAATATATGAAGCTTGGACTCAGCTGATTAGCCATTGAGGGAAGTAAAAATTTTTTTATTTTTTTGTAAAAAAGTGACTGTTTATTCTCACTATGTTTTTCTTCCCCCTTTTTATTCGTCTCTTTTTATACAGATGTAAAAAGCAGCTCTTCTGTTGAAATAAGACTAAGTATGAAAACCCACAAACCCAATTATCTGGAAATGGCCCAAGCCCGTTCCAGTCTATTACAATCTATTGGGAGACAAGTGCTGGCAAGTTTCTTCCAGATACATCATCAAATTAATGGCCATCAGAGGCCTTTCTTGAAGCAAAAGGGGAGGGGGTGAAAGTTACAGACCCAGACAGGACATAAATAATGTAACTATGACAGAAAACAAACCACCATTTGTTGTTAGTTATCGTCTTCCAGCTTGAAAGTGACAAAAAACAAACAAAAGAAATTTGTTATGTACATTGAGGTTGGAGGAGTGTAGGAACCATGCAGCTCTTGAGAACACGCGAGGAAATGGGCTTTTGCCAAGTATACTACTGCCATAAATCTGTATTTCTGCCTGCTGTTTGGTTATTATATCAGAGATTTTGTTGACAGAGTGTGGAAACGCAGGGAGATGAGTGACAGAAAATAAATAAAAAATAGTAATAATAAAAGCAACCTTTCTTTCTCTTTCCTTAAAATTAACGAAGGGTGAAACCATTCCCAAACTGAAAGGGTGGGACTCAACAGGAAGCCAACAGACTCCCACTACCCCAGACAAAGGGCTGGGAATGTTATAACGAGTAACCTTAGAGTGGGGCTTTCCAAAGTGGCTGGAGAGTGAAATTCTTCTCACCTAACTTTAGCCATATAGAAGTGAAACATCTCCAAGAGGTAATCCCCAATAACCTCCAGGAGACACTTCGTTACTTACGTAATTATCTAAAAATCTGGGTTGTTCTTCAGGCATGCTTGTGTCTCTCTGTTGGCAAAATGGGAGTCTCTACTCCTAGTTTAGACTCGGTACATAAAAGTTAGGTGGTCAAAGTTAGGCAAGGAGAATCTCACCTTAATTGAATGACGGGCGACATTTCCATGGGTACTTTGAAAAGGTACCTAACAAAAGCAGAGCTGGGGCTTTGTGTCCTCAGGTGCATCACCATGTGTGGAGACTCTCACTAATGCAGACGAACGCCTCACGTTGTGAACAGCCCCCCTGAGCCCACTGAGGTTACCACTTCACAGGAGTAAGCTGCCTTCAGACTGAAGCACAAGTGTTTATTTACTCAGGGTAAGATAGGTCTGTGTTGACTTGGTTTTCCAGAAGTGCAGAACACTTCATAACTCTGTATCCTCTGGGGACAGCTAACAGCAGCACGTTCGGCGTAGCTTAGTTCAACTTCAGTGCCCACGTGGGAGTGGGTTGGCCACGTGCCCACTGCTGTCAGTAGGGATCACGGGTGAGACCCTTGGTGCCAGTAGCTGTCTCGGATATCAGGAGACCTCTACACTTGGGCAACTGAGTCACACCCCTAGTCAATAAAGCTACTATATCTCAAGGAGCAATTCATCTCATCACCATCCATACTGGTCAGATGAATCACTTCCCCAACTCTACTGGCTGCATTAATGAGGGGTCGATTGAGCCATCCATACATAGGTGTTTCCTGGGATTTGAGGTGCCCTATGGGATCTGAGGCTTGCTCATAGGGCTGACAGATATGACACATGGCCTACAAGGCAACCATACCATTCTGGAGGAGCACCTAAAGGTCATCTGGGTTTCAACCTTATGAAGGGTTTCGAATGGCATTAGATGCCTGTTTGTGAGCCACTTGTTAGAGGTATAGATCTCCATTAGGTATAATGGGACTGAAACGTCTATGTCTTACAAAGATGAATATACTGCAGACTGAAGATATCTCTACCGCAGGGTAAGATGCAGAAGCCCAGCCATAGGCATCTGATGCCATTTTTCATGCCCTTAGCTTTTCTGGATGTCCTCACATGTAGATATGAAACAGAGTCTACAGAAGATTCATGTTCTTTTGCAGCAGGAGACTCTACAGTGACTAAATGACACTAAAAAATTATGATTAGGCAAAAGAAATACACCCATAAAATGTATTCATCTAGAGATAAATATCAACTTAAAGGTCTAGGCTTTAAGCCAAACCAGCTTCCCTGTATAATTTAAAGTAACTGTGTTTCAACAACCTGGAAAATAAAGATTCAAATTCTCAAAAAAAAGAGAGATTTGGGGAACAAGGAGATGACTGCTGGTCCTTCCAATTATTGCACAAGGAAAAAAAAAAAACAAACCACCAACTGTGACTTTTCATTTAGTCTTGGGTTAAGGAATAATAAAATAAAGAATTAAAGAGAGATTGGAAAGGGGATGGTCAAAATATGTCCTCTGTAACAGTGCTGAAGACCCAGAAGTTCTGGGGTGGTGCATGGAGAGTATTTGCCAAGTTTGTGAGGTTGCTACTCAAAAAATCACATCATATTGATCTTTCCATTTAACTTTACTGGGGAAGAGAGGTGTATAATAAATACAAATCTTATGTCATTTCAGGGTATCTGTGACCTAAAAGGCAACAAAATGTGAAGGAAAAAAGTTGATAAAAAAGTTTTCTCCACATTTTGGAAAAATGAAACAGGTTCATTTTAGTTCAGCTCTAAGAACAGAGACAGGGGTCTTTTATTTTCTAAACTAGTTTGATGAGGTTTACACTCTGAAACAGAACCAAGTAAGTGAGGGTAGAAGAGAATTCTTCTGCTTCAAGATATGTTCACTCCAAACCAGAGCAATAAAGTTCAGAATTGACTTTTGTGTCACCAAAGACCCCCCTGTGCATTCAGAGTAAAGTTGTGTATAACTCCACTTACGTTCCTGGCATAACATTTGAATTTTACCCTCATGTAACTGGGACCAGAACTGACTATGTTTTGTCTCAGGAACCTAGTCTAGAAAAGTTTTGGAAAACTCAGCACTGATTCAAATTACATGTAGATCACAATGGATAAAGAAAAACAGTAAGTGAAGCTCTGGATGAGGAAGGGAAGTTCTTGACCAAAAAAGCCATATGCAGCACAGTGTGTTTCTACCAGAGCACTGGCCAGGCATCACCTGTAGAGAGACCTGCTGTTTTCTTGGTAAGTAGGGATGGCTGGAGGTGCCCACGGACACACTGATTTAGGGTGATGCCAAGACCTCAAAGAAGAAAACTTTTAAGAGCAGCTAAAGTCATGAGTCTGGTCAGATGAAGAAGGAAACACTCAGCAGAAAAGTTGATGAAGGAACCATCCTGGCGGTGGAAGATGAAACCTGTATGAGTGTTATTCCACCCCGGAGAGTTCTGCACATTTAGCTGCTGATTACAACTCTCTGTATCAAGGATCACATTTCTTGTTACACGCTCGTTAACTTGAGTCACTCCAGTGGAGCACTTCACCTGGGTGGAGTGGAAGGTTATTCAGGATCGTGGCTGCTTTGCTTTCCAGATCAATGCAAGGGTGATGTAGCCCACCAGTGCACCTGGCTGACTGAGCTGTAAAACGCTTTTGAAATCCCACAGAGCAAAATGAGCCATGGAAATGAGTCATCTTCACTGAGCATATAAGCAAGCAGGTATAATGTTGGGAATTTTCAGAAACTCACTCACAGCTGAAGCCTGATGCCTGCAGCTATTTGAATGGAAAGCCAAACAATTTGTCTTGCTTTTATATAGAAGTAGAAGTGACATTAGCCGACTTTGGCCAATTCACACGCTCCTTTTTACATGCTTTCCTTGGCCTCTCATACACAATATTAGCAGTCAGTTTCCTGTACTGATTCTTCAAGTCAAGTGGCTAAAAAAGATTAGCACCAAATGACTACTGCAAGTGTCAATGAATCAGTAACTTTCTTATGGCACTAATATACTACAGCACTAATACACTACCAAGTGAACAGGTTTTTTTTAAAAATAGTGCAAAATCTTTCCCCGCCCCCCTGCCCCATTTCTTTTAATAATATGGAGAGTTTCAAGCCTGTGTTCCCAAATCACACCCTGATGAAATGCCAAGGTCTGGTTTCACCATGCATATGATTCTCATTTAGGAGACACATACTTAGATGAATCAACGTCAAAGGCTCATTTAAACACAGCAATTCTGCAATGAGCTAATAACTCATGCACAACAAGGTATTTCGTTTGCTAGCTCTAAACAAATTATGAATGTCAAATAAACATCTTCTTCTTGCTTAAACTAGTCAAAGGGAGAGGAAGCACTCGGCTGCTTTTAATAAAAATGTTGTGTAAAATGAGAGAGTCACAGATGGCAAGGTTTATTTTTTTGTTTTCTAAAGGGCGATTTTAATTTTGATTGAAGCTTAGTAATTTCTTTTCTTATTTGATTTCCCTAAAGCAACGTTCCAGCAAACATAGTTTTCCCAGTCTGGATACTTAGGCAGTGCTGAGCTGAAATTCTCATCTGGAAGAGTTTTTCAGTCATTCATATAAGATGTGATCCAGTGCCCATCAAAGTCAATAGGATTCTTTCTACTGACTCCAGTAGGCTTTGGATGAAGTCTGCGGGGTTTGAGCAAAAGCCCAGTGAAGTCACAGAAGGAACCTCTTGCCCTTAAGAGAAGGTGGCTGAGACTCCTCCATTCTGCCCCACTTGCAAAACAGTGGACCTTTTCTGACAGAGGCTTCACGCAAAATAAAAAATTCAACTTAATGGGAAATTGTGTTTAAAAATTTTCAGATTTTTAACTATATGGGGAAAAAAGATTGTTTTGGTGTGAAGTTGTGGGGGTTATAAAATTTATTACCCTTTTTTACCCTCTGATAACAAAAGAGGGAGGAAATGGAAGAAAACTGGGAAATGATAGGATTTTTTAGTTCATTGTCAAAAAAAAAAATCACTGAACAAAAATACTGCATTCCACTGCTCCTTATTTTATTTAAGGCTAATTTTCAGCAAGAGAGGAGAAGGACTCATATCAAGGCTATGGAAAGTAAAGAATATGATGATTTTTACTTTAGGTATCAGAGTTCTTTTTCTAATGGTAAGCTGAGAGCTAGCAAAGCTCTAGTGATGCCATTTTAAATCTGACTTGCTTTTCCCAAGTTGTACTCTTTACCTGATCATTTACTTAGATGTAGTATTAATGAAAGATAGTAGGGAAGTACATATAAAGGATTGTAACTGTAATGATTGAAATATTTCAAATTAAAGTTGAAAATGCTGCTGTAGGACAATTCTTGGGGAAACATAACAAATGGACCAAATTTTGTTTCTCTCTTTTGAAAAGGGGAAAAAAATTGCCAAAATAAATATTTTCATCTTTGGTCATGCAAGTGTTTTATGTTTTGTACAATAAAAAACAACCTGATGATTGACAATGTTTTTCAAGTTCATTGAAAAGTTATTCCAAAGCTTTTTCAAACCCTGATAGAAACTTTTTTCATCCCCCTAAAATAATGTAAAAAGGTATTTCTAACTTCCTTTTTAAGTGAACAAAAATAAAATATGTTACCATAGAATTTAAACTGCAGTTTCTGCTTAACATCACCAAGGTATAAACAGCAACTGGATATAAAATTTAACCCTAGTCTATAGAAATGAGTTTAAGCCTTATTGTGCTGCAGGATGGATGCACCTGGCTCAGTAGAAGTGGGTGCCTGGTCCCTCAGGCTGTCAGGTCCTGGGCAGTGAGGCACGTACAAACCAACCGCTCTGTTTTGTGCTGTTGACTTTAAAAGTAGTATTTTTTTTTTTCCCCATGCTTCCTAGGTGACTTTACACATTTTAGCAGACCTTTGATCCCTTTGGTTTCGTACGGTTCTAGCTGGGACTTGAAGGAGTTGAGAGAGGGTCTGTCTTGAAGACCACTCTGCTGTTGTGATGATTCCTTCCCCTGGACTGCTGGAAAGCACCAGTAGGTTGGTAGAAGACAAACTGAGATCAGGAGGGATGATTGCATTCATTTCTTTTCCAGTCTGAGGGAATATGTTGGCTCTTTAACTAAAGGAAAAGAAACTCCTAGTTCTGCTGCAGGAAGAATAAATCCACTCCACTAAATTATATATAAGAAGATTTCTCAGTTACAACACAAAGAAATGTGCAAAACAAACTCTAGTCTTTTGAGAGAAATAAAGTTAGATGTTTAAAGAAATAAAACATTTTTTTTCAAAGATCAACCTTTTATTTTGCATTTTTTCATGTTCTGTTTCAAGTGGCCAGCACTTGAAAGTAGTGTTTAGAAACACAAGTGGTGTTTAGAAAACTACTTGCAGTTTCTCTATGAGAAAAATGCAAGTGAAAAGGAAATAAGAATAAAAAAAGTAAATCTTTTCAACTGAAATATAGGAGGATCTTATTTGATCTAAAAAAGTTTTCCTTCAGGAGAAAAATCTTCAGTTTTATTGCAAGAAACCCTTGTCTTGGGGTGGAGGGCAGGTAGATAAAAAGTAAAAAGAAATAAAAAGCTGTTGGAAACATGTTGAAATAGCTTGAGTAATAAATACATATGCTTCTATTGGCATATACAGTACTGTTCTTTTACAGCATATTTAACAGTCCCAAAAGAGATGGAGGAGGTCTTGCTCTGCTGGAACCCAGATCCTTGGTATCAGGCAAAGAAATCCCACCCAGAAGCAGAGCTTTAGTAGCCAAAAGAAAGATGTTACTGAAAAATGGGCTCTGATTAGGGTATTAGTAAGCAGAAAGAGTGAGCAACGGGACACTCAGAGGAGATGCCCACCCTTAAAGGTTCAGCCAGAAAAAATGCGAATTCTAAATTTCATTCCCATAAAGGCTCATCAAGATAGTCTGCAAGCCAATGCGAACAAAACAGAGGCTTGCTCGCTGTCTTCCTGCTGTAGTAGTTTGTCTGGGCTTTATTTTCTCTTTTATTATTTATGGCTTTTGGTAACCTAGGGAGAAGCGAGCGCAGGGCCAGGAAGGGCATTTCCCCAGCTCTCTGCTTCGGGTTGCTCAGAGGTGCCGCTCCCATTGGTATTAATCAGGGCAAGACCATCAGAGCTTGGCTCTGGCTCCAAGTGAAGCAAGACCCTGCTCTGTTGCCTGGAAAACATCTGCTGGGGTGGAAGGAAGGAACAACAAACACAGGAGAGAGGAGGGAGAACAGGGACACGGAGGACGGTCAGTTGGTAAAAAGCTACAGACTTTTCAAGGTTTGGTCCAAAGCCCACAGTGAGTCAGTGACTTTCGTGACTGAGGTCAAAGAGCTTCGGGTCAAACTCAAGAAGGCTCTGTTAAGCTCTCCAAGGCTAGGATTTTCAACCTGTGGCTTGCAAACCCATGATGGGTTATGAGTTGGAAAAGTCAACTAACAAATCATAGCAAAAGCCTTAAAAAGAGGCTTAAGTTCACTAAAGGATGGGGGAGGTTAAGTTCTCATGAAAATCTTGAGAGATCTGTAAAACAGGAAAGGTAGACCACCATCACAGAGCATTTCACTGCCTTTTCCCTGCATCACTCCTGTACTCCATCAGCACTGGGAGCTTCTGTAAAATCTGCTATTTCAGAAGGCCAGCAGAAGAAACTTCTAATGACTTGTGAATAGAAAAAGAAATCACGCCCAGACATTTGGATACAATTAGTTTTCTTAAGTCTTAATTCAACCAGGAACTACAATAACAGAACTGCAAATTTTACCTATGCAGGGAAATATTGATGGAAAAAAACCCGACACAATAAAGCAAATGTGCAAAACCATGAGAGGATCCCAGAATATGGACCAGCTCCATCGCATTGCTGGACTAGTTACCAAAGTTTCTACGGAGCTCTGCAGGCTGTGTTCAGATTCTCTGGTCAGTGATTCTCACATGACCAGGCCCACAACAGCCTCTTAACTTGTTTTTATTTCTGTTAAAAATTAAAAAATCAAATGGATGGCTTTTGAGAAAACACTGTCAGGAAGAACATGGAATATCAGCTCATGATCTAGGAACCAATAGTTGCAACCACAGAGATATTCAGGGGTGGATTCAAAGCTAGGCTCGAAGCCAAATTTGCTGGACTGTCTGTCCACACGAATGCTCTTCAGTCAAACCCGAAGGTGACCAAACTGGGACTGCTTCGGGGATCATCCAACAGTGCTGTCTGAGCTTTGTGCGTGCTCTGGGGAATGTTCTGGGTGCACCTTCAGCCTGGTCCTCAGTGGCAGCCTCCGTTTATCTCATCTGCTCCTGCAGTATTGCCTTACGAGAGCTGTAAGGGAGGCCGGGAGCTTTGGTCCTTCCTAGAAGACCGTCTTCTAGAGGGGGCAGGGAGTCACTTTGTCTGGTCTATAAGGTAGCAGCTCCCAGGAGTGCTCTGAATTTCAGTCCGTTCTCCTGAAGTACAGCATAAGAAAGTCTCATCTTTCTTTTTACAATAGTTCCAAGATAAAGATAATAACTTTAAATCCTTGCACCACTTAATGGCGAGGTTATTATACCAGAAAGGCACAATAAAATTCTTATTAACATGTTAAGAGGCAGAGCATGGTATAATACAGTAATCCTGTAGTTGGAACCACATGTAATAACTTTGCTTGTCAGAACTGCCTGTACAGATGTAGCAGCCTTGGAGCCAGTAAGGTTTCTCAGCACCACGACCCAGCCAGACCTGTTAGGGTCTAAGTAGCTGAAGCCACATCTATATTAACAGTTCTGCCAAGAAAATGTTCACAGCACGGAGGTGCCTTCGTTAGGGAAGTGCCACTGTAAAGATCAGCCGTCAATTCCCACACCAAACAAGCTGCTTTAGGAAAGGGGAATATGGTTGTGGAAAGAGTTCTTGTCCTAAAACCTTGTCCTGGCATAGTTATTGCAGATGAAGATCATCCACCTGCTTCAAGGCTCCTTTGCAGAGTCTGTAGCAGAGTTTTGATGATGTGTGTCGGTCTTTAAAATAATCTCTGGTGTGTAGAAATGGTTTATAGTCAGATATATAAGTGTTCGCCTAGTGCAGGGAAGCACTGAACAAACCCTCGTGAGACCTCTAAGCAATGCTACTGTGACCACGGCAGGCGGTGCAAGGCAGGTTAGCTTTGGATGAACTTTGAGCTGAAGCAATTTTACTCATGCCAATTCTCCTGACATTGTCTGGTAGAAATGTACCTGGATTTATCTGCCAAAAATCTTTGGAAGCAGACTGCTGGGGAAGTTACAAACTGCTCAAATCCCACAGATCTTTGCTCTTTGGGCTTTCTTATAGCTGTTGCTAGATGGCCAAAATAATGAGTTTGGCAATCAGAATCCCCTGTACAATTAAGAGTGCTGGTGGATGGCATTAAGTTGCTACTTCAGGACTTCAGTATAACAGACATGTTATCTTACTGGGAATCTCCAGGCACTAATATTGATTGTGTCATATCTATGCAGCCTGCAATGCTTATGCACTCTTCTTGCAATACTTTTTGAATCCTTTGATTAACTACTGTCAAGTTTGACAGAAGGCAGGGAGCTTTAAGGTTGCTACAGTTATGATGAAAAAATGTGGTTAGGGAAGGGAAAGAGAACCTATGAATACTTTACCAAGAAAAAAAGTGAACTTGCCCCATATTAGGCACTAAAGGGTCTTCAGAGGCACGAGATAATACAAAGTCCCTGATTTCAGGAGATTTTTTTTTTAATCTGAACTCACACTTTAGTAGATAAGCAAGACTCTAACCATGAGACATTGTGCTATAGGAAACAAAACTTCATCTGTTTCATCACTCAGGACTTATTAACTTTCTGGCTAGCAATATTAATTCTGCTTTTTTCCTTTCCTCATTTCTCTTGACAAGTATTGTTTGGCTCCCTATGTTTGTATTTGATCACCCCCCCCTTTCCTGTTTCCAGAATATCCTTGAATACCAGGTCTTTGAACACCACTTCATGAAGCAATTGTCCACGTACTTCGGATTTTTCTGTTCCAAATGGGTTGGAGCCAGCTTTATATTGAATCAGGTACGTTTTAGGATTCCCCCCAACTGCTCTACAATTCTGGAAAGCTATTTCTTGTCAGAAGCCCAGGGACTTTGACCACTGCGTGGTTCAAGTTTTCTTATACAGTTTTGTGAAGAATCGTGCTGGCCATGATCCAAAACAGGTTACTGTGCTGATGGACATTTGGTTGGAGCCAATTCACTTAACCCTACCTTCATACCGTGCTGAATTCAAGCACAACACCACCACTGATTCTCACATGACCAAGGCCACAACAGCCTCATAACTTGTTTTTATTTCTGTTAAAAATTAAAATCAAATGAATGGCTTTTGAGAAGGCAGTGTCAGGAAAACATTTCTACTTTTAACCAGGAACAGGTTTTTTCTGTTCTTAACAGATTCCAGTTTTCAAAAGCCAAAACTCTTTCAAAATTGAGATATTTTTTTTTTGCCTTTTTCTTTAATACAATAAAAACAATTCCTAAAAATGAGAAACATGCCCAAATGGGACTAGTCCAGAGGTCTAGCTCCATGTTCGATGGCCAGCAGTAGTTACCCATTAAACCATGTAAGTGATGAGGTTTAGGGTAGTCTACCTGCTGAGACCAGAATGTCTCAGCACTGCAGACCACTGCAAGTGGACTGAAGAGTGCTAGAAAATGGTCTGTAAAGAATTGTATGCAGAAGCAGAGAAACTAGATGGGAGGTAGACCCCTTGTCCAGAGTTTCCACATCTAGACCTCTACCTGCTGCAGTTAAACTAAGCTGAAGCAACTAGCAACTGAAATACCTTTCCCTCAGTCTTCCCATTGGCATTAGCTTTGGAAAATAGTCAGACCAACACACAGGGAGGTAACATACCAGCAGTCATCCCTTATGCTAATAGGGGACTAACTTTTCTTCAACCAGTCCAACACACCATCAGTAACACAAGATAAATCTGCTTTCCAGTCTTTTTTGGCTCTTCCCTCTTGAACCACAGTGGCTGGATAGATGGCTGAATGACTTACTCTTTATCCCTGAAAATAAAAAATAAATCTTCTATATGTGTGCATGCATGTAATCTTCATTTTGTAACCCTGCCTGAAGGCTAGCTCTTTCAGGCTTGAAGTGTTTATGAAAATATTTTCTAGGATTTGAAGCTACCCGCTCCTGTTCACTGGGGTGTTGCAGACAACAGCCCTGACATCATAGTTTAGTTTAACTGGATTACATGTGGTATGAGTTCAATAGGAAGAAGCACACAAGTTCAGCAGCGTACTATTTTGTGTGCCTAACATTAGGCTCCAGGTTGGTTCATGAGGCAGTCTCTGTTGCGGGGGGAATTGTGATCTCAGTCCCCTGCTAGTGATACCTCTTGAACATCACTGGATATAAACATCACTGCTTAAAAAGGAGAGCACCAAGGGAAACCCTTTCTTTCCCTTCCCAGCAACTGTTGTATGCATTCTGCTTATCCCTTTTTCTTGAAAGAGCAAGAAATGATGTTTACCTGGCACACAGCCATGCAATGCTAAAGCAGGGTCATCCCTAGGGTCCTATGTTTATGAAGTCCCTGTTGGCCCTGCCCAGCCAAATATATTCCCCCATCCTCTTGCCACATCTGCAATGACTGCCTGGGAAGACTCTTTTTCACAGGATAAAATGTACCTTTCTTTGACTTATCTATGGGTAGAAGCTATGTGTGGGCAGTTGCTGGACCCTGGTACTTTATTGCTGGGTGAGAATGTGGAAGATGTGGAGAAACACAATAGCAGTCAAGTCATTACAGAGGCGGTTTTAGAGCTGTCCATATAGTATTAAACTCCCAAGCTTGGGCCAACAGTGCGAGGACTTAGCTCACACGTCGGTGCAAACAGGCCGTGAGGCTTATTGTTTTGTTGGTGGGACCAGGGAAAAGGTTGAAATCAAAAGCTTTGTTTTCCCACGTGCTGTAGCTCTCTGGGACACTGTACTTCACCCAAAGAGTGCGTGGCCCTACCTGCTTCCCCAAGCAACACCCACAACAGCTCCTCTAGGAACTCCTTTATTTCCTAACCATGCCTGGGGTGGGGATTATCACAAAGCTCCCTCTATACCTCATTTTATTCTGATTCACATGTGGCGGAAAGCTCTACTTCAATCTCTTTCCACTCCCTTACTTAGTCTTAACAGTAAAATACAAATATATAGTCAGGTCAGGAGTGTAAGACAGCAACAGAGAGAAGGAAAACAAAAGTGAAACACAGTTTGAACACACACTTCACAGGACTGTTCCCCAGTGCTTTCAGCACCCCTTTTCTAGAATGCCTTCAGTATTTTCTAGCTGTAGAAAGAGGGCTCCAACACACCACCCCAAACTGCAGATGACCCTGTAGCACCAGAGAGCTCCCTTTCTGTTTTACCTTACTCCTTTTTCTGTGGAGTTGGGTATGGCACACAGATGAAAATGTCCTGGATGGGTCCAGCTGGAGCCAAGAATGCTGGACACTTAAAAGCAATTTCCCGTCTCTATTTCACACCTAATCAGCCCAGGGGTGTGCGTGGACTATGTAAATGTTGTTGATGGCACTTTGCTTTTCCAGCTGCAAACAGACTGGCTGCTACTGCTTGAGCTAAGAGCGATGTGGTGTGGCTGCTAGGACTAATCCCTCATCCTTGACCTGGTGTGGACACCACTGGGAATCCACACATATTCTTTTGCCCCTACCCTGACATCTCCCAGGTCTGCTCCCATGATGACATATAGATCTTCAAAGGATAAAAAAATTGGCTTTAAAGACACATTGTAGAAGGGATGACCCTAGTACCTGTCTCATCAGAGAATGGTCTTTTGCTTACAGGTAGGCGGGAGCTGTGACTTGGGTCCATGCAGATTTGTTCTATAGGGTATTATAAATAATTTAAGGAAAAATGGGAGAGGAGCAAAAGATTCAGGTTAAATGCAGCTTAGTAAAAGTGGGGGGGAAAGCAGAGAGGAAGAAAAGGTTGTAATCTGGGATGTAATTCCATCCCTGGCTTACCATTGATTTTTTTATTGAGATCCCAGGCAATGGGTTTAGAGGATCAGCTTCTGCAAGTGCTTATCTCCCTCACAACCTATAGAAGGAGGTTGTTTCTAACTAACCTAAGTGCCTCAGGTAGGATGTTTCTGTGTCCTAAACAGCACACAAAGTTAGGCATATTTGAACAGCTGTCAAAAAATAGATATGCTGATCAAGAAGATGCTTGAACTCCACTCTTGGTCTGGGACCTGGGAAAATAAATGTGAGTCGGGGATTGCTCGGGTTGGATTTCTTCATTTTTTTTATTGGTTTCAGTGTTTTCCACTACCATATGCATATAGAATCAGTCCCAACAACCAAATGTTGAAACTGGGATGACTAGGAAAAAACAAAACAAATAAACAAATAATAATAATAATAAAAAAAAAACAAACAAACAAACAAAAAAAAAACAAAAACAAAAAAAACCCAACCAAACAAACAAGAAAGCAGAGTACCAGAGCTGAATGGCTGAAGTGTTTTGGCTACTGGATAGTGTGGGACTGGAGTACAAGTTTTCCAAGCTATTGATAAGGTTGTGAAAGACTGCTTGAAATTTTGAGGGAATTTCCCCTAAAAGAGATATTCTTCAGCACATTTCTACTCTGTTAGTGATTTAATAGCTTGGAATTATATCTGCTGTAGACTTAATAATAATGGAGAGAAACATGACCATTCAGTGGGTGAATTTTTAAAAATCTTAAGAAGTTTGGTGAAAAAAGTAGTTATATGTAGTTCATTAATTTCAGCTTGAACACCTTTTGATAAATGAAGGTAGGTGAATCCCATCCATAGAGTATAGAGTTTTGTTTCCAAATTTGTCTTTGATTGTGTGTTCCTATAGGAAGCTTGTCAAATACATTTGTAAAAAGTCACTTTTGTCCCTGACTGCTTATAGGGATAACCAAAGTGTCAAGGCTGGAGAATAGCACACAATAGATTACATCTTTTACCTTGAGGCATTTTTTCAAACTGTTAGGTCCCAGCATCCACTTGGTTTCCTAAATATATCTCAAGGTGGTTGATACTTTTCTGCACCCTTCTTTACTTTGTTGGTAGGTTGTGCCAGGCATCATTCTTCAAAGCTGTTCTCTGGCTTCTCTGTTTGAAAAGAAATTGCTCCTCTACCATAAGACACAACCCTTCCTTCCTGTGTTGACTAATATTGTTTGGGCTAATGTTTTTTTTTTCAGTGAAGAAGCTTAAATAATACCATAGGACTGCTCCTTGTATTCTATGCGATACCTCACCTTCAGAAATTTCACAGTAGTTGATGCACACCTCTGGAAGGCTCAAGAGCCATTTTTATCTTGCCATTGAAATACACTAAACCAAAAAGGAGAGTTCATCTAAATATTCATTGTAATAGAAACATCAGTTGATACTTGCACTAACCTTAGATCTTCTAGTCCCAACAGCATAGCTTCTCTGGTGCTTAGAATCATAGAATCAAAGAATAATTTGGGTTGGAAAGGACATTTAAAGGCCATCTAGTCCACCCCCCCAGGGGGTAATACCAACTTTAAACTATTTTCACACACAAAATGCTCTGGTTTGCGTATGTAATGTTTATCAGCAGTCCCCCAAAACCTATCTTGAAGTACTTTTCTATGGCTCTTTGATGATGAAGCAAGTGAGGAGGATAGTGCTAGTTTGACACATCGGCTTTCAACTTTTTCAGAACTGTCATTGCCTTGCATGTTTTCATTTTTGGCAGGTGTTCAGGGTCTTCATAGGGAATTTAAAAATACTGGCAACAGAAATGGCACAAGATCCCCCAGTTCCTCAGGCGAGGCTCCAGGAACTCTGTAAGTCTGTCATCAAACATAGTGCCCATCCACCAAGGACTTAACACTCATCAAAAGAAGACACTGCCTCCTGCCGTCACTCTAAGATCAATTTTCTTAGAAGTCCTTCATAGATTTCCAAGACAGCCATTGACTCCCAGGGAACTGTAGGCCAGTGTTTGTTCTGCTCCAAAGCGAGTATTCCCAGCATGCAGTAGGGAACTCCACCATAGCAAAGGTTGGAGAATGATCCAAGGACTGAAATACAATTTTTAAGGGAGATTTTACTTATGTTTATGGAATTATTTAAAATGAACTGGTTACCCTTGGGAAAGAGAGTGTACATTTGATTTTTTTTTTTTTTTTTTTTTTTAATAAATGGAATCTATCCAACTCCTTCACAAAGTTTTGGGTAGTAAGATGATTATTCGTATGCAGCAGTGTATATATTTAAATGTTCATGGCTATGCAATAGATTCACAGATTTCAAGGTCCAGAAGATCCAATATGACTTACTTTACTGATCTACTTTGCACAGACCTTACAAATTCTTCATACTGAACAATAGTTATGATTTTGGATTCTGGGGGCTATTCTAAGATTGCAAGATCTGTTTTCATTCTAAATTAGGATAAGAAGATTAGTTCTTCTTTCTTTAACTAAATGGAAATGCATCTGTCAAAATGTTTTTATTCAACATTTTTTACAAAAAACGAAATATTTCAGCATTCCTTGAAACTGGAATGTTTCACTTGGATCCACTGATCTGACCGGAAGTATTTTATTTGACATTGGTTCAATGGTAATCTGCTTTTATTTTTTCTTCACTGCGGCACTTTGCCACTTGGAAGCTGTAGTCCCAAGCCTGCTGGTGTCATTATCACCTTTGGTACAGGTTTTATAGCTGGGTTGTCCTTCCTTAGTGTCCTTCATATAATTCCATAGAGGCACTGTACAGTCTCCATCCTTGGACATTTTCAAAACTGAACAGAGCTTGTTGTAGCTTTACAGTTAGCCTTGAAAAGGAGTTAACCTTTGAAAAGGCGGTTGTACAAGACACTGTTGGAGGTCCCTTCCAACATAAACTTTCCCATGATTCTGCGATTAAAAGTCTGTTTTAGAGGACTGGAGTTGCTTCTTGTACAGATCTGTAAATCTAGATTTCAGTGTTCAGTTGCATATTTGATGTCCACGGAGAGCTGTCACGTGCATAGATCCTTCATTTGCTACACTGGCACTTTCTAGTCGTACTTGTTCTGCACTTGTACTTGAAGGCATCAATCAGACTTCAGCTATGAGTGAGTGCTTGAGATATGTTGCCCAAAACTCTGATTAGATTGACACAAGATGGTTTCTTCTGGCCTTAAAACATATGCAGGCTATGCATGCTGAGAGTGATGGAGCCCCATTCTCTCCCAATTTCTTTTCTGGGCTTCTCTCCCTCTATTCCTGCTTTTCCCCTGGTTATCTGGATGTTGCGGTAGGGTCTAGGAAAAGAGCAATCCCTTAACTTCCCCTACTGTTGATGCCAAGTTTGCACCAAGGACTCTGGCAAGAACGTGGCTAGAAGATGTTGAGCCAGAGCTTTCTCTCTGGAGTGTTTCCCAAAGTAATTCCATCTAACGGAACAAAAGCTCCAGAAAAGTACTGTGTTTCTTATAAAACAGATGTTTTAATGCCTTGCCAATGCCTAATAAATGGCAATGTATTCACACTGTCAAGGTTGTAAACTTAATAAATTACATTTAATACTGATATAAACACAGAAAACCACACTGAAAATAGACAAGAAAAGTAACTCTGTCTTATATAAGAGCAAAAATGCTGGTATGAGATTTCACCCAGGCACATGTGGGTGTGTATCTGTATATATATGTATATACATGTGAATGTTACCAATTAGCTGAATGGTTCATGGTTACTCAATCAAGACTCACCTGCAAAAAAGAAAATAAAGGGGAAAAAAAAAAAGGAGAAAAAAGGAGAATTTGTAATGTCAGGAGGATTGGGTAATGCTTTGCCATTCAAAAGTCAAAGCTAAAGCCTTAGCACTGACTAATGGTTTCCACAATTCATCTTTTCAGCTTCAGTGCCCTGACTTGCATGTTGCAGAAGTAAAACAAGGACTAAAGCTATTTCAGGTAATTCTCAAAGCAACAAAAGGTAACATTGATAGCCAACACTTTGAGGGAGTCAAGACTGAGGGACTGCCTAAACAAATCCACCTCCTGGCTCCAGAGACTGAATTCTAGAGACTGCTTCTCCATTATCTTGCAGTGTGTATACAAAACAGATTAAAATGACTGATAAAAACAGCTACTGTTCTGCTCAGCCATTTACCCTCATGTTGGACACTCATTTTACATGGGCAGAGTCTCATAGTTGAAAAGTCTATTAATGCCTCAGACCTTTCAGATTGGACCAAGTGAAGGAGATGAGTAAGTAGTAAGTTTTTTTCATGCTGGCATATGCTGGCTGCTGCTGGGGTGTGCTATCAATGTATTTACAATTCTGCTCTCTGGTGACTACTGCGGTCATAGTGAAATCTGTGCATTATCTCTTTTAATCGCCACCTCTGAGGCCAGACTGAATCTTTCCAAAGTCCAAGAAAGTCTTTTTCATTTATTCCAACACAGGTTGGATGAGCTTTTTCACATTTATGAGCATAATTTGATGCTGTTATTGATACCTTGGCAAAGTGTGTACCTAGATCTGTTGTTGCAGCATGGGGGATATTTTATACCTACTTTACTCTTGTTTAAAACCTCCTAACAGCTGTGAGGCCATAAAAAATCAACTTCATCCCAGGTCAAAACTGAAACACTGAAACTCAGCAACAGCTGTATAAGGGAGAAGAAAATAGATCTTCCCCTTTGTCCTGAGACTCCGTGAGTCCCAGTAACTCAGCATTTTCTCTGTCAAGGGCTTCCCCCTCCCTCTCACTTTGGAATTTCCTCCTCATTGGCTTTTGTCCAGGACTTGTCTGCTTACCTTCAGGGTGAGATATAAGGTGCATTAATTTGCTTTACTTTTTTTTTCATTATTTGTTTTCCTTGGTCTGAGGAATGTATGTTCTTCAATGCTGCAAATAAACATCTCTGCGCTGCAGAGAAAGGTGCTGCACTCTGCAGTATGATGTACAATCCTTTCCTCCGTCAGCCAAACAGAGAGCACAGATTCCCACTCTGGGTGAGAGCCTTAGTCACTGTCGATGACCAGCATGTGCAGGTTTGCCAAACAGAAACCCTTATACTTTTCTCCTGTTGTTCTGGCTCTGTCTCTTGTTTGCATTACACCTTTCACCTGGGCCTGAGCTAGGCTCTGCCTTTCTGTTTCTGGGTCTGGATTCCTCAATGAAGCACTACAGACTTGATGAGGTTGGGAGGGGTCTCTGGAGGTTGTCTAGTCCAACCCAGCTGCAGAGTGATGTTCAGGGCCGTGTCCAGTCAGGTTTTGAATATCTCCAGGGATGGAGGCTCCACAACCTCTCTGAGCAACCTGTGCCAACGTTCAGCTACCCTCACAGTAAAAAAGAGTTTTCCTCTGTTTAAACAAAATTTCATGTATATCATTTTGTGCCCATTGCCTCTTGCCCTGTCTCTGAGCATCACTGAGAAGACCCTGGCTCCATCTTCTTTTCTCCTTCCCCATCAGGTATTTATAAGCATTGAGAAGATCCTCATGAGCTTTCTCTTCTGCAGGCTAAACAACCCCAGCTCTTTCCCTCTCTCCTTGTATGAGAGATGCTCCGATCCCTTAATTACCTTCGTGGCCTCCACTGCACTGGCTCCACTGTTTCCATCCCACTGTTGTCCTGGGGAGTCCAGCACTGTTTGCAGTACCCCAGATGTGTCCCACTGGTTCTGAGCAGAGGACAAGTACCACCTCCCTCAACCTGCTGGCAGCATACTTGCTAATGCAGCTGTGGGCCCCCTCTGCCAGGAGGACACATTTCTGGCTCACGTTCAACTTCTTGTCTACCACGCAACATTTTAATCACCCTGACCCTGTCAAAAATTATGGCCTGATGAATGATGTATCAAGTCCCACTCTGTGGCTGGTCTTTGGGGAACAGAAGAAACTACTACTGTTACAGAGACTTCAGCTGGAAGACTAGTATCCCTTAGTTTTCATTCAGGAGGTTGCCTACTCCAGCTCTGGAGTCCCTATGACCAGCAGGAGCACAGGTCCACTTCTCCCCATCTGTTTGTGGAGCTTCCACAGAAGATTAGTCTGTGGTGAGGTCCCTGCTTTCTGGCACGTCACTTCAAAGGGCCTTTTTCTTTCCTTTGACTATAAAGGATGCTTAGGGTAGTAGCTTGGATGGAGACATTCACACGAGATGCATCTGTTTACTCAAAGGAAGCCCAGCCATAAACTCCTGGGTCTTAGCCAAACAGGGATATTACTACTGATTTTAATTATCAGTTCTCTAGGGCTTCTTGCAATGACTCTCTGTAGCACCTTGCCTGACACATCTCATCCCAGTGTTGGCCTCCAGGAACAGCTGTACGAGGTAGAGGGTGAAATTACTTCCCACCAAGGCAAAAGAAGTACAGATATAGGTGTCTTTCTGTTCAGAGAGCCATCTGTTTGCCTTCTTCACATGAAAGCTGTGTAACCATGTAAACAGGGTTGGGATTTTTGCTTGATTGCAGCAATATGCCCATTTGTTGTTTTTCCTATTAACCTTGGAGTGATGGAGCAAAGAGATTAGGAAATGAGCTACATGAAAGAATTCTGAATGATATTCCCTATCAGATCTGGCTGTTCCTTAGGTATGTTAGAAATGAGCCTTTCAAATGAGGGGAGGATTGTTCATCAGAGTCCTTTTAAACTTGGAATTCACAGGTCAAAATGAATATGTGTCTCTCCCTCTTTCTCTTTCAAAGAAGTATCTGAATAAAAGGGGACATGTTGACCTTGGAAATTATCTTTCTGTTCCTGAAGGAGATGAGAGGCAGAGGGAAGAGGTTAGAAGTGCGAAGTGCTTTGGGGTTTGGATGTTGAACATTTCAGCCTTCTGTTGCAACACATTTGCTAAACAACACAAGTGATGAAAAAGAACATTCTTCTGCTCACAACCCCTTTATCAGCCTTCACATCTGACAACGGGACTGCGAATCATGACTAGTTATTAACAATTAAATAGGAAAAAAGGTAACCTGATGACCTCCATGGTACTGGAAGAAACCTTGCAAAGCATCTAAGACTTGGCTTGGTGCTAACCACTGCAGACAACAGCATCTGTACAAAAGGATCATGTCAAAAATAACCAACATTAAAAAAAGGGCATTCGTTCTGAGCAAACCTAATTAACAGCAGGCTCTGTTTGTTTCATTTTCCAACCTGCCTTATGATAAGCCTTTATTCAAACTCCAGATAAGCCGACAAAAAGACTTCTAGTAACTGGATATGCAGATACTTTGGCATGTCTGACAAACCAGACGGTGCCTACTGCAGCAAATATTGCTACAAGGAAACTGTTGACCAGATTTTGTGGATCTGACCCAGGCAAATCCGCCACTGCATAGACCAGAGGCAAGGGGCCAGTTTTATTTTATTTTATATATTCTTACATGTTTCAAGTGACACTCAACAAGGGCAAGTCTCCTGAGTCCTGGCATAGGCTCATGTGGCTATCTCAGGTACATTGAAAGGACCTGAAACACCCATGTTTAGGAAACTGAGTCACACAGCTTCTAACCATGGTGTTGAACTGTCCACACTGGTGTCTAGTGTCATCTGAAATATCCTAAGGCATCAGAAACATCCCCATTGGGCTCAATGGTGGGACACAGGAGCCAGAGGAGACCTGTATATTTCTGGAGCAGCAACTGGAGGTCGTGAGATATGTCCTGGGCATCTCAGCTGGAGCTAGAAACCTGTGTGTGGAGAACAAGGAGCACAAGGTGTGAGCTCCTGTTACAGTCAAGAAAGAGCCTAGTCAATACATAAATTTAGGTATCTTAATCTCTGAGCTGAATCCAACATTTCTTGCTTTGGAATATCTAATAAAATAAGCATTATTACTTTTAATTTACATAATAGAGACAGGCAGCTTGCCGGTGAAACTGAATTTCTGGGCTCACTAGGTAGTGTACCCCAGGATTTGGAAAAAACAGTTTCCTTTGTGCTAAAGTTTCAGGACAGTGCTGCTGCAATGCCAGGATGCATAGACCAATGTACACACAGACACACTGAGTACGCTGCAAAGACAGTCTTATATACCTCTTGTCACCCAAAGTTAGTACTGCCATACTCCTGTACAGCAAAGTACAGTTCTTCCTCCAAACTGTTAATAATTTTAACTTTTTTAGAATTTGCCCAACCACAGCATGACTCAATCTTGCCTGAGTTTAGTTGTCTAAAAGCTGGACATCTAATCTATGCGTGTCTTCTGAGCTCTCTCTAAAATCAAATGAAAGGGACAGATCTCATCTATGGATGAGTCACCCCACTGGTACATTCTGGTTAAACTTTCTCCTAAAGGACCAAAAGTTCTTCCCTTGAGTAGAGGGGAAGACTACCAGTTTGGATTTTCTACCTTACTGTAAGTTCTTGATTTATTTGTATACCTGCAAGTGTCCTAGTGCCATGTGAGCTGCCCAAATGCAACCCAGCTATTGTCTAGCTGCCACTCCAAAAGGATCGAGCCTTGTAAAATTCGGTGGTATTTCTAAAAAACCTCTCAGCCCTCATTGTTGGGTTATAACTGTACCATGTCCACCGCGAGGGTGACAGCCAGGCCCAGGGCAGCTGGATGTTGAGATGCAGAAGGTGTTTGTCATGGTGCCAGATTCACAGGTAAAGTCATGTGAATCACTACGGCAAACACTGAAAGAAGAAATACGAAATCCCAGTGAGTCAGGCTGATATATTTCAGTCTACCTTCAAAGCACACTCTGCACTTGGTAAACTGTGGAACTATCTGGAGGTATTTTATAATACAATCCAGAAAAACAGCTGGGTGGAATTACCACAGTTGTAAAATTAAATGAAGAGGACAGTTCCCGAAGATTTCTCCCAGGACTGCTGCGAACAGTTTAATTGTCAAAGTGAAGGAATTAAGCTAGCCAAAGGATTACCAGTGCAGAGGTAGAATAGGTGTCTACAAATATTTGCGGACAAAAGCAAGGAGTGATAGCAAAAAGAGTTAAATGTCATAAGAAGCAGGTTAAAAAATGAGAGGAGAATGAGCAAAACATCCCAACATTGAAATATTTTTATTATGTGTAATCCATCAGCAGACACAGCCACTCAGGGCATAGAAAATTGGAAGAGCTGCTCAAGATACTTCTATATATCACTAAAAGTTCAGACATTTAAAACTAGGTTTCTAGCTTCAAAAGGGAAACATTAAAATATTTTCATTATATTTTACCAATATTTTAATGGATTTAATTTTCTATGCTCCTTTAAAAAGACTGGCTTTTGAGTTGATGGAGAATGCCAGTCGTTGTGGTTATTTCGTCTCTAATGTTATGAAGGGAAAATAATCATTAAAAGTCACAAGAGAATAGCAAAGTTTTTATGAAGAAGGTATTAATTTAGAAATTCAATTTTTATTTAAACAATCTAGTCTGAAAAAAACCCTTACCTGCATGTAAAAATGGACTTGAAAGAGCAGCACAAAACTTAATAGAAAACATACTTTCCCAAAGGAATCTAGATGACCTTTTCCTGGTTTATGTTTTGAACTGGGTGCCCAGGTACCATTTTCTGGTTGCTTGTGGTGACAAAAACCAAAATTACATGTTGATTTTGGTAATGCCAAATCCAGAAGACATTGCATAATCCATGAATTTGAAAGGGCTTCTGAACTATGCAAATGGAAGAAATTTAAATAAACATTTTGGAACTTTGAGGATTGTTGTGTTTTTTCAACCCCTCCAAGTCTCCTCTCTTAGAAAACAAACAAAAAAAACAAATGAAAAGAACAAAATTTAAATGCAGGCTGAAAGTTCTCTGATGGTACAAAGGGAAAGGAGAACAACATGAGAGAAAAGAGAATAAAAGGAGAAATTTGGAACAAAACTAGAAATTGAATTAGTATTTTTAATAAAAATTATTTTTATTTTGGCTCTTAAAAAAAGCTAAAAAAAAAGCAAAATAAAACACAAACCCTTTCCATATTGATAAAACAGACAGATCAGTGAGGAAACATTCCTTACAGCCAGCTTGAAAAAAACTAAGCAGCTGAAGTGCTAATTGTAATGGAAAATGAATAAGAATGGGCCTCATCAAATCTAAATTATTTTAGTGCCCTGCTGTAGTGACAATTCATGGGGAAATTTTCAAAGCTTCAAACCATAGTGATGGGATCCGCCTGATTATTTGTAGACAGCTACACCCAAGCTAATCAACTGAGTTAATAATCATTTGTAGTTGAAGGGAGATTTAATGGATTTAACGCACGATTTGTCCGAAGCAGAGGTTTAAAATGGGACTGTTGAATCAGGCCAGAGAAGCTGTAATTTTTCTCCATTGGGTTTAAGGGTGAGTCAAGATGACATGTTTGTCTCTAGAGGTTTTCATTGTAAAATTAGACAAGATGAATCTCATCTTTTCACGCCTTCAGCAGCTCACGTGCTGATTCCTTCATGGACATTAAATACCAGGAGTCTGTTCAAAGGCAGCCTTGCAGTACTTACAGTGTTGTCTTTCACAGAAAAGTGGCAAGTACAGTAACTGTGATTTTAAAGTGATGGCAATTTTGCACTGGTCAAGGTCTTAGCAGTGTGCTTAGAATGAGCATCTAGCTAGCCCATAACATTCATCTGAAATTTGTACAAACTCGGACGCGTTCTTTAAGTTTCGTTACTTTAACATATTCTGTTGCAGTTGAAGAATGGAGGGGAGCAGAGGAAAAGAAACTTAATGGTTGCAGATCCCCCCTCTTTTTTCCAGCTATCTGTAGGAACCAGGAAACCTGTCTGAAAAGAAAGGGTGAGTTACGCAGTCCAGGATGACTTCTAAACCTCATTCCCCTTCTCTAACAAAAAGGATCCTTTCCAGACGGTTGAAAGTGGACAGATTCATCAAGCTCCTGTTCCTCATGCCCTTTCTTACAAACAAATCCGTCTCCAGGAACCCAGGGAGTTGACGAACTTATGTAAAGAAAATGACTTGGAGAATTAACCCGTGGTCCTTAGGCCTTCGTTACTGGCAGGAGAACTGGAATCTTTTGATTGCACCACTATTAATCAATTTAATGGCAATACAGTCATGCGCTTGGTTATGAGGTCACCTTGGGTTACTAGCTGAAGCATGGAATGACCTCAGACCTTGCTAAACCACTAAGGGGATTTGGGATAACATACTTACATGTTTTCATTACATTTTGGAGAAGCCCAAGGAGGGGCATGTGGGGGAAAGGTTTGCTGTGTGCTTTGTCTGTTGCTTTTGCTTTTATCCTAATGTGGTGAAACACCTGCCGTGTAATGGGAAAGTCTTCCCCCGACTAGAAGAAAATGTGACAATCTTATTTCTGGAAAACAAGGAAGGAATGTCTTGGAAAACAGACACTCAGCAGCATAAATCTTATCCCTTCCAATTTCTCAATGGGTGTAATGCTCCTTGCCACTCATATGAACTCAGAACTTTTGAGTTTAATTTTAGATGTTCATTTGTATTGGGTCAGTTCATGCATAAATGCTGTGACAGAGTCCTGGCAAATTAGCTGATCTCCTGGATGTTCTGCGGGATTAATTATAGTCTAAGATTTTGTACTGGTTATAAATGCAATTTGGATTTCAATGCCCTCATTTTCTGGATGTTGTTTTTCTTAGTTAATTTTAAGAAATGTTTTAAAATATTTATATGGGTCTTTGTTTTACTTCATAAATGTGCTAATAGCATTCAGAATGGTACGTATTATTCTTTTAACCGTATTAAGATCTAACCTTACAGGTTTGTTCAGTTTGTTTTTAAAAGAAAGAAAAGAATCTCATTGAAAACATTGTGAAGGTTTTTTTGGATAAATATTTTGGGGTACAGCCTTTTATTAGAAAATGTTTTCTAATACTCTACCACTTCCATAAAATGAAATTTCCCTAGAAGAAGCTAGTGGGAAAGAAATGTTAAAGAGTCTCTTTCCAGTCTTCAAATAAATTGAGAAAGATCCTTACCTGAAATATATAATCATAGAACTTATTTACATTGTTGAAAGAAGGTTGACATTACAGTCCATTTTGACTTTTCCCATTAGTTTTCCCTGTAACTAACTACACAGAGAGCCTAGAGAAAGATTTCTTAACCTGTTTCAGTTCAAGACAGATTAATTCGGGGATTGGGGGGGGCGTGGGGGGGAGAAAAAAAGCATGAACTAATTTCTGCAATACTGACTCAATGTTTTCCATTTACAACCGAATAAAACTTAAACTAAGCTTTAACACTTTCTGTATCATTTTATATTCCATCATTTGTTTTATTTTCTCTGCTGGGAGCACATAAAGTCTGCTTGTGGTTTTCAAAGCAGAGAAAGTAAATAAATACTGTGTTTTCATATAGACAGGTCTTAGAACCCTGATCTTAATGTCAGCGTTGCTACTAATTTTGCTTGCATCTTCCATGGGCTCCTATAAGATATATCAGATTGCTTTGAGAACTACACATGTTTTGTAAGATAGTGCCTTCCCCTGACATAACCGTGGAGTGCAAGCATACAAAAAATAGCTGTATCTGTCAGAGCAACCTGGGCCAGGATCCTCTTTCCAACCCAGGATGCTAAAGTTAGTACAGAAGGAAAAAGGAGAAGAAACTCAGACAGTACAGAGTTACTTTTCCCCACCACACCCTCCCGGCTTTCAGCAATTGACTTTATAGAGTTCCTCAAAAAATCATGTTTAAGTCTCTGCTGAATTTCTCCCCTGTGATGTGGCCCACCCCTGTTTCAGTGCATTTCTGGTTTTCCTTTCAGAACATCTGGAAGCAACGAGTCGCCTGGTTTTTTTCGGAGGAGTGTGAAAAGGAGCTGCCTTTTGCCTCCTGCTCACACTGGCCACCACTAACCTGCTAGTGCTGATGTACCAAAAAGGACTTCAGAATCCGCTTGATTTATATCCCCCAGCCTGTAATCCTGATCCACCTCTGTTTCCTTGGCCTTGAATCAAAGTGTATTTCCTCAGCGTTTACACTGGGATTTTTGAGTGAATTGAAAACTATGAACTAGATAGCTCTGATTTTAATAATGTTTTTATTAAAAAAAAAAAAAAGACAATTCCAGCTGCTTAATAAGTGACACAACTTTAGCAAAGAAGTGTGACCAAAATAAGCATTATTAGATGAGCTTAGAAAACTTTTCTCAATTAGATCCAAGGAAATTAAGAGGTATCAATTTTACAAGATAAGACTCCGATTTGACCATAGAGTGCTTCCCAGGCCCCCTTCCACATGAACTCGCGGGGATGCTTAACCAACATGTCAGTTCAAACTAAGTACCACCTGAAAATAGGCTTTGCTGGAGCTGTCGCCTTCTCAGAACGGATCTCCCCAGGGAAACACCCAGCCCCTCTCAAACAGGAGGTTTCTCCCAGAAGAATCCCGTGGGATTCAACTGATGAAACACAAGGATCTGCAAGGAAGATGTAGTTATACCTGGGCCTCTGCTTTATCTTTATATTCGGAGGCTACTGAAGGAATCCAGCCAAGGCAATCTGGGGTGCAGTTCATCTCTTTACAAAAATTTGTATTTCATTTTTTTCAGAACTGCTCAGTCAGAGGGGCTCTTTTTCTCCAGTACCTGTAAGGAAGCTGAGGTGTCCCAGCCCTGCTGTAAATACCCCCCCCCCCCCCCGAAGACATGAAAAGTAGAATTTTTGCCTAGATTACCACCCCAGTTGACTATTTTGGACCTAGAAGTTCCTTCCCTCCTCTGCCCCTGTCCTTTCATCTATCTTTTAGCACCAGCATTTTCACAGAGTAATTCTGGATAATTTGTGCATGGATCACCAGCAGAAGAAAAGTGATTCCTCCTCCACCCTTTCTTTCCAGGCTCTTTACAGCAAAGAGATGGTAGGAGTATGGAAGAACCCAAAGCCACATGCCAGAAGCCATATGATTGCTGCTCTGTCACAAAAACTGGACAAGTAATTCAGTTCCCTCTTTATAGTCCTTTTCCATACTTGCACCTCTATGAAGATCCTCATGAGGCCTTTCTCCAGAAGACTTGTTCAGAGATCTTCCTTTATTCCTTGACTCGATGGGAAAAAGAGTAATTTCATTTTTTTCCCAGCAAGCTTTCTGGTAAGCGGCTTTTATCTCTCAGGTGACGATCCTCGACAAGCTCTGGTGCAAACAGCGACTGGGTCATGCTAGAAGAAGCCTGCCACGTCGTTAGCACGACTCAGTACCGTGACCTGGGATTTAAAGAGTCAACTTCCTAATGCCTATTGCTTGATCAGTTTTTCAAAGAGCCGTACAGCTGGTTCAGCATGCAAAATGGATGTCTGGCATTTATCTAACTACAGGCTTCAGAGAGAAAAACAATCTGATTCAAATCATCCTGGAGAAATGCACTGTAACTTCATACGGTAATATTTTATGTAGTAAAACTACTGTAACTAGAGACTGAATTTGCTATCAGTTGGTGGCTTCTTACCAACTCTTTTTTCCACATTTTTAATCAAAAGACCTAGATATACTACTCCATATTAACGTCTAGCCCCTGCGGATATTTTTGTGATTAAGGAAAGACATTTTTAGCTCAGAACTTGGCAAAAGAAAAATCATCTGAAACTATCGATCACAGAAGGCTTAACAGGTTAGGAAAATGTTTGGACAAAGGGAGAAGGCAATAATAATAAATTGCATCTGGGTTGATAACCTCCTTGCCAACATCTTCAGCCAGCTGGAATCAGAAATGGCAACGATACGAAGCTCTGTATATGCAGTGGTTACTAAAACTTAAAGCAAAAATAAAGTACAGTAAATACTGGAAATGTGATTTGGTGTTCAATGAACTTTTTTTTTAGAAACCAGAGTCTCAGCAGTGCCTGTAAAATGCATGTTTGCTAATTTTTCTGCAGGAAAAGCTAATGTTGCTGTCCCTGACTTGTGAGACAGTGCCATGCTAAGTCACACATAAGAGGTGACGGTGGAGATGGCAGGTCATACACTGGAAACATTCATGGTGGCAGGTCACAGCTGCCAAACACCTTTTAGCAGGACCTTTTCTTCCTCGTAACGCTCCTTTTGCAGGGCCCGGCAATGCTGCACAGAGCTGGGATCTCCTTCCCCATCTTCCAGGAATGGAGGAAGAAAAGGCAGAAGTAAATGATGTCAATCTTATATCAGTATAGGAGCGCGGCAGCTCCGAGCTACTCACACAAAGGACATTGCACTGGTATGCTATTATTTATGCCCCAGGTCAGGGATACTCTGCAGAACAAGAGTACAAGTCAATGGCACCCTGAAGTCAATGGGATTTAAATATGTAGTAAACTGCTGCATGGTTTCATTTAGACTCTAAGGCTAAACCCATGTAAAGCCCTTTCATCAGGGCATGTTTATTATCTGCCAAAAACTCACAAAAAAAAAAAAAAAGGATGAAGAAAACTAGTTAATAGCACAGGGGAAAATTTCCTAGGGGATATCTCCCTTTCCACTCCCTAGCCATGGGAGAAACACCGTATTCTCTCCCACCTACTCACCCATTTGTTGATCCATCTCCCTGTGCCTGTCATCCACCAGTTCGAGCAAAGCTGGGAGCAGCTGGGATCTGTTATCCGCACTGTGCCGCTGCCGTTTCACACACACACGTGGTTCAAGTCAAACACACGCTTAAGTGTTTGCCCTGAAAGGTGGCTGTGACCTCTAATGCTTGATCTTACGTGCTGGACAATTGCAGCTGCCATTCACCTTGGAAATAGCCGTGGGGTTCTAATACCTGTTGGGAAGACGCCTTTTCATGCTGGGAAGCAGTTCCCAGCTGGTTCAGACTGCTGGCAGGTAGTATAGCCCACTGCTCAGGGAACCTGACCACAGGCAATGAAAAACGAGTCCAGAATGGACTTAATTTGAAGTCCATGTTTTAATTGGTTAATTAATTTAATGGTTTAATTTAAAATGTTTAATTCAAAAAGGAAAAGGAAATAGCAGGGGTAACACACTGCACAGGTTATGGCTCTGGATGTGTGTCCATGAAGCTGTAATTAGCATCAGTGTACAAGCTAACAGAAACTGCATCTTAAATCCAAGGGTTTGGTGAGAAGTTTGAGCATGAGCTACCGCATGTGCTCAAAAGCTTTTTTTTTTTCTTCCTTCAACATAAAGCTACTTATCCCCAGATGTGGAAAACCATTACTGCTGCATGTAAAAGCAAGTGCACCGCAGTTTCAACAGGCAAGTATAAGTGTGCAAAAATATGTTTGGCATGGCTGCTCTAAATGCTTTAAATTTTAAAACCAGCTTACTTATGATACATTGCCACTACTGCCAGGAACAACTGACCTCTAAGATGAAAACTCCTGGTCTAATTTTAAGGTCAATGCCTTTTCATTTTAAATCCCATTTTGTTTAATTGAAAACATGTCCCTTTTCAGCTAAATCAACTTTCCAAAATGGCAAACATACAAAGAGAAATAATAATAAATTATTATCATCACTATTATTATTTTGGTTTTGCGGGGGTAATTACATCATGCCTGTTCTCATCATGATATCTGATCAAAAATGGCCCTGAGGTGACCAAGAATAATGTGGACTGTTTCTCTAACCCTGATTAGGAAGCCTGGAAGAGGGTGTGGATAAGGATTGCCTAAGCAGGAGGTATACACTGAAAGAGAAACAGAGATAGTGTTTATGTGGGCATTGTGTCCTGTGGGCCCAATTTGGCCTGCTAGAACAATTCCTGCAGCTCTGCCTGGATCCCTGGCACTTCTTCATGTATATTCTACAGCACGTGCCCACAAACGCATCTACCGCAGGACCTGAAGGTTCACATCCCAGCTCCGAGATAAAGCAGAGGCTGGTCCTGTGCAAGGAATGCACACGCTTATCCACATACGTGATGGACATGGCACGCGTGTCTTGCGATATCACCAAAACCAGACGTTTTACACCACTGGCAATGCTGGCACCTGAAGGGACAGCCCTCCTGCTGCGTGCAGGGACAAGGATGGAGGACTGCTGCATGTCTTTAAAAAGCTAGGATGGACTATAATTTGGATTCATCTTCCCCAGCCAACACTTCCATCCAACCTGGTCACCCTTGGCTTCCTTTGTACTTCATGGAGATATAATTAATGCTGTGAAAGGAATTTAAGTTGTGGAACATCGCATTTTAAAGGAGATGTTCAAAAGAGATCAGATGAATTACACCCAAAAGTGCCCACTTCTCTCCTTTGACTAGAGAGGCTGGGAAGATGGCTTTAGATGCCAATAAATACAATACAGACTTACGTCTGTCTTTGATCAGCTAAATCCCACTGTATTGAGTAGCACAATAGGTATTACATCAGAAAACTAAATGTCATCAAGTTATTTGTATAACTTCAAGACAAGCTGTAAGGGAAGCTTTGAAAGATCCGTACAGTACCTTTAAAGATATTTGCAGGCAGCTCCTCCTGTATTACAGACAGCATGGCAGAAATTGCTGTGCACTCTAAAAATACAGAAAGCAGTCGATGGAAATGGGTACAGAAAGCAAGAAGCAGCCTCATGATAGTAAATTAAACATAAAACCAAGACGGTGCAAACACGGATGTGAAAACAAAATTTTCAGTTTCTTTCCTGATTATACATGACATTGATCATAACCGAACACCTCTATAAAATTAAATCAATTTAAGTTAGCACAGGAGAATGGGGACGGTGAAACAACTGGGTATTTAAAAAGATTCTTAAGAAAAACAGTGTATTCTTCCACATTTTCTGTCTGAGCCAGGGTTTAAAGAGAAAAT